>NC_041404.2:61733570-62038570 GCF_900747795.2 Erpetoichthys calabaricus | reverse complement strand
ATCCTAGAAATGATGAAGTCAAACGAATTAACGTGAACATTGTCGATTGGTAACACGGCAAATTGGTTAAATGCGTATCGATAGACTCTGCTGAAACAGTCAGTGGTGATGATGTGGAAGATGAAAACAACAACTTAGAATATCAGGAAGAATATCTACAACCATTAACACCGTCTGGTCTTCCACCGGCCAAATTACTGTAGAAAGAAGGACATATCCAAGAAAGGTAATGTAGTAGACCTTCACTAATGACATTGGACACCAAAGAAGATCTCAATATGCCATTCGTATTTAAATGTTTACAGTTTCCCATTAGAATAGCTTTTGCAAAGATAATTAACAAATCACAGAGACAAACATTCAAAAAGTCGTTTTATTTAATAGAGAGAAAGAAATGAAATTCACTCACGGGCAGTTATACGTTGAGTTGTCAAACACAGAATCAAAATTCAATGTGATATTGACGAAAATTTAATTAAAAAAAATGTTTTAACTGAAGTTTTACAGTAAAAGTGTAAGTTTAAAATGTATTTGTGTGTTAATTTCAAAGCCAAACAGAACAAAATCGTATTGCGCAACAAATACCTCTAACGCAACATGAAATATAATTTACTTTCAAATTATTATGTTCTACTATTTTTTTAATATGGTTAATTACTCGCTGTAATGTAAAATAGTTAGTTCTATTATGCATATGTAACAATTCCCATGAAAATAAAAATCTGTTTAAATTGTACATCCACATCCCCATACACAAGTGACAGAGATGTAAAGCAGCTAGCTCGTAACGCAGGCCCAGGGGTTGGCGAGTGAAGCGAGCAGGGGGCAAAGCCCCCTAGTTTTAAATAATTAAAGTATGAACTGCAGTTATATTTAAACAGGTGTCAATTAAAGATTTTTAAATGTAATGCTAGATACTTAAAATGAAGTTCCACATAGTTAAGAAGTAATTCACGATTGATGCAATTTAAATTTCTCCTAATCAAAATGTAATTCAGTATATGTGAAACTCTAATTTCAGCTAATCAAAATGTACTTATATACAGCATGTGCGGATTTCAATTTTGTTTCAAGTGAAAATGCAATTACAGTTAACTTCAACTGAAAGTGCCATAAATGCTAATGAGGCAAGTCCATTATACAGTAACTGACATTCTCACTTGTTGGCATTACACCTCACTCTGAGTCAACTGGGATGGCAAGGTGGCGCAGGGCTTATTACTGTTGTCTGATGCCTGTTTGTGTTCTCTGTGGACTTTGTCGGCTCACCCATGCATCAGTGGGTTGCCTGCCACACCCACATGTGTGACGGTCCACACACGAGATGAAATGGGATTAAGGTGGATTAGAGACAGAGAGAGAGAGAGAGAGAGAGAGAGAGAGAGAGAGAGAGAGAGAGAGAGAGAGATGTTGTTTGCATTACTAGTAAAACTAAAACTTAGATATCCCAAAGGCAATATTGACTCGTCAGAAGTGACCATAAAGTAGTAAACGCAAAACAATCGGCTTCAAACGGCATACCTCACTCGTGTAGCCTTCATCCACCCGGATGGTTTCATCAAATGGCGTCAACCGGCAGAACAGCAATAGCACGCGCCCTCCAAACCTCAAAATGACGCGCGCCCTCCAAACCTCAAAATGGCACGCGCCATCCAAACCTCAAAATGGCATGCGCCATCCAAACCTCAAAATGGCACGCGCCATCCAAACCTCAAAATGGCACGCGCGGGCGGGCAGTAGGGGGCAGTCTCACAGAAGACACATGCAGATGGGAACCTGCCCGTCCGATGAGGCGCCATCTTCAGCATTGGCTTCACAAGAATTAAGGTAAACGAAGTTGACTAACAGAGCACTCCAAAGTGGAAGTGGGCATCCAGATAGGGTGGAGGGGGTGGTTTCGGGGCAGTGCAGCCATGTCCGAGTTCTTTGCTGTTGTGTTTTTAATGTCAAATCTATAAAACCTGCTGACAAACCACGTGTCTTTCTTGGGGGCATTAGCCGTGAATTGATTCGCCTTGTCGGTGCTGTACGAGTCTGTAAGCCCATCTTCCCTTCACTGACTTAACATACACATGTTAGGACAATGTAACCTGGCACTTAAATTGCCCATACCTGGTTTTAGAGCAGAGGTTTGTGTCAGGACGCGACGAAGTGCCAAGTGATCTTAGCGTGCACGATTGTGTAAAGGAGATGTGGGGTGGGGGACACCCGAGTGGGTACGGGGTCACGTTGCAAAGATTGGTGAGACTCACACTGCCGTCTGGGATGGCAAGCAAGTCGATCTTATGCGCATCTGTTCAAAAGGGGCCAAGGTCATTCAAATAAAAAGTAAAGGAGAGAGCGACGAGCCTAAAAGCAGAGCAACTGTGGCATTGTGGTTAACAAGCTGGCTGGGAAAACCACAAGGTCACGGCCTGGAATTGCACCACGGAATTAAAGGGCCAGAAGGGCTCCATGTATGTGAAAATAGATTTCTGTAGGCTGTGCGTAGTAAGCACATGGCATGCATTGGAAATGTAATCATGAAAGGCTAGGTGCTAAAATAAAAAATCAGGGTCATATCTATATCTGGCAGAAAACACTAAACAGCTTCTTTAATACAAAACGGCACATATCCATATTGTTTCAGCTTCTGAAATCACAGAATTGATAATCAGAATATGCTATATATATATATATATATATATATATATATATATATATATATATATATATATATATATATATATATATATATATATATAACTATATATAGAAAGTAAAGAATACCTCACATTTAAAATGGCGAAAAACTGCTCATGTGCATTTATATTCCTAAAAATGTTTGTGGGATACTGGCAGTCACCTTTAAATGGAAAATTACAACTAGCTGAAGGAAAGATATGGCAAAATATCTAGGACGTTAGTGTCTAAACCAGTGCTTCCCAACCTCAGTCCTGTGGGTGGCCGTCCTGTGGCTGCAGGTTTTTGTTCCCACCAGCTTCTGTTTTTAATTGGACTCCTGGGCTAATTAAGTGATGTGTTATTTCCCAAGTTCTGTGTTTTGGGAACTAGATAGATAGATAGATAGATAGATAGATAGATAGATAGATAGATAGATAGATAGATAGATAGATAGATAGATAGATAGATAGATAGATAGATAGATAGATAGATAGATAGATAGATAGATAGAGTGAAAGGCACTATATGATAGATAGATAGATAGATAGATAGATAGATAGATAGATAGATAGATAGATAGATAGATAGATAGAGTGAAAGGCACTATATGATAGATAGATAGATAGATAGATAGATAGATAGATAGATAGATAGATAGATAGATAGATAGATAGATAGATAGATAGATACTTTATTAATCTCAATGGGAAATTCACATTCTTCAGCAGCAGCATACTGATACAATAAATAATATTAAATTAAAGAATGATAATAATGCAGGTGAAAAACAGACAATAACTATGTATAATGTTAAATGTTAACGTTTACCCCCCCCGGGTGGAATTAAAGAGTCGCATAGTTTGGGTGTAAATCTATATCTATATATATATTTTATATTAAAATGTACCATGCAGTTGTACGGGAATAATATATATATTTTTTAAGAATATTTTCATCTTGATTTTTATTCTACTTTTCCAGGTGTTCTAATTGTTTAATTAATCCATCCATCCATCCATCATCCAACCAGCTGAATCCGAACACAGGGTCATGGGGGTCTGCTGGTGCCAATCCCAGCCAACACAGGGCACAAGGCAGGAATCAATCCCGGGCAGGGTGCCAACCCACCGCAGGACACACACAAACACACCCACACACCAAGCACACACTAGGGCCAATTAGAATCACCAATCCACCTAACCTGCATGTCTTTGGACTGTGGGAGGAAACCCACGCAGACACAGGGAGAACATGCAAACTCCACGCAGGGATGACCTGGGAAGCGAACCCAGGTCCCCAGGTCTCCCAACTGCGAGGCAGCAGCGCTACCCACTGCGCCACCGTGCCGCCCTAATTAATCCATTATTTACTAATTAGTGGGTCTGATGCTAAAGTACTTGCAGCCTTTGACTATTCCGTGTTGTTTGCCAGCGTGTCTGCTCTCCTCATTTTTAATTGTCATTAATAAGATACAATGAAGGGGAAAACTGCATCGAGAAAGAGCAAAATAGAATGAAATCAACAAAAGAGAGTTAAGCATTTAAATCTTTAGCAAAAGCAGAAATATTTCTAAATGTCTCATAAATGTAAAAATCATGCTGCTGTGCTTTTCTGAATGTAGAATAACAAATAATACCAGCTAATTAAATGAGATGAGTGCTATCAGGTGTTGTCACTGATTAGGAGTCTGGTTGGAACAAAAACCTGCAGTCACAGGGTGGCCACAGGACCGAGGTTGGGAAACACTGATAAACGGACTCATTTTATTAAATGAAACTTTACTACAGCGGAGATTTTTTTTTTTGGGTCTATCAGGTAGTTCCTTTCATTAAAATGTTATACTCACCAAAACCCTCCTAAATGATTGTCTTGGATGTACTTTTGAAATTAACAATTTCTTAGTGAGAATTACTGAAAATGACAGCCAGGCAGAAAGTACAAACCAGGAAAACCCCCTGAACTTGAGGCAGGCTCATCTCGGTGCACTCCAGGCCAGCTTCAGCATCATTAGTGGACCTAGAATTTGAATTTGCAGGTTTGGTACACAGACGTCATCTGTATGAGCCTGGGCAGAATATGCCAATCAGGCAGTTAAAAGATCTGTGCTTTAACATACACGTTGAAGACAGTAAAAATGAATTAAACAGCTTTCTGTGTGCTGCTCATCTCTGTGCTAAATGCCCATAACCTGACTGCACAGCAGGACATGACAATGGACGAGACAACAAGCCAGCTGAGTCTAACGTGCCTGACTTTATGACAAAGGAAAGGTCTGAGTGAGCATTGGGTCCCTTCATAAAGATCATTGAGAATCCAAGTCGACCTAATGCTCTATTGTTCAGAGTGACAAAGCTGTTTAAATGAAAGGAGACAAGCCTGAAAACAAAGCAACACTGGCCTTGTGGTTAGGAAATTGGCTGAGAAAACCACAAGGCCACAGCCTGAAAGTGCATTATAGCATTAAAGGGCCAGAACAGAATAGGATTCTGTAAACTGCACCTATTAATAAGCATATGGCACGCATTTGGAATTTCATCATAAAAGGTGCTATAAAAATCAGAAGGATGTATCAGGGGGAAATATATATATATTTTTTAAAATGAAGTAGCAAATCTTCAGTCTCTGGGCTGATCATAAGAAAGTCACCACCTACAGTACCTATATAGAAACTAGACAGGCTGGCCTCAAATTTAAAATGGTGAACAACTGCTTATGTGCATTTATATTACTGAAATGTTTGTGGTGTACTGCCAAAATAAAAAATAAATAAATAAAAATCACAAAAGCAATTTCATTAAAAGTCCAGAGAAGAGTGCCTACCCACTGTGCCACCGTGCCGCCCATAATGTATAATACAATCTGAATCTCCTCTGTAGTCAACTGGCCATGGTTCATCACTTAATTAAAGGGCAGATGTTGTTGGGGGTGGCACGGTGGTGCAATGGGTAGCGCTGCTGCCTCGCAGTAAGGAGACCTGAGTTCGCTTCCCGGGTTCTCCCCGTGTTTGTGTGGGTTTCCTGCTGGTGCTCTGGTTTCCTCCCATAGTCCAAAGACATGCAGGTTGGGTGGATTGGCGACCCTAAATTGTTCCTAGTGTGTGTGTGCGCCCTGTGGTGGGCTGGCGCCCTGCCCGGGGTTTGTTCCCTGCCTTGCGCCCTGTGTTGGCTATGATTGGCTCCTGCAGACCCCCGTGACCCTGTAGTTAGGATATAGCGGGTTGGATAACGGATGGATAGATGTTGTTGGTTTCCATTTATATTTAATCGGTTTCTACCTTGTTCTCCATGTATTTTAACAAATCTGTATTTTTATGTGTACCAGGTTCTGTACTTAATAATTAGTATAATCTATACAATAGTTGTATTTCAGAATTGTTCACAATGCCCCTCTGCACCTGTATACAGTGAAAAGCACTATACAAGAAAAAGCTGTAATTGTAAAAGAATTTTGCGAGTATAATCAGGGAACTCTTTAGTCACCAAAATCCACACAGAGGGACTTCGTTTGATTGAATTTTCACAGGAAACCATTCTTGGTTAGAAAGTAGACATAAAGCAAGTGTGGCCAGACCATCTCGGTGCATTCCAGGCCAGCTTTAGCATCATTGGTTAACCTAGAATTTGTAACTTTGGTACGCAAAAGAAATCAGTTTGTGTGTGGGCAGAATATGCCAATCAGATGGTAAGCAGATCTGTGCCATAATGATGTGCTTTATAAGAGACGCAGTAAGCAGGGGAACCGCTCCATTGAGAAAGAAAAACATTATTAACTATAATGATTATAAGTAGTTACTTCACAATACCAAGTACTGTATTTTGTATTAATCATTATAGTTAATAATGTTTTTTTTCTTTCTCACCATAGATACAAGACTCAGTACTAACTGAAACCTCTCGTTCATGTCAGGGCTCGGTGCCGCTTTCCCGTCTACTCCTTACATCAGTATTCTACAGTTAATCCCACTCCTCTTCACTGTCCATGTGGGTTTTCCTCAAGACATCCCTAAATGTGTGCAGGTTAGGTTAAATGACCAACTTAAATTGGTCCAAATGTGAATGAGTGTGGGTGTAAGCATGGACCCTGCCTTTGCCTTGTGCACAATGCTACCCGGAATTGGAGTAACCAAGTCTGAGAATGAATCAATTTAAGTACGTATTTCATAAGGGGTTGATTTCTCATATTTACAATTATGAAACGGATGGTAAATAAGTTCATGGACAATGCCTCACTGACATCTGAGTTTACGGAACAGAACATTTGTGAAGGGGAAACCTACATTGTAGGTTGTATCCTTTCATTTTGTAACCTGTTCTACGTGTTGGTTTAACAAACAAGTACACTAAAATGCACCAAAAATATTTATTGTACAGTGCAGGACGAATGAGGCAAGTAACAACATTTCTAAACTTGTCCAATTCATCACAAAAGAAAAGAAAGTGCAGTCTCTAAAAAGGGTCTAAAAATATACAAAAGCAACAGTTGTGCATTTTAAGTGCAATTAAAAATGATGGGAAAATCCTACTTCTCACTGCTCAAATAATATCCATGGCCTGATTTAGTGCAATACGAGACCGCTAGCATCCATGAGAAAGCAAAGAGACAGTCCATACATAGCGCCTGCTTCATAGAGCTCCTAGTCTCCACATCTGTGATCCACAGAGAAAATTAGTAGCTGCTGGTATTTACTGCCAGGGTCTCAGGAAGGGGGCAATTTTTGTTCCTGACTGAATTAAGCATGCCAACTTGTTCTATTTGTGTATGCAGGATTTTATACATAGTGAAGTGGAACTGAATGGAAAAAAAATCAAGAGAGAGAGAAATGAACACAACGGCAAACAGTGAGTGCATGTGATGAAGACCATGGAGCGGCTGCTGCTTCACCACCTGAGGCCACAGGTCCGCCACACCCTCGACCCTCTGCAGTTCGCATGCCAGGAGAAGGTGGGAGCGGAGGATGCCATCATCTACATGCTACACTGATCCCTCTCCCACTTAGACAGAGGCAGTGGTGCTGTAAGAAGTATGTTTCTGGATTTCTCTAGCGCCTTCAACACCATCCAACCTCTGCTCCTTAGGGACAAGCTGACAGAGATGGGAGTAGATTCACACCTGGTGCCATGGATCGTGGACTATCTTACAGACAGACCTCAGTATGTGTGTCTCGGGAACTGCAGGTCTGACATTGTGGTCAGCAACACAGGACCGCCGCAGGGGACTGTACTTTCTCCGGTCCTGTTCAGCCATCGGACTTCCAACACAACTTGGAGTCCTGCCACGTGCAAAAGTTCGCTGTCGACACTGCTATCGTGGGCTGCATCAGGAGTGGGCAGGAGGAGGAGTATAGGGACCTAATCAATGACTTTGTTAAATGGTGCGACTCAAACCACCTACAACTGAACACCAGCAAAACCAAGAAGCTGGTGGTGGATTTTAGGAGGACCAGACCCCTCATGGACCCCGTGATCATCAGAGGTGACTGTGTGCAGAGGGTGCAGACCTATAAATACCTGGGAGTGCAGCTGGATGATAAACTGGACTGGACTGCCAATACTGATGCTCTGTGCAAGAGAGGACAGAGCCGACTATACTTCCTTAGAAGGCTGGCGTCCTTCAACATCTGCAATAAGATGTTGCAGATAGTCTATCAGACGGTAGTGGCGAGCGCCCTCGTCTACGCGGTGGTGTGCTGGGGAGGCAGCATAAAGAAGAGGGACGCCTCACGCCTGGACAAACTGGTGAGGAAGGCAGGCTCTATTGTAGGCATGGAGCTGGACAGTTTAACATCTGTGGCAGAGCGACGGGCGCTGAGCAGACTCCTGTCAATCATGGAGAATCCACTGAACAGGATCATCTCCAGACTGAGGAGCAGCTTCAGCGACAGACTGACAGACTGAGGAGACCCCACACTATGCGACTCTTCAATTCCACCTGGGGGGGTAAACGTTAACATTATACAAAGTTACTGTCTGTTATACCTGTATTGTTGTCACTCTTTAATTTAATATCGTTATTATCAGTATGCTGCTGCTGGAGTAGGTGAATTTCCCCTTGGGATTAAGAGAAAAGCCAAGCAAAGTGACACCTTTTATTGGCTAACTAATTTTGCTTGGCTTTTCTCTACATTCATAATGGCTAACACGGTACAACACCCTAGTACCCTTGGGATTAATAAAGTATGTATCTATCATAATTGTATTATATAGTGCCTTTCACATCTATCTATCTATCTATCAATCTCTTTCTCTAGCACACAGTCCTGTACTTGTCCATTCCAGGTTGCTGGCTGTATAAAAACCTTTAAATAAATATGCAAGCGGTACCAGGACAAGCCTATTCCAAGTATCTGTACACGCCTGTGGGCCAAATGTTAATTTGCTTATTTTCACTGTGCAGATAAAGTCTGAACGTGAAGACAGCATAAAGGGAAGTAAGGAGTTCGGCTTGAAGCAGCGCGTCTCCTGATTAATAAACTACAACACCTGCTGCCACTTGGGATCCTGGAAGCAAAAGATAAGGAGCCAACAGATTGTGTTGCTTACCAGCATGCTATTCGGCAGAGCAACATGGAGGTTTTTGAGAAGAACACATTCACAATGTCGCAATCTTTAGAAAAAAAAAAAAAAAACAGAATGCTTCCTTTTCGTCAGTAATTTCACTTGGTAAGTTTTACGTTAAGAATATTAAGTGTTATTTGTTCATTTCCCAAACACAAATTGCAGTTGGCTATGTGATAGGCTCATTTTAAGATGTCAGTCCCCTTGTCAGTGGTTACAGATAGATTTAGACACAACTTGTCACAACAGCATACTCCACTTCTAGTAACTGAGCAGGTAGACAAGCCTAAGATGTGCAGATGCTTTTTAACCATGGTAGCTCCACATAAACAGTATGTTCTTTAGTATTCAGAGAAACGTAGTGTCTGGGCAGCCTGTTTGATACTTGAATGCTGTTCATGCAACATTCCTCTCCTATACTTCCAAACTCCAAATCCATGTGACTCGGTGATAAGGCGATATGAAATGGCCTTGTAAGGGCTTACATTTCATCATGGAGTTTAATAATATTTGAACCTTTACTGCAATGTTAAAACTAAGAAAGAAAGATCCCAAGGGGAAATTCACATACTCCAGCAGCAGCATACTAATAAAAAAACAATATTAAAGAGTGATAACAATGCAGGTTAAAAACAGACAATAACTTTGAATACTGTTAACATTTACCCCCATGGTGGAATTGAAGAGTCGCATAGTTTGGGGGAGGAACGATCTCCTGGTATCGTGGTATAGTGTGACCTACTGGCTTAGGAGTTGGACATATTGTTACGGTTCAAATCCAACCTCAAACAATTCATCTTGGCTAACAGAAGTCACATTACATAATTAATTGTGCCATTGTGATCTGCAACTGTAAAAGCATGCAGCAATTATCAGTAGTCTGGTTAGTGCTGCAGCTTTACAGTTTTCAGCTTCATCGGGTGGGTTCATATCCCAGCCCAGTCACCATCTGTGTGGACTTTCAGAATTTTCAGGGTTGTTTATCAGATTGTTGACATTTTTGCACACCCCTCAATGATAGCTTAGAGCAAATCTAAAACTGGCCAGTGTCAGTGTGGATCTGTATGTGTGTGACCGAGTATAAGCCTGGCTCTCATGCTCAGCAACCCTGCATTTAAATAAGCTGGTTTAGAATAATGTGGATTCAGAAAGTATTCAGACCTCTATACACACCTCATTTTTAACAGATGTATCTGTCATCTTTGACATCAATTTACTCTCCATAAACCATAATGACAAAGTGAAAACAGGTTTTCAGAAAGGTTTGGAAATTTATTAGCAATCAAAAACTGAAATCTCTTCATTCATAGAAATATTCAGACCCTTAACTAAGTACCTTGTAGAAGCCCCTCTAGCAGCAATTAATGCTTCTACGCTTCAGGAGTAAATAAATCTCTACAAGTTCTGCATACCTGGATTTGGGTAGCTTATCCCATTCTTTCTGGCAGATATACTCTCAGGCTCTGCTAAACTGTAAGAATTATGTTTCTAGACTTCTCTAGCGCCTTCAACACAATCCAGCCTCTGCTCCTCAGGGACAAGCTGACAGAGATGGGAGGAGATTCATACCTGGTGGCATGGATCATGGACTATCTTACAGACAGACCTCAGTATGTGCGTCTCAGGAACTGCAGGTCTGACATTGTGGTCAGCAGCACAGGAGCGCCGCAGGGGACTGTACTTTCTCCGGTCCTGTTCAGCCTATATACATCGGACTTCCAACACAACTCGGAGTCCTGCCACGTGCAAAAGTTCGCTGATGACACTGCTATCGTGGGCTGCATCAGGAGGAGTATAGGAACTTCATTAAGGACTTGTTAAATGGTGTGACTCAAACCACCTACACCTGAACACCAGCAAAACCAAGGAGCTGGTGGTGGATTTTAGGAGACTCATGGTCCCCGTGATCATCAGAGGTGACTGTGTGCGGAGGGTGCAGACCTATAAATACCTGGGAGTGCAGCTGGATGATAAACTGGACTGGACTGCCAATACTGATGCTCTGTGTAAGAAAGGACAGAGCCGACTATACTTCCTTAGAAGGCTGACGTCCTTCAACATCTGCAATAAGATGCTGCAGATGTTCTATCAGACGGTTGTGGCGAGCGCCCTCTTCTATGCGGTGGTCTGCTGGGGAGGCAGCATTAAGAAGAAAGACGCCTCACGCCTGGACAAACTGGTGAGGAAGGCAGGCTCTATTGTTGGCATGGAGCTGGACAGTCTGACATCTGTGGCAGAGTGACGGGCGCTGAGCAGACACCTATCAATCATGGAGAATCCACTGCATCCACTGAACAGGATCATCTCCAGACAGAGGAGCAGCTTCAGAGACAGACTGCTGTCACCGTCCTGCTCCACTGACAGATTGAGGAGATCGTTCCTCCCCCAAACTATGCGACTCTTCAATTCCACCCGGGGGGGGTAAACATTAACATTTAACATTATACAAAGTTATTGTCTGTTTTTTACCTGCATTATTATCAATCTTTAATTTAATATTGTTTTTTGTATCAGTAAGGTGCTGCTGGAGTAAGTGAATTTCCCCTTGGGATTAATAAAGTATCTATCTATCTAAACTGGATGGGAAGGGTCTATAAACCTGCCATCTTCAGGTCTCTACAGACTGTATATTTTAAGGGGTTTATGTCCTGCCTTTGGCTGGGTCACTCTAGGACACTCAGACTTGTTCCAAGCCACTCCAGCACGGTCATGCTGAAAAGTGAACAGTCACCCCAGGGTGAGGTGGTATGCACTCTGGAGCAGGTTTTCATCAAGGACCTCCTTGGATTTGGCTGCAATCCTCCTGTCCCACAGTGCTGCTGCACTCACCATGCTTCATTGTAGCAATGGTATTAGGCAGGCGATGGGTATTGCCTGGTTTTTGACAGGCATAATGCTTAAAGTTCTGTCTAACAACCTTTTTTTGTGTCATCAGACTACAGAATCTTTCTCTTCATGCTCGCAGTCCAAATGGACTGTCATCTGGCTTTTAGTCAAAAGTGTGCAGTCTATCCACTCTACCATAAACACCTGATTGACGGGGTGCTGCTGAGATGGTCATCCTTCTGGTAGGTTCTCTCATCTCAGCAGAGGACTTCTGAAGAGCCATCTGAGTGACCACTAGGTTCTTGATCATCTCCCTGACCAAGGCCCTTCTTCTTGCCCAGCTACTCAATTTGGCCAGTCAGCAAACCCTATGAAGAGTCCCAGTGCAGTCAAACGTCTTCAGTTTCACAATTACAGAGGCCACTGTGGCTCCAGGGAACACTCAAAGCGTTAGAAATGCTTTTAACCCCTTGCCCTGATCTACACCTCATCACAATTTGATCAGAGATCTACAAAGGGGTTTTTGGACTTCATAACTTCATTTTCATTCTGACATGCATTGTGAATTGTTGGACCTTAGCTACACAGGTACACGTGTGGCTATTTAAATGATGCCCAGTCATTTCAACTCAAATCACATTCTAGATACATCTCAAGAAGAATTAAAGTCAACAATATGTGCCGAATCACAATCTGGGGTGCCTTATCAAAGAGTCTGAATCCTTCTAGGAATGAGAGATTACATTTTTTGATTTTTAATAAAGATGAAATCGTTTTTTGAAAGCATGTATACATTTCAGGGTGGCACAGTGGGTAGCGCTGCTGCCTCACAGTTAGGAGATCCGGGTTCGCTTCCCAGGTCCTCCCTGCGAGGAGTCTGCATGTTCTCCCCGTGTCTGCGTGCGTTTCCTCCCACAGTCCAAAGACATGCAGGTTGGGTGTATTGGCGATTCTAAATTGTCCCTAGTGTGTGCTTGGTGTGTGTGTGTGCCCTGCCCAGGGTTTGTTTCCTGCCTTGCACCCTGTGTTGGCTGGGATTGGCTCCAGCAGACCCCCCGTGACCCTGTAGTTAGGATATAGCGGGTTGGATAAAGGATTGGATGGATGGTATACATTTCATCATTATGGGTTATTGAGTACAGATTAAGTGCAAGAGAGAGACATTTATTTGTCCCCATTAGGAAATTTGGCTTCCTACAGAATTTTGTTTTTATATATGTATGTATCCACACACACAATAGTCAGAACACAGAATGACTAAAGAGAAAGAAAACACTGATTTAGCTATATACCATACTCTATATGTGCCCATCTCTAGATGCAGTGCTACTATTATAGTGACACTCTGCTAGTTCACCCAACTGAGATCCCATTTTAGTAATTTCAAGGAACATTCACAATGAACTTACCATCCTCACAGCCCTTCATCATACTTTGCTTCCAACCAGAGTTCACCGTCTCTGAAGTATCAGCACATCTCATTTGCTAATTTGAAAGTGCTACAGTAGACCATAGAAAGCCCTGCTGCTTCCATTAATAAATCTCCGTCCATCCACTAGAAAGAGATCAGTCTGTAGCTTTAGCAAAATAAAATGTCTTTTTCAAGCTATCCTTCCAATTCTGAGAACTCATTTAAAGTGCTAGGAGACCTACAACTACTAGCAAGTGCAGGGTTGGGCTACATCCACTGTGAAATGCCAGTTTTATTTTGTCTTTAATAACGTTCACGGTGTTGTTTCAAATTATTTACTTGAATTTATATTTAAGCATTTTAATGGTTATGTTATAATAATAAAACAATGCCAGTGCAGGAAATAGTTTGTATTATGTAAAGGCTTTTCATACCAGTTTCTCAGATGGCATCACTGGTTTCATGACCTGGAATAATTCAGGTACGACTATTATGAAGTCAGCATTACGGTAATCTATCCTCCTCCTCCTCCTCCTAAAGGCCACTGTTGGGGAAATCCTTCAGTTCTGTGGCAATGTGATACGGGTGCTGGTCATAAAATTAGAATATCATGACAAAGTTGATTTAGTTCAGTAATTCCATTCAAAAAGTGTAACTTGTATATTAGATTCATTCATTACACACAGACTGATGTATTTCAAATGTTTATTTCTTTTAATGTTGATGATTATAACTGACAACTAATGAAAGTCCCAAATTCAGTATCTCGGAACATTAGAATATTGTGAAAAGGTTCAACATTGAAGACACCTGGTGCCACACTCTAATCAGCTAATTAACTCAAAAGCCTTTAAATGGTCTCTCAGTCGAGTTCTGTAGGCTACACAATCATGGAGAAGACTGCTGACTTGACTGTTGTCCAAAAGACGACCACTGACACAAAAGGTCATTGCTAAAGAGGCTGGCTGTTCACAGAGCTCTGTGTCCAAGCACATTAATAGAGAGGCGAAGGGAAGGACAAGATGGGGTAGAAAAAAGTGGACAAGCAATAGGGATAACCGCACCCTGGAGAGGATTGGGAAACAAAACCTGTTCAAAAATGTGGGGGAGATTCACAAAGAGTGGACTGCAGCTGGAGTCAGTGCTTCAAGAACCACCACACACAGACGTATGCAAGACATGAGTTTCAGCTGTCGCATTCCTTGTGTCAAGCCACTCTTGAACAAGAGACAGCGTCAGAAGCGTCTCGCCTGGGCTAAAGACAAAAAGGACTGGACTGCTGCTTTCTGATGAAAGTAAATTTTGCATTTCCTTTGGAAATCAAGGTCCCAGAGTCTGGAGGAAGAGAGGAGAGGCACAGAATCCACATTGCGTGAGGTCCAGTGTAAAGTTTCCATAGTCAGTGATGGTTTGGGGTGTCATGTCATCTGCTGGTGTTGGTTCATTGTGTTTTCTGAGGTCCAAGGTCAACGCGGCCATCTACCAGGAAGTTTTAGAGCACTTCATGCTTCCTGCTGCTGACGAACTTTATGGAGATGCAGATTTCAGTGCCAAAGCTACCAGTACCTGGTTTAAGGACCATGGTATCCCTGTTCTTGATTGGCCAGCAAACTCGCCTGACCTTAACCCCATAGAAAATCTATGGGGTATTGTGAAGAGGAAGATGCAATACGCCAGACCCAACAATTCAGAAGAGCTGAAGGCCACTATCAGAGCAACATGGGCTCTCATAACACCTGAGCAGTGCCACAGACTGATCGACTCCATGCCACGCCGCATTGCTGCAGTAATCCAGGCCAGAGGAGCCCCAACTAAATATTGAGTGCTGTACATGCTCATACTTTTCATGTTCATACCTTTCAGTTGGCCAACATTTCTAAAAATCCTTTTTTTTGCATTGGTCTTAATTGATATTCTAATTTTCCGAGATACTGAATTTGGGACTTTAATTAGTTGTCAGTTATAATCATCAACATTAAAAGAAACAAACATTTGAAATACATCAGTCTGTGTGTAATGAATGAATCTAATATAGAAGTTTCACTTTTTGAATGGAATTACTGAAATAAATCAACTTTGTCATGATATTCTAATTTTATGACCAGCACCTGTAAATGCCTGCTGGTATCAATTGATCCTGAAAGAGTGGCTCCACTGTTGAGTATCACACATCATCTTACTTATTTATGTATATGCCTCCTCAATTAAGTTTGGCTTAATGTCTTGTTTTGATGAAAAAATAAAAATTAAAACTAAATTCCATTCAGCACAATAATACCACATCATTACATTCACAAACCTGTTCAATCCAGTTTAGAATCAACGCAGCAAGCCAAAATCTCTTTGTAGTTTTGGACTAGAAGTCCATCTTAAGAGTCCACTCTCACAATCACTGGGCGAACGTGGAATCTTCAATTAACCACATATGGCTTTGGGTTCATGTCAGACTCGGGAGAACGCACAAACGCCAATCAGACAATGATCTTTGAGACGGCAGCAGTAATCACTGTGCACTCACACTAGCAACAATACTTGGCATGATAGCTTCAATCTCCAGTTAACATTTAAATATCCCATTTATCCACTTTCTGAGACTGCTTTTTCCAATCACAGATGGCCAGAGCCACCCCTGGACAAAGCATCTTTCCAACACAGGGCAATCCAAATTCAAACATACTGTATAGGGATAATTTAGACTTGAGATGTTTGAGCAAATTGAAATACTGGCACAAGCTAGAGATATTGTGTATGCCCCCAGAGATTATGAATGGAGCTTGGAAATGAACTCCGATTCTTGGAACTTTTAAGGCAGCACAGCAGTGAATAGCACATCATCATCATCATCATTATAAGGCCACTTTTAATTATGACAAGTTCATAAGGGTCAGTATTGTCAAGTAAGATCAATCAAATACAGCAGATTAAGAAAAGGACCCATTCACCTGGGGAAAGATGAAGTAGGAACACAAATGAGACTTAATACATGTTATTTATATAGCGCCTTTCCCATGCTCAAGGCACTTACAGACTTGAGAAATTTTGCTGCCTGTGGCAATATTGGCCTAAGCTGACATTTTCAATAGTGATCCAACTGAAAATATAAAATGTATGCAAACTGTTGAAGTCAGTACCTGCCCTCGGTTAAATCAATCAGTATTTAGATTGGACTCTGTGCATCTCTCCTCCATTCTCCCTAACCAACACTGTCTTTTAGCTCATGTTGTTTAACATTCTGTTTGCAGGAAAGAGAATAATCTATGCAGTTTTATTAAAATTGTCTAAAATGTCCTCTCTGTAGGTAGGAGCAACATCTGTTAACTTGCTGCCCAATGGGTTGTGCTGGCACCACCCCAAACCATTTTGCAGGGGACGTATCATCATATAAACACACTAAAGAAACAAAGATTTTAGTAAAAAATAAAAAATAAATAAAATTTAAAAAATCTCCCCCCCTAAATGCTAAATATTGCAACATGCATATAGCACTCGCATTCATGCAGAGATTCTTCTTCAGGGTGCCTTTAAGCAAAACACTCTCATTAATAACGCTACCTGCATTGCCAGCACCAGTTTACTACACTTGATGGGGCGCCCGTCTTCCAGGAGTACAGAGTCTTCCCCTGCAATACCCCTTCTTCCCACCCTACAATCCAATCGGGTAAAACCACATACAGCATTTAAAAAAAAAAGAGAGGGTTTAAAAAAAAAAATTAAAAAGTGGCATAGGCATGCAATTTAAAAATAAAAATCTTAAAAAAAAAAAAAAAAGGACACCTGGTTCAGATCATTGTAGTTAACTTTTTATTTACATATCTTTATACATCAGAAGACATTTACACAAATGCTCATGTAATATACAGCATTCTCTGATCTGCAAACAGATAAGAAAAAACAACAAGGCCAGTGACCATTATAAATAATCCAACATTTGGATGTTCAGCACACATCAATGTGTGTCCTGTTGTCAAGTAGTTCACTGCAATTCATAGTGTGACCATATTCATAAAAAAAAAAAAACAAAAAAACATCACGCTAAACTCTACAGGAGGATGAAAATTAAAACAAAATCAACACTGCAAATTGCATTGGCTGCAGACAGTAAGACCCTCCCCATCTGATACCTTACAAGGTTAGTGCAATGGATTCGTATTTATAGTCTACAAAGCAGGGCTTTAACCCGGGTTCAACGTTACCCTTAATATCCTTAAATCTAGTATTGTAGGCACATATTAACGGTTGAGGGAAAAAAAGGAGTCATGCAGACCCAACAAAAAAAAACTGAAATCTGATAAACCTACAAGGTTTCCTTCAGGTTACAAAGCAAACTCAGAATAGTAAGAAAAAAAAATTGCATTTCAGTTATTTTCCATGTTTTCATAAAATCTGAGAACAAATAGCAATGACTACTTATAGACAGGCATGGCATATTCAGAAAACTAAGTTTCCCTTCAAGTAATAAAAAGTAAAATAAACAGCAATACCTTTTTAGTGAGAAACATACCAGACTGTGTTATCTCAGCTCAAATATCATTTCAGATAGTAGGCCGAGACCTCAGCCCTGCACCTAGAAATTTCACACATTAAATATTTCTTAAAGGAAACCTTCTTAGCAATTCACACATATCTAGTTCTGTTTGTTCACACTGTGGCCTTTAAATGCTTCTGGGAAGGGCTGGTTTCCCTTATCGAGAAGGGCAAGATAATGAACATGGAATGGTAGAGACCAGAAACAGATCAGAGACTACCCCCCTTTAGTCAAGAGATGTGGAATGGTTCTGCTTAGCCTTAGACTGTATATGATGGCCTTATCAAGTGGACTTACTGCACGCCTGCTGGATCAAGCTATTCACAATGTTCCCACCGACAAGGAAGCAAGGCAATCAAGTTATGCTTACTGCTTCCCACCTGAAATTTTCCTGAGTAGTAAAAAAAAAAAAAAAGGGGGAGAAGATAAGCGCAGGGGGGGGGGGGGGGGGGGGGGGGGCAGGCAGAAAATCTCCTTCATCCCTCAACCCTACCACCAACTTCAAGCAGTCCAAAAAAAAATATATATATATATATGTATTTACATTCCTGCATTCTGTCTAAATTAAACTAGACAGATTAGAATGTTCCTATCTTTGGCAGCAACAAATCACCTTTTCTTAAATCAAGTAGGTAAACATGCACACAAAATAATAAATAAATTCCCAGCAATATTGAGCCGCTCTGAAGAATTTAGGGTTAAACTCAGCCCCCATGAACCAGGCCCCAGTGAAAGGGAAGCACAAAGATGCACCCTAAAGCAAATACAACTTGCAGCATCTCCTTCGACACATAAAGCAAAAGCAATACTTTCTATAATGAAGAAAACAAATAAAAAATAAACCAAAGCACACCACACACACTGTTGCGTTGACCCAGAAGGTGAAAGAATCAAGTGTCTCAAAATCCACAAAGCCATCAGAGTGATACAGGTAAGAAGAGGAGAAGTAGAAAAGTGGAGAAACCAACAAAAAAAAAAAAAAAAGTACATGGACACCTCTAGTAACGAGGCCGTCCTCAAAGAGCCAATTACTAACATAAGGACTCCTCAATGACACCAACATTCATTGTGTATTCCAGTAAAATATTTTCTACAAAGACACTGCCAAATGTTGTTTGTCGATTGAAATGTTATTGCCATTCATTTTAAAACAGTTTTCAGTCAGTCAATTCATTCTTAGAAAAAAATTCTGTGGCGTAATGGAAAACCTAAAAAGTGGATCATGTGCTCCCGAAAAGCAAATATCAGCGCTACACACTAATGTCTTTCAATGGGGCGCAGCACCTGCATCAGAGGTCTGGCTTAGTGTTTCATGTGCAGCTGCTTTCCTTTTAGGACATCATGCAACACCGGATAGTGGACACAGCTTTAAATGTTAAGTGCTAATTTGAACAAGATGTTCTTTAACTCAAATAAACACCACCAATATTTCAGAGGACAGCCTGGAGGCACCAAGTACATTTTTATTGCATTCTTTTATTTATTTTTAAACGTATTTGCTTCATTTGCAAATTACGGGGTGGAAATAGTGCAAATGGGCATATTCATGAATATGGTGGCCTACACGCAGGTTTCACATAACCTTTCCTAAAGATGAAAATGGACAAACCTGCCTGGCCAACACCGTTTAGGAGCACACAGGGATGGAAGACGAGCCCAAACGGGGATAGCAGTGCTAGGTGAGCATTCCTGACCAGGGTTTCACAGACATCAAGTGCCAAATAAAGAGCGCGCAAAAACCTACCTCAGGATTTCAGCATGTTCTAAACTCTAATGGGATCTATTAAAACGAAAGTTGGCAGTTGATTAGGAATGCTAGTGTCAGATATGCGGTCAGCAAATGACCAGTAATGCACACTGAGAGCATCAGACTTTTCTGTATTGATTGGCTGGGTCATTAGTTACAATCTAATAACAGTCAAGAGAATGGGGGGGGGGGGGGGGGGGGGGGGTTTGGGGGAACCAAAAACTTTATACCAAAGTGAAAAAGTGGTTATACCTGAAAACTCACCAGCAGGTCACATTTAAGAAGGGGCAGCAAAGAGCTATCAAAAGGTATATGGTGCTTATGGTCTCTCACCATCAGCATCTTCCGATTCGAAAAAGTCAAATCTTTAAACAGATTTTCATTTAATTTACTCAGACTTGTCAATATTTACATATAAAACACATTTTATAACTCCTAGATGCAGTAGAGAGATAAAAATAAGACTTAGTGTTTTAAATGTGTCAAGTGATTACAGTATTACTGTTTGAAATGCCTGCTTATAGGCCATTTCTCTTGTATGCAGGGCTGTTAATTTATCTTGTATTTTCAAGGCCAATCCACCTGTACCATAAAGTCACTGAGAAGTCACTGAGGACTCAAACTCATGACTTTTAAAAGTAGTTCTGAACACTGTTGCCAAAAAAATAAAAAAAAAAACCAAACCCACACACATCAGGGGAGGAGAGGGCATCTCATTAGCTCTCAAGCCCCAATGCGAGTGTCTCATTTGACAACATTTCCAATTCTCAGTGACGATTCCAGTCATGAACATGCCACCACTGCTAATCCCACCCCTCCCTGTCCCACCCCATGGTAGATCTAACAGGTTGGTGAGGATGAGGGTCAGGAACAATGGAGATCTGGGGGCACAGCCTGCTTGCCTACCTTCCTTCCTTCCTTCCTGTTCTGCTGCATTCACGTCTCAAACTGAGTCAGCAGGGCCCGCACTTCAGGAGTAAGCTGCTTGGCAGCCTTCGCCGCCTCTGTGATGGCCTTACGGTACAGACCCTTTCTCTTCTTGTTAAAGCGCAATTGGAAGTTGTCTAAAAAGGGGGAGAGCTGTGACAGGCCCAGGAAAGAGGTTGTTGGTGACCCGAACCAAGAGATGCGGGCCTCCTGCCTCACTAAAAGGCCATTATCTTTCCGGCTCACAGTTATCGCCAGGATCCGGGCTGGCCACCAAGGGAAGCCATATATTTTGGCCCACACAATGTCCCCTACACATATGGTCCTGCCATCTGGAGTCACACACTTTGATACATTTTTGGAAAAGACTTTTGCTTGCAAGGAATTACTGAGCTTTTGTCCGTCCTTTGAGGAGGAGGATGAGGAGGTGGCGGTGGCGGCGGCGGCGGCAGTGGCACTGCTGGAAGTGGAGGGTGTGTGCAAAGAGCCAGGAGGAGGAAAGTCGAATGTTTCAGTAGAACTACACTCTGAGTTGGAGGACTTAAGGTCATCTGCACTATCGCTACTACACACCGAAGCACTAGAGGAGTCTGGCTTTTTCTGATTTAGGCTCATGTAAACTGTGATATTGCCCTTGCTGCCCCGCTTTTCCCGTTTTTCCTCCCGCTCCTCAGACAGCACTACCAGTTCTTTATTCTCAACTGCAGCCTCAAGCTCAGGGCCTTTAGTGGGGCTCTGGTTTTCGGAAGAAGTGGCCTCACCTGCCGAGGAGCGAGTTGAGGTGCAACGGGGAGTAGCAGTCTTGGGCACCCCTTTACAGCTGCCCTGTACTTTCTCGAAGCCCACCTTACAAGAGGAAGAGTCATTCTCTTCATTACGGTACCTTTGGGGCTTGATGCGTATCCTTGGAGGGAGAGAGGCTGCGTTGCTGCCGCTGTTCTGGAGCCGACGGGTATGATGGACCTTCGAAACTGCGGCATTGGTACCCCCACCACCACGCTCTCGCTGCCTTTTCTGTGCCTTCTCCTTGGCCATCTTCAACACCTCTCGTGCTTTTGAGTGGTCCACATTCTTGTTCTGCAAAACCTTCTTGGCGTTTAACTGCACACGAGAGCTGTTTGTCCGAGAGACTGTCGCTGTCCCCACTCGGACCACCCTGCCTCTCGAGTGGGAGACACCAGAAACCTTCACCACTGCGCCATGACGCTTTGGCCCCTCACTCCCCCTGCCTCTCTCATCCACTTTATGGTCAGTCCGGAGTCTCTTATTTACAGCTGCGACACTCTCGCTGCGTCTCCTTTTGCCCTCCTCGCCTCTGTAATCAGTAGTATGCCCCCTTTTCACGTCTTTTTTATCAGTCATGATGGTATTCTTGCACTTGTCACAAAGGACTTGCCGTGGTCGAAGTTTAATCGCATTCATGATGGATGTAGGCTCCTCCCGGTAGAGCTTCCGCTTTGGCCTCTTAATCTTTCGAGGAGGGGGCTGAGGTATTGATTGGTTGTAAGAGTCCCTGATAAACAAAGGTGGAGGGTATGGGGCTCCTTCATGGAACAGAGGAGGGTGCTTAGAAGTCCACAGGTTAGTCGGGGCAGGAGGATTATTGGCAGGTTCCTCTGGAGTGGCACCTGTAATTTCTTTGCTTTCTGTCTGGAATACTTCATTCTTTAGATGCATAGATTCAGGTTTATCCCTGTATTCACGTTTTGGAAAAACTGTCACTGGTATTCCATAAGGTCCAAACCTGAGAAACATGGGGGTTGTTTGGGGGGTGGGGGGGGAGAGAGAGAGAGAGAAAAGAAAAAGTGAGTGGACTTCTAGTAGTAAAAAGCTTGACATTAAAATCTAAACCTTTAACTGCTCACAAGAAACCAGTGAGCCAAATTATGTTAAAAACAAACTTCAGGTACAAATATCCCAGCAAATCCAAGTCAAAAAGAGGGGAAAAAAATACCACACACACACACACTACAGGTATTCTCTGAAAATAATTTCACACCTCAATTACTACTAGTTGCCTGCATCAAGGATCAGAGTAAAATTATGAAAGTCACTCGAGTAAGATAACTAAATGGGCACAATCAGTCACTCCTGACAAGAGTTAGCCAGAAGGTTTTACAACACGCATTTGTTTTTTTAAATTGTTGGTAACTTATTCCAAAATTGTTTGAACAAACATATTGATAGAATAACTATGTGCTCATTGATTTTCAAAGTCGACATCAACAGCCTTGTGCAAATGAGTGAGAATGGCATCTGTCCCCTGTCTTGTACTAGTCTGATTGTGATCTCATCACCACCCGCTAACTTCATTAACCTTGTCGTCACTCCCAGACCTCCTGCACAGATGTCATCTGAGGGCTCCCCAAAGAGGTATTAATATATCTGGGCAGCAGATTGGATGAAGAACAAACACCACTGCTCTGCTCACTCATGTTTTTTAAATCATTATTGTGTTAAACATGTAGATTAAATGCAGTACTCCATTCTGAGGGGCATCTGTACATACACTAGGAAAGAGATGTGTTCTGAGCTGTTACGGAAATAAGAATGGAAGTTTTAAATTCAGCACAGCAGTAGTAGACAGCTCCTGTTAAATTGCTCTTAACCACAGAAAGCCTTGTGATAATTGTTGGGCAAGTCATTCAACTTCTTACGAAGATTACTTTGTACTACTAAACAGAAAACACTTTCAAGCACTGCTCTACAATATACGAGATATTTTACTTTTAATACAATATGGTAGAAGAGATGTATAAATCATTACACTATGGTGGCAATTTGCTAAGTGTATGAGCTTTTACATACTCAACATACAATTTAATTTAACATTACTCAGGAAATATTCACATAAAAGTAAATGGAAATAACTTTTGTCCCAAGTTCAATGGATAAATGGATTCAGACATATACACACACTGTCCCGAACAAAACACCAGAATCACTAAAAAGAAATATCTTCTGACTTGTTGTACCATAATTAAATTTCCTAACCCAACACTTAACTATTACAGAATTAACTCAACCTCAACAAACATTACAAGCACCTTGGTAGGATGATCTTCCTAGTCATCGGCAATCAAATGAAAGACACCTCTTCATAGAGTACATTATTTATTCTTGAATTGAAACTAACATATTGGAATTATACCCTCTAAATAGATCAGTAAGACTAGATAAGACTCTCCAATAGAACACCTGATTAGACCTAACCTTCGCACTTTGACAAACATTTACTGAACTTCTTTCTCATTCATTCATGATTTGCCTGTTTTGGAATTATTTCAAATAGAAGATGTGCTGTCAGAGAGTACTGTGACATACTGGGACTGTCACTATGTTGGCTCATTTGACTAATCTTAATATACAGCCCTCAAGTTTGCAGTAGAGATGCTCCCATCAGGTTTTTTTAAGACAATACTGATTTCATGTTACTTGATCAGCTGATTCCAATAATCAATTTTGATTTTTTCCCCTTTTATCCCTTTAAAACCTTTTTACACTAAATCTCCTACATAACCAGACTAATAAAATCCTTGTGTTCTATATTAACCTCCCTAGTGTTAAGACCGAAGTGTCACACAGGCTGTGTTAGTCCCAAGCATTACTCGGGCAGTGGTATAGGCACGTCTTCATAAAGATATAATGGCATCTGGTGAGAAACGTTTTTCAGCAGCCAAGGTGTTGCACACCCTTGTCAGTGATAGGAGCAGTTTAATAGTGAGGAGTCTCTCATCAGCAGTGATGACAAAGGAAATCTGTCTTCAGGCAGTGAAATTGAAATGGACAGTGAAACCGAAATAGATTCTGATGAATTTGAAAGTGTGACATTTGTGTTTGTGTTGACTCTACTTCAAACAAACTAGCACCACCTTGTTTTGATTTTGTGGGGCAGCCAGGAATTTTGACGTCCAAGATTCACTTAACTTACTTCAAGTTATTTTTTAATGTGCACATGATCAGAAGCATTGTTGAGATGAACCATTATGCTGAACAGTGTCGGGTAAATTATCGTTCACCTAAGACATTTTCCCATTCAAACATCATCATTATTATCATGATCATTATTATAATTACCATTATTATGAGGATTCATTTCATATTATTATACACAATTATTTCTATCATTATAGTTTTTACACTTCAGACATTGTACTTTTAGTGTTCTGCATGTTTTAGAGTAGAAAGATGAGACTTAAAAAAAACAATTTTTCAAGCCAAAAAATGCAATGCTTTTTACATGTTTTTTTTGTGAGAAAATTAAACACTTAAGAAGGTTAAAGTGTACTTTTACAATTAATATATAGACCACAGGTGTTAACTGCTTATTTTTTATTTACAAGAAGAAATTCTGTAGGCTTAATAATGTTCAGTGACCATAAAATACTAAAATAAATAAAATTTACTTAAAAAGCATACTTTAATTAAATACGTACTAAAATATTTATCCATAATACATGGCATACAAGAAAATGACAGCTTGTAATTATGAGAAGTATTTTAATGTTTTTGTAATGTACCTATCTGAAACAAGGCTTAATTAAAACTAGCTTTCACCATTTAAAAAAAAAATAAACAAAAACCTAGTGATCTTTTATGGTTCCATAAGACTTCCTAGCAGTTTTACTATATTTGTAAACTTGGAGAGGCATCAGCAAACTCTTAAGAATTACCCAGTGCAGAGGATGTGGATCCATCTGTGCTTGCTGCCCCACTGGCTTTCATCAGACAACACTGGCAATACCGTATCTTAGCCATATCACTGGCCTATGAGTCTTGTTAAACTTTGTCTTGAGAAAATACCTCCAGATAGACAGATGTCTTAGTGAAAATGTCAAGCGTTGCCCTCCGTTGCTGAGGTCTTTCACTTGCAAGTTGTTGAGCCTTGGCGATTGCTTCATTTCAATGTTCTCTCTTCATCTGTCTCATTGGCAGTACGTTATCGTTACACAGCAACATACACACATATATACACAGACACACACACACGCCTATACACATACACTAGCTGTACCTGGTGGCTGCACCCACATAGTAATGAAACAGGACCAACTTTACAAATCAATAGACGTTGGCACTGTATCTGATCGTGTTCAGTTCTGATGTGAGAGTGTCCCCTGTGTGGGAAGAAAAGCACATGGCCGTGATATCTCTGCCTTTTCAGCATCTACCCTCTAAAACACATGGAGCTCTGCTCTCTTTCTCTCAAAAATGTCAAATATTACTCCTTAACAATTTTTTAGATGATAATGTCTGTTGAACAAACCTATATCGATAGCTAAGCGGAGGTGAGGTGCGCTCCAACACGTGGCGAGATGTAGACCAACTCAAACAGAGGCTGGCGAGTGAATGAGGAAGGCCCCGCCCCCCTGTTCACGGCCCACAGCCACTCTATTGTAGGTTGTGCATAAATACATCGGTACTGCAAGTGAACTCTGGTTCTTAGCATGATGAGAGAAGCTACAAAATCAACCAGACCGTTCAAGCAAATTATAGAAAACAACAACATCTAAATCCGTTAAGCAATTCTCTCATGAAAAGCGGACAGACATACAGACAGAACGCGCTTGGACCACAACATTTTTAAAACTGTTTCTTAGCAAGCACCTATGGGCCAATGGTAACCTACATTCCACATTTCAAGTCCCAAGTCCTCATGGTTCAGGAGATTTCGTGATGAATGAGTCAGTGGTATTTGACTTATATATTGATATTGATATAGATATATAAATAGATATTTGTGGAGATCCCAGAGTAATTGTTCTCCCTCAAAAATTCACTAAAGAGGAGAGAAGTACATTTCTAAATGTACTATATTCCCTCCAAGCAAACACAGAAGTGCACTGGTTAATATTTCAATGGAAGCATTTGTTCATTTTTTAACTAATATATTTTAACATTTATGAGGAAAGGCAAAAGCAAACAACGGCTTCAGTCCTCTCTGCTTCCAACAGTCCTCTGCAATTGAGGATTAGCGGATGATAAATCGATGGACAAATTGGCCGAGTGCCCTAATGCAAAACCTTTCATTTCCTCCTTTCACCGACAGCTTTACTGCTGCAGGTGATTTCTAGAAAGCACCCAGAAGGAGGTTCGGTTGAGCTAGTATAAGGCTCATTATTTTGGTTTGGGACACTCTACTTATAGTTCAGAAGGTAAGCCAGAGGAGTATTTGTTCTTCCACTAAATATGAATAAGGAGAATCTGCTCCACAACTTTAACAGCCAAGTTTGGTTCATTGCACTGCTGTGACATGCAGTCAAGCTTCTTGGCAGCAGTATGCAGAACAAAAAAAAGTCAGTGCATTACAGTTGTAATGTGTGCTGATCTCTTTTGTTTGTACAGTGTACAGCACTTGCCCAAATGGGCAATATCATTTGTATATTTTACACAATAAATTGCAGTACTGAACACACGGTACAAGTTTTAAACCATTATTTTTTTTAATATAAAAAACACAGTTATCCAACACTCCGTGTGAAAAAAGTAATTGCCCTACAGTTTCAATATTTAGTTACAGCAGCGGTAATCACAGCTAAATGCTTACTTTAATTTAAGTCTTCCACATCATGGTTAAGGAATTTGAACCCACCCCTCTTTGCAGATCTGCTCCAACTCGCACACACTGGTAGGTTTGCTCACTTCAGCATCTCTAATGGGTTCAAGTCAGGACTTTGACTAATTTTGTTTCTCTGGGCCTTTCAGAGATAGGTTTGGTGTTGGTGTTTTGGATCATTTCCAGCTGCTTAACTTAAATTAGACTTACACTTAAGGTTATGGAAAGACAGGTAGACACTCTTATTCTTAAAAAGTACTCTAGTAAAGTGCAGAATTCATAGCTTCTTCAGTAATGGTAAGTCTTCAGGTCCCCATGTTTTATTACAGATCTGATGTTCTTACTGCCAAACGCCACATTGTGGGCCCTTGTAGCACCACAGAGTTGGATTTCTCTGTTTTTATTCTAAAAGGCTTGGGGTTTTACCCAGGTTTCGTTTTTGTTTTTTTTTGCACTGTTGTACCTCTTGGATAACAGAGGTTTCCACCTAGCTGGTCTCCCACGAATCCAGTTTTTCCTTAGTATGGAATCTGCAACACGGACCTCAAGTTGTTCTTCTAGGATCCTTTGTGACTTCTTGATCAGGTTGTACTCTTGGGGTCATTTTGTCAGGATAGCCTTTTCCAAATGTTCTCCATTTGAACATATTAGCTCTTACTGTGGTGCAGTGGAGTCCAGGGCCCTATAATCCTTCCATGTTTAAGTTTAAACAACTTTTTCCACATCTCATCTGAAATTTCCTTCGATGGAGGCTAGTGTTTTTGTAGAAGACTTGTGGTGATGACCTCACTGTCATGTTGTGGATCAATATATGGTGAGGTTTAGAATAAATTCAGTCAGCCAGTCAAATTATAGATTAACTTTAGTCAGCTGTTTGAGTGAGTAACAAAGGGGGTAATTACTCTTTCACATGAGTGATACAGGTGTTAAATATTAAGCAATAAGGTTATTAAGTAGCAATTTAGAAATGGTGCTCTAGGTTTACTCTGGTTCCCTTTATCTAGTACTAGCCATCCCCTGCGGCTCCACCCGCGTATTAGTGAAACAGGACAGTGAGGAGGGCCCTGCTCGGCTCCCTACTCCTGATGTTACGCTTCCCCCTCCCCTTGGCCCTCAGCCTGTGTCTCAGATTAGTGCGAATATATCGCTCCTGCAACTATGATTCTTAGTGCGATGAGAGAAGTCGCAAAGTCAACTGAATGTTCAAGCAAATTCTAGAAAAAAATTATCTAAATCCGTTAAGTAGTTCTTTCGTTCGCTAGCTAAGTGGAGGTAAGGTGCACCCTGAGGCTGGCATGTGAGTGAGGAGGGCCCCATCCCCCTCCCCTTGGCCCACTGCGTGTCCCTCGGATTCACACAAATAAAATCAGTACTACAAGTAAACGATGATACTTGGCGCAATGAGAGAAGTCGCAAAATCAACCAGAATGTTCAAGCAAATTCTAGAAAAAAAAAACTATCTAAATCTGTTCAGTAGTTCTCTCGTGAAATGCGGACAGACAGTGTGAAAGGCACTATAGATAGAGAGAGATATCAACATTTTGTCTAAAAATCTGAAGCCATTCATTGTGAAAAATATTCAAAAGCCGAGGATATCAGGAAGGGGAAAATATTTAATCACAGTTCTGAATATGAATATAAATCTCTTCTGGAATTTCCTCTGATCAAGGCCTAGTGATTGCCTTGAAACCTTCTGATGATAACTACACTCTCACGTCAAGAGTCAGTATATAGTGATGTTTAGATTAACAGGGTTGGCTGTGTACAATCAGTGGAGTAAAATTATCAATTCACTTTAGTAAGCCATTTTGAGGGAGTAACAGTCAGTCAGTCAGTCATTGTCCAACCCGCTTTATCTTAACAAAGAGACCAATTACCTATTCAAAAGGGTAACATGGGTAAATACGCTACGGGTCTAAAGTTTCATAACACGTCACTTTTTACAGTTTTTCCAAATATAATCAGTTGAAATGCAATGAATGGCCTTTTTTTAAAAAAATGGTGAAAAGGTAAACAGTAAACTGCCAAAGGTTTACATTTTAAGTTTATGTTAGCAAAAACTGAAACAAAAAGGATATTTCAGAACATTACAAATGGCTTTCTTCTTGGAACAACTAATGGGTTACAACCTAAAGGTGTTCTGTAGCAATTAAAGTAAATGAAGCCTTGCAAGTTGAAGCAAACAATTTGCACAGGTGTCCCAACTTCTGTTGATTACTTAAAATCCTTCCGACTGTCTTAAAGCAGAGTTGGAACAGACTGAGTTACTACAACCTCTGAAGTGCTACCTGGACAGTATTACACTGGCATAGAACAAACAATCAATGGCAAATAAAAAATAAGTCAAGAAATCACCAAGTGTACAACATTTTATTCAATGTAGTCATCTTTTGCTGATGTAACAGTCAAATGGTGGTAACACTTTTGATTCAGAATGCCAGTCACTTTGTCAAGTCATTAACTGCCTCAAGCGAATGAATCCCAGACCATCACACTTCTTACTCAGTGTTTGACAGTTGGTATCACACACTGAGGAACTAATCCTTTCTTCACCAATTCAATGTCGTACAAACACCCTGTGTGATGAACTAAGGATTTCAAATTTAGATTCACTGGTCCATAATACCAGCTTGGAAGAACATCTTAGTTTACTGCCTACCGTTTCACCATTTTAGGTCATTCACTGCATTTCAACTGGTTAAACTTAAAGAAAAACTGCGGTGTTCTAAAATGTCTAACTGGTAGTGTAGGCAATGGTTTTCATGTGTTGCACTCCATCTGGTGTCCCAGTTTTTAAAAAGCACTCACATAACACATGTAATATTATATATAAACAGTTGAGTGAATATAGAAGTTATTGGTGAATTGCAGGCTCAGAAAATAAACACTGCATGTTTATAAAGTGGGGGAGTGTCTTGCTCTTTCAGTAACAAAAGTGAGCTTTTATAATCATAAAAGGCTGTTGTTTTGTAAAGACAAGTTGACTTATTGTGATCTTTAGCCAGATGACTTAATGTTAGAATTCTGGTGCTTATGTAAAGTGCTTGTTCTCGTTAAAACTCATTTCCTACCGACGCAGATTTACGCATGATAGCCTTCCACAGGCAAACTCTTAAATGTTAGAAATAAAAGCATTTCCACCATAGCAGCACCCAAACAAGCACCTGAGGCAGCATCTACAATGTCAATGTCAATTTATTTATATAGCACATTTAAAACAACATAGAAATGCTGTGGTCAAAGTGCTTTACAATAAAAGAAGAAAAAACAATTAACATAAAAAACAAATAGAAATAAAATAAATGAACAAATAGAAGTAAGATTACATAATCACAATGAGGAAACCATCAGTATTACTGAAGGTCACGGAAAGCAAGTGAATAGAAATGAGTCTTTAATCTCGTTTTGAACTGTAGACGACTCCTTTATGTGACGAGGTAGAGTTCCACAGATGAGGTGCCACAGCTGTCCCCCTTAGTTTTACACTTGCTACGAGAGACAATGAGAGACAACTGACCAGAAGATCTAAGCACTCTAGATGGCTGGTGTAAAGCAAACACTACAGATAAATAGGCAGGAGCAAACCCATGTAAAGATTTAAAAACTAGCAACAAGATTTTAATATCAATTCGACAACTGACAGGCAGCCAGTGTAAAGAAGCTAATATTGGAGAAACAGAATCAGACTTTCTTGCCTCAACCAGAAAGCGAGCGGCAGCATTCTGGACCAACTGTAACCTGCATATCAGGGATTTGCTAATCCCAGAATACAGCGAGTTGCAGTAATCAAGGCAAGAAAAGATAAAAGCGTGAGTAGCTTTCTCAAGATCCCTAGAAGATAAAAAGGGCTTGATCTTACCTAATAGACAAAGCTAGAAAAAGCAACTCTTGACTACAGAATTAATTTGTTTCTCAAAAGAGAGGTTACTGTCAAAGATAACACCAAGATTGAGGACTTGAGGCTTACAAAACACAGAGAAAGAGCTGAGAAGTCCAAGACCAATTTGGGCTTTAGCTGATGGACCCACTATAAGCACCTCCGTTTTATTTTGATTCGGATCAAGAAAATTATTAGCCATCCAGGATCTTAGTTCAAAAAGACAGTTGTGCAGTTGATTCATTGCAGAGTTGCAGACAGGAATACAGTGATCCCTCGCTATATCGCGCTTCGCCTTTCGCGGCTTCACTCCATCGCGGATTTTATATGTAAGCATGTTTAAATATATATCGCGGATTTTTTGCTGGTTCGCGGATTTCTGCGGACAATGGGTCTTTTAATTTCTGGTACATGCTTCCTCAGTTGGTTTGCCCAGTTGATTTCATACAAGGGACGCTATTGGCAGATGGCTGAGAAGCTACCCAGCTTACTTTTCTCTCTGTCTTGCGCCGACTTTCTCTGATCCTGATGTAGGGGGATTGAGCAGGGGGGCTGTTCGCACACCTAGACGATACCGATGCTCGTCTAAAAATGCTGAAAGATTATCTTCACGTTGCTATCTTTTGTGCAGCTGCTTCCTGAAACGATATGCTGCACGCTGCTTCGCATACTTAAAAGCTCGAAGGGCACGTATTGATTTTTGACTGAAAAACAAACTCTGTCTTTCTCTCTCTCTCTTTCTCTGCTCCTGACGGAGGGGGTGTGAGCTGCCGCCTTCAACAGCTTTGTGCCGCGGTGCTTCGCATACTTAAAAGCCAAACAGCCCTATTGATTTGTTTGCTTTCCTCTCTGTTTCTGACAGTCTCTGCTCCTGATGCACACTCCTTTGAAGAGGAAGATATGTTTGCATTCTTTTAATTGTGAGACGGAACTGTCATCTCTGTCTTGTCATGGAGCACAGTTTAAACTTTTGAAAAAGAGACAAATGTTTGTTTGCAGTGTTTGAATAACGCTCCTGTCTCTCTACAACCTCCTGTGTTTCTGCGCAAATCTGTGACCCAAGCATGACAATATAAAAATAACCATATAAACATATGGTTTCTACTTCGCGGATTTTCTTATTTCGCGGGTGGCTCTGGAACGCAACCCCCGCGATGGAGGAGGGATTACTGTATAAACCTGTGTGTCATCAGCATAGCAGTGAAAAGAAATGTTACATTTCCTAAAAAAAGCTCCAATAGGGTGAAGGTATACAGAGAATAAAATAGGAACCAAAATGGATCCCTGAGGAACACCACATTTAAGAGGAGCAGTAGATGAAAAAGAGGAATTTAAAGTCACTGAAAAGTGTCTACCAGTTAGATATGACCTGAACCAGTTAACCGCAGCCCCTTTAAGCCCAACAAGATGTTCAAGCCGCAACAGCAATATCTCATGGTCAATAGTGTCAAAGGCAGCGAACAGGTCAAGGAGGACAAGGACCGCAGCGCCACCCGAGTCAGTAATAAGAGAGATGTCGTTGAACACTTTCATGAGTGCCGTCTCAACACTATGATAATGCCTAAAGCCAGATTGGTAGATCTCAAATACATTATTGGAGTTAAGGTGATCAACCAATTGATTATAAATAATTCTTTCTAATATTTTAGCCAGAAATGGCAATTGGGAAATCGGGTGAAAATTGGCTAAAACTCCAGGATCTAATTCTGCCTTTTTTAGACAGGGATGCACCGCAACATGTTTAAAAAATGAGGACACAACCCTCTCACTAATAGAATCACTGATAATGGCTAGGACCCAAAACATTGAAGGCTTCCACTAAGAAGAGTGGTGGTACAACATCAAGAGGACTGAGAGTTGGTTTAAGGGTGTCAATGGTACTTTTTAACTGTGAAAGTCAGACGAGATCAACATATTCCAAGACAATGCCATGATTAACAGTAGGAAGTTAATAGCCAGTTGGAACAGTGCCACAGCGGATTGTATCAATTTTACTGACAAAGAGTGAAAGAAACTGCTCACATGAAAGAACAGTACTATTTAATCCAGTCACAAAATGAGGGTGAATGGCCGCATTAATGGAATTAAATAATTAACGATTCTTAGAATGACAGGATACTAAATCAAAGAAATCCTGTTTAGCTTTCTTAACTGCAACCTGGAAGTTGAATAGAGAAGTCCTAAAAATCTGTTTAGAAACGAATCAGTCCATCTTTTTCCCAACACCGTTCCACAGTTCGACAGGCGCGGCGTAGCGGTCGCGTAGTTTCATTTAGCCAGTGAGCAGGTCTTCCCTTATTACAGCATATCTTGAGTGGAGCAATTGAGTCAAAAACCGTTTTACAAGAAGAATTAAATTCTAAAACAGAATTATCGATACCATCATATTGAACATGTACATCAAGGCTAGAGAATATGGTTTTAAAATCAGATATAACAGAAGAATTTAAAAAGCGAGAACAGCGTGGAACACAACTAGTCGTAGGAACATCAACAGTAATATTCAAATCCATCATTATAGAAAAGTGATCAGTAAAAGAAACATCACATAAATTAATATTAGTAACTGAAATATCAAATGTAAGAACAAGATCAAGGGTGTGACCGAGAGACTTGGGGTATTAATATGCTGGATAAAATCAAATGAGTCCAATAGTGATAAAAAGTCATTAACCAAAGGTTTCGATTGACAACAAACGTGAATGTTAAAATCACCAACAATAAATACTTTGTCATGGGATAGGGTGAGATCAGCCAGGAGATCAGAGAATTCAGAAATGAAGATACCATTAATTACAGAAGGTCTATAAACCACAGCAAACAACAAAGAAGGGGAGCTGCACACTTCGAAAAGTTGCAGGTCGAAGCTACTAAACGGACCCCTTGTAAGGCTCCGACACAAGAACATACTTTTAAAAACAGTGGCAATGCCCCTAACACGACAAGTCAGCCGAGGAGAGTTTAAATATGAATAACCTGATGGTACCAAGTCAGTAAAACATTTACAATCCAGGTCTAAGTGATGAAAAAGAATTCCAGTTTATTTGAGATAATAAAGTCTTGCAGAATAAAAGTTTTATTAGACACTGATCTCATGTTCAAGAGAGCAGCCTTGATCGAAGTAGAAGAGCTCGCTGCGGGACAAACACGGGTGAGCGTGTGAAGATTAGCATCGTTTACTCCCAGAGAGCACACTGAGGAAGAGTGATGCCACCTTGAGATGCAGAAATTACATCCGGTATCCAGCGCCCATGGACCAGGGATGGAGTCCTGTGCAGGAGAAGATGGGTCATAAACGACTCACAGGCATCGGGAATCCAAGCTCTAGGACTTGAGTCGGTGTTGGTTAACAGCAATACCGGCTCTTCTTCCACGGTGGTGGCAGGTGCATTTGCGTCTCCAAGAGGCATTCAGCTCACTGATACAAGTGAACACCGGCGTCCAGGGGAAGAAGTCAGGAGATGAATAAAACAAAGGTGGAGGTTCACATAATATGCCATCAGGAAATGAAAATTGAGAGGAAAGCAAGCAAGAAAATATGTTAAGTAAAGAATCATGATCATAGGACAGTGGCCGTTGAGATAAACTAATACATAAAAATGAAGTTAAAACATAGATTGGCGAGACGAGCAGATGGCGCCATCTTAGCGTTGTGATCCGAGTGGCTGGACAAGCTTTCTGAATGCTAGAAAATGTAGAAGCAGACGTAAAAACCCACATTTCCTTGTCAGATTAAGGTATCCTCTGAAGTTGTAAACTATTGTGAAAGTTGAAGGCAGAGTCCTAGTGAGCTCAATGAGGCAGGTGGTGAAACTCGAGGATGCAATCGCTAAGCCCCTCCCCTAAGCATGGATGTTCCACATTGTTTTGTCCAACTTCCACTCCTGTATTCCAAATAGAGAAACAACTGCACTCTAGTTGCAGATTCCGTGAGAATGGGAAAGGTTTCTGAATGACGGCACTCTTGTCAGTCTCATCACATATTAGGACTCTGAATTCAAAAATGAGGTAACTGATCTGGTCAAAGAGTGTAGCCTAAATGATTTGGAACTAAAATCTCAAGAAAACAAAACACACATGGACATAGAAGCGGGCCAAAAAGGTGATCACTCTAACTTTTTTACATCAACGGCCAGAATGAACACACAGTTCCAATTTCAAGTTCTTTTGAAAAACTTGCTATATGGTTGTGAGACATGGATGCTATCCAGTGACCCGAGATGAAGACTGGATTCCATGTTGGTCTATACGGATGGTCCTTGGGTGCCGCTGGTCTGACTTTGCGTTGCTCATGGTGTCCCAAATGAGGCACATGACTTGCACTGTGAGGGACGGTCAGTTACGACACTACAGCCATATGCCACGATTCCCCGAGGGTGATCCAGTTTGTAAGATCCTCATTGCTGAGGACCCGAGTGGCTGGACCAGGCCAAGGGGTCACCCACGTAACACCTGGCTGCGGCAGATAGCTGGAAGGTGGGACTGGACCGCTTGTCTGCCTGGGGAGTTGCCAACTGGGATCCCGAGATGTTCTGTTGTGTGGTGGGTGCAGCAACGCACTGTACAACACAACTATTATGGTCATGTAAGTAAGCTGATCAGAAGCTGTACACTATTGAGACAGTTAAAAGCACAGAGTGTCACAAGAAGCAGTGACCACATTCGGTAGGTCAAAGGAGAGGAAGCACTGTGTGGTAGTCATCTAAGACTTCCTAAACTTTTTTTCCCCATTCATTTCCTATGGTAGTGCTAAATGAACCACTACGGATGTAATAGATTTTACCACATCCTTTTTTGGGGTACTCTTCTGTGTTTTGCTCTGTTTGAACAACATCTGCAGCAGTAGACAGATGGAAGGCTTTGTGTGGTTCTTAAGCAGAAAAATGCAGCAATCACCATTCAATTCTCATCAATTACTGGTGAATTTGGGAATAATTCTTTAGCCAATTAGATGACAGTATTTTTGACATTTGAGCATATGATTGTGTGTAGTGTTCACTTTTTGAAGAGTTTAGTTTTACCATATAGAGTTTAAAACTCATACACACAGATACTCCGTTGTGTAATGCTACCTGGTTTGCACAACAGAAAACAGTTTCTTTGTATTGTCTTGGGTTGTCTTATAGCATCTTACTGTAAACCTATTTATTATTTCATGTCTCCCAAGCAACAGGTGATTCAGAAGTGCTGAAAGTCTAATATTGTAGATTTTAAGTTCATAATGATGTGATGAACAAAGTTAGTTAACAGTGCATCCAGAAAGTATTCCCAGCACATCATCACTTGTTCCACATTTTGTTATGTTACAGCCTTATTCCAAAATGGATTAAATTCATTTTTTCCTCAGAATTCTACACACAACACCCCATAATGACAACGTGAAAAAAGTTTACTTGAGGTTTTTGCAAATTTATTAAAAATAAAAAAACTGAGAAATCCCATGTCCATAAGTATTCCCAGCCTTTGCTCAATACTTTGTCGATGCCCCTTTGGCAGCAATTCCAGCCTCAAGTCTTGTTGAATATGATGCCACAAGCTTGGCACACCTATCCTTGGCCAGTTTCGCCCATTCCTCTTTGCAGCACCTCTCAAGCTCCATCAGGTTGGATGGGAAGCGTCGGTGCACAGCCATTTTAAGATCTCTCCAGAGATGTTCAATCGGATTCAAGTCTGGGCCACTCAAGGACATTCACAGAGTTGTCCTGAAGCCACTGCTTTGATATCTTGGCTGTGTGCTTAGGGTCGTTGTCCTGCTGAAAGATGAACCGTCACCCCAGTCTGAGGTCAAGAGCGCTCTGGAGCAGGTTTTCATCCAGGATGTCTCTGTACATTGCTGCAGTCATCTTTCCCTTTATCCTGACTAGTCTCCCAGTTCCTGCCGCTGAAAAACATCCCCACAGCATGATGCTGCCACCACCATGCTTCATTGTAGGGATGGTATTGGCCTGGTGATGAGCGGTGCCTGGTTTCCTCCAAACGTGACGCCTGGCATTCACACCAAAGAGTTCAATCTTTGTCTCATCAGACCAGAGAATTTTCTCTCTCATGGTCTGAGAGTTCTTCAGGTGCCTTTTGTCAAACTCCAGGTGGGCTGCCATGTGCCTTTTACTAAGGAGTGGCTTCCGTCTGGCCACTCTACCATACAGGCCTGATTGGTGGATTGCTGCAGAGATGGTTGTCCTTCTGGAAGGTTCTCCTCTCTCCACAGAGGACCTCTGACAGAGTGACCATCAGGTTTCTTGGTCACCTCCCTGACTCAGGCCCTTCTCCCCTGATTGCTCAGTTTAGATGGCCGGCCAGCTCTAGGAAGAGTCCTGGTGGTTTCGAACTTCTTCCACTTATGGATGATGGAGGCCACTGTGCTCATTGGGACCTTCAAAGCAGCAGAAATTTTTCTGTAACCTTCCCCAGATTTGTGCCTCGAGACAATCCTGTCTCGGAGGTCTACAGACAATTCCTTTGACTTCATGCTTGGTTTGTGCTCTGACATGAACTGTCAACTGTGGGACCTTCTATAGACAGGTGTGTGCCTTTCCAAATCATGTCCAGTCAACTGAATTTACCACAGGTGGACTCCAATGAAGCTGCAGAAACACCTCAAGGATGATCAGGGGAAGCAGGATGCACCTGAGCTCAATTTGGAGCTTTATGGCAAAGGCTGTGAATACATATGTACATGGGGTTTCTCAGTTTTTTTATTTTTAATAAATTTGCAAAAATCTCAAGTAAACTTTTTTCACGTTGTCATTATGGGGTGTTGTGTGTAGAATTCTGAGGAAAAAAATGAATTTAATCCATTTTGGAATAAGGCTGTAACATAACAAAATGTGGAAAAAGTGATGCGCTGTGAATACTTTACAGATGCACTGTATCTGGGCTACAAAGAATTCAGACAACTTGTGGAAAGGAAGTCACTGACAGACTTTTCAATAAACATCACGGCCTGAACCACATGCTCAGATTTGTAGACCGCAATTATAGCTGCGGCCAAAAATATTGGCACCTTTGCACTTTTTTCAAATAACATATTATTAGCTCTTCCAGAAAATTCTTAACATTGAAAATACCTTGGTAGTCACATATGCATTTATTTTGCTTGCAATGGAACAATACAAAAAGAATGGAAGAAATGACTAAATCTTACTCCACATATAATTCCATATATGGGCGGGGCTACGTTTTTGGCACCTTTTAGAAGTTTAGAAATAGTCCTTTAATTTGTAAGCAAACTTACTTGTGATTAGTTGCAGGTGTCTGCAATATAAGACGGTCACATTCAACCATTTTGAATCAAGTTGTTTCCAATTGAGCTGTTTTTGAGTTTGCATGTACCACACTGAATATGGTGGTGTGGTGGGGGGTTAGGGGACAACAGCAAGAACAATTGCTTGAAGAGGTGAGTCAAAAAATTCTAACACAATATGGACAATCTCAGGAAACCTGAATGTTTGAGTCCACAATACACAATCTTGCAAAGAAATGTAAGGACCATGGCAATGAATCTAATCTCTGTGAGTGAAGACTCGAGAGCAAAACTGATCAAAGACTGAAGAGGAGGACAGTTTGAATTGTGCTAAAGGCTGAAAAGACCTCAATAAGAAGCAAGGCACAACAGTTTCAAAAGACAACATTCGTTTCTCTGTGGAGGGAGAACTCACTGTTGTTCTTCTTTCAGCTGCTCCCGTTAGGGGTTGCCACAGTGGATCATCTTCTTCCATATCTTCTGTCCTCTGCATCATGTTCTGTTACACCCATCACCTGCATGTCCTCTCTCACCACATCCATAAACCTCATCTTAGGCCTTTCTCTTCTCCTCTTCCCTGGCAGCTCTATCCTTAGCATCCTTCTCCCAATATACCCAGCATCTCTCCTCTGCACATGTCCAAACCAAAGGGAGATTTAAGGGAGAACTCACTGTTGATAGTCAAAAAGCTATCTGGCTGTAGTTCACCAAAACGCACCTCAGCAAGCCAAAATCATCCTAGGAGAATGTCCGGTGGGCAGATCAGACCAAACTGGAGCTTTCTGGTTAAGCACAACACATCTTTGTTTCAGGAAAACAAAATTTAGCATTTAAAGAAGAGAACACCAAGCGGGCTTCTTTGATTGATCATCACAGGTGAGTTTACTTACAAGTTAAAGGAGAAAACACCTGCTTGAAATCCAAACATTACTCAAAACTTCAAACAGTGGTAATGCTAAGCATTGTTACCCCCCACCAGTCCATTTTTGGATATCAGGTTAACTCTTTTACGGCTAATTTTTTTTTTTGTTTCTTTTCTCCCAGGGCTGAATATTTTACCAAAAACTAACATTTTTTAAAAAAGAACACAAAGCAATTGTTTAACACATCAAATCAACAAAAAATATTTCCTTTTGACAAATGTTACTGTCTTGCATGTTGTATGAGCCTGCATACTCTATGATTTCACATATATATCACATACATTTTACACAGCAAAGTCTGATCTCGCTCAAAGCAGCCAATTTCAGTCATTGCCACATTGCACTCCTTACAATACGTGTTGCTTTGGTGCCTATTTTTCAATTGTCTGTTGCTGCATTTTCTCACATATATTGTTAGTGTGAACTGTAGAGAGACAAGTCACCCATTTGCCATCGTGCCATGCCACTGCCACCAAGTTTTCTGCCTGCATGAAAACCGTATTGTCACCTCTTTTCATCTTCTGAAACTTTATGAACTTTATGTATGGCATTATAGCCTGGCTCACCCCATTGGATTTGCTTCTGTTTATTACAGAAGTGAATAAAACTTTGCAGCAACACGTACCTAAGCCACCAGGGGACAAAACACGTTTGGACCAATGCTCCCTGAAGTTATATCACCAGTTCTGTCCCATCTCTATTTGTAATGCCACAGCGCGCTTCATCTCGTCTTTCGTTGTGGGTTTCCACTTTGAAAAACGAGAATGCGATGCAAACGCAGCCCGCGATTCAAAAAAAATCTCTGCCTACCTGTTTGTCTCGTCTGACAATAGCTGAAAAGCAGCATCAGGAGAGAGCAGCCTGAAGTACAGCAGCTGGTGATCTGTCGTGTCCAACAGCAAGCCATGCCGTCTTGTAAACTCCGGTAGCCAGATCGGCTCTCAATGGATCAATGTCTGTGTATTTACCCCATGCGAACCTTGCCGTACATGCATCGGCTGTGCGAAGGCACTCAACTGGCAGCAGATCCGCTGGCGCGGCATCGGCTGGTGTCTGATCAGCTGATGCCTGCTTCTCACTCTCTTGCTCGATCACTGCCAATAAAGTCCGATTCTGAAAAATCAAGAGTCCGACTCCGCGATAATGCGCAAAACATCGTCTGCCGAGTGTTTTCTTTTCTGCACTAGCTTTGCTGCCTTTTCACATGTTGGTGCCATCTTGCCATTGTTTACATTTCACAACTCACGCACACGCAATGTTTATTTGCCGAGTCAACAAGTCTAGCATTCCTCCAAGCACAGAGGGAATGCCTGTGACGTGACAGTGAGATTTGTCGCCATTAACAGCTGATTGTCGCCCCCTATCCCTGGATGTCGACTTTTGTCGACAGTCGCCTTCAACCCCTCCTGTCGACAAAAGTCGACATCCGCCCTAAAAGAGTTAAAATAAGATTTAGTCATTTTTGCTTGTTGTTCCGCTGCAAACAAAAGAATGCATATGAGAATACTGAAACATCTTTCAGTACAATAACTTTGTGGAAGAACTGGTGCATTACTTGAAGAAAAAGTGGAAAGCTGCCATTGTTTTTGGCTACGACAATACACTGCCATGGCTCACAATACATGTGCAGGCTGATCAGCAGCTGTATTCTATAATACAGTTCTGCATTGCAAGGTTCATCTGGTTAAAATGAAGACCACTTGCCTGATAAAACTATTGCACATGTGGCAGACTTTTCTGAAGGTAAGCTACACTGCCTATGTGCCAGTTACAACCGTGTCTCCCCTCTGGTTGTTTACCCCCCATTACCTGCTTCTGTCACACCACTAGTGAGCGAATTGTGAGAGGGGATTATGGAGAACAGTAGTAGCCACAACCCCAAGTGCAGACAAACAAAATCTTGTCTTTTCATGTGGCCACACAAAGTCATATTATGAAACTAATGTGGATTTCTATTTCTTTAAACCAGCACGGCCCTGCCTTCAATTTCTTCTACTTCACAAAAGTCTTTACAACCAATGAACTGGAGGGTCTGACAAAACCTAAAATGAAATTTCACACAAGCAGAGTTCTTTAAGAGAGAATTGAAGGCAAAGCAGAAAAGAAAAAGGCCTGATTTATGGGCCCCTAACTTCAACCCTTTATAAATACCAGGGCCTAGAAAGAGTGTCAGCTTTTTACAAAGCAGAAAAAGAGGTAAGAGAGTAAAAAGTGCATGTAAAGGGCAAGGATTGCATAATTCTGTGTAAACTTGCTAAATCTTTCACTTCCTCTTCTCTTTTTTTGTCTTTTTTTAAATTACCAAGAACTTTCTATGAAAAAGCTCTAAACACAACACACATATAGGGTTACAATACGAACATTAAATTAAAAAAAATTCAAAATGCACATACAAAATATTTGCCCTTCCTATCTCTATTGCTGTTCTACTGCAATTGACCCACAGTGCTTGAGCCAGTAACTCTCATGCCATGCGTGGACCTTGAATTTATCAGGGCATTAGTCAGAATGTAATACTCCACTCCATCAACACCTTTTATTTTCTTGACTCTAAAATGACATCTTTGCCCCCTCTGCTTTGACACGATTTTATCTTGGGTCAGTCTCAAGGTTACATGTTCCTGAAGTTGGGGGACTACAGCTGCATTACTTGAGTTGTGTCTCTTGTTGTGATTCTGGACTTAAAAATATAAAGCAATGGGCCTTTTAATCTTTCCATTTTATGAACTTGAGAATCAAACATGCATACAGGTAGCATTCACAGTTTACAGTTCAGCATTTTTAAATTTTCTAATCACTTCAAAGAATTAGTTAATTTTTTTGTTTTAACAGAGTCATATTCAAAAATATGTTATTAGAAAATGTAATTGCAAAAATTAGTACATTAAAATACAGTATCTCACAAAAGTGAGTACACCCCTCACATTTTTGTAAATATTTTATTATATCATTTCATGGGACAACACTGAAGATATGACACTTTGATCCAATGTAAAGTAGTCCGTGTACAGCTTGTATAACAGTGTAGATTTGCTGTCCCTCTCCGGTGTCATGTGACTTGTTAGTGTTACAAGGTCTCAGGTGTGTTAAATTTGGTGTTATCGCTCTCACACTCTCTCATACTGGTCACTGGAAGTTCAACATGGCACCTCATGGCAAAGAATTCCCTGAGAATCTGAAAAAAAAGAATTGTTGCTCTACATAAAGATGGCCTCGGCTATTAGAAGATTGCCAACACCCTGAAACTGAGCTGCAGCACGGTGGCCAAGACCATACAGCGGTTTAACAGGTCAGGTTCCAGTCCGAACAGGCCTCGCCATGGTCGACCAAAGAAGTTGAGTGCACGTGCTCAGAGTCATATCCAGAGGCTGTCTTTTCAAAATAGATGTATGAGTGCTGCCAGCATTGCTGCAGACGTTGAAGGGTTGGGGGGTCAGCCTGGCAGTGCTTAGACCATACGCCCACTGCACACTGCTTCAAATTGGTCTGCATGGCTGTCGTCCCAGAAGGAAGCCTCTTCTAAAGATGATGCACAGTTTGCTGAAGACAAGCAGACTAAGGATATGGATTACTGGAACCATGTCCTGTGGTCTGATGAGACCAAGATAAACTTATTTGGCTCAGATGGTGTCAAGCGTGTGTGGTGACAACCAGGTGAGGAGTACAAAGACAAGTGTGTCTTGCCTACAGTCAAGCATGGTGGTGGGAGTGTCATGGTTTGGGGCTGCAGGAGTGCTGCCGACACTGGGGAGCTGCAGTTCATTGTAGCTGTGACATACTGAAGCAGAATATGATCTCCTCCCTCCAGAAACTGGGCCACAGGGCAGTATTCCAACATGATAACGACCCCAAACACACCTCCTAAGACAACCACTGCCTTGCTAAAGAAACTGAGGGTACAAGGTGCTGGACTGGCTAAGCATGTCTCCAGACCTAAACCCTATTGAGCATCTATGGGAAAGATGGAGGAGCGCAGGGTCTCTAACATCCACCAGCTCCGTGATGTCGTCATGGAGGAGTGGAAGAGGATTCCAGTGGCAACCTGTGAAGCTTGTGTGAACTCCATGCCCTAGAGAGTTAAGGCAGTGCTGGAAAATAATGGTGGCCACACAAAACATTAACACTTTGGGCACAAATTTGAACTTTTTTCACTTAGGGGTGTACTCACTTTTGTTGCCAGCGGTTTAGACATTAATGACTGTGTGTTGAGTTATTTTGAGGGGACAGCAAATTGACATTGTGATACAAGCTGTACACGGACTACTTTACATTGTGTCAGTGTGTCATATCTTCAGTGATGTCCCATGAAAAGACAGAATAAAATATTTACAAAAATGTGAGGGGTGTGCTCACTTTTGTGAGATACTATATAGGTTTTATTTAACAAGATCATTTAGTCAAACACTGATCCCAAACAGGCTGGTGGTTGCTCAACAGCTTTCACAGACAGCAGAGTCCAACTCAAGTGATGAAAAAATTGGCGTTGATGTTCTATTATTTGGTGGTTTTGAAAGGTCTACGGCTAATGAGAGTTCAGAGTCTTTACACAACATTTTTGAAAGATGTACCGAGAATTGTTGGCTGCATCCAACTATGATGGACAGCAGATCACTTTAGCACTTTACTGTTAAAATTATATTGTCAGTGAAATATTGAACCATTATGATTTACAGATAATTCAGCCGTGAGGATTGTTTTTAGTGTAACGGAAATACTGAGGATCCATTTATCACCGTATGTATAAAGTGTCACCGAGCCACAGTTACGGAGATTGTTTCCTCTTTCATACATCCTCTTTAACTCTTTTAGGGCGGATGTCGACTTTTGTCGACAGGAGGGGTTGAAGGCGGATGTCGACTTCAGGGATAAAGGGCGGCAATCAGCTGTTAATGGCGACAAATCTCACTGTCACGTCACAGGCATTCCCTCTGTGCTTGGAGGAATGCTAGACTCGTTGACTCGGCAAATAAACATTGCGTGTGCGTGAGTTGCGAAATGTAAACAGGCAAGATGGCACCGACATGTGAAAAGGCAGCGAAGCAAGTGCAGAAAAGAAAACACTTGGCAGACGTTGTTTTGCGCATTACCGCGGAGTCGGACTCTTGATTTTTCAGAATCGGACTTTATTGGCAGTGATCAGGAGATCGAGCAAGAGAGTTAGAAGCAGGCATCAGCTGATCAGACAGCAGCCGATGCCGCGCGAGCGGATCTGCTGCCAGTTGAGTGCCTTTGTGCAGCCGATGCATCTACGGCAAGGTTCGCATGGGATAAATACACATACATTGATCCGTTGAGAGCCGATATGGCTACCGGAGTTTACAAGACGGCATGGCTTGCTTTTGGACACGACAGATCACCAGTTGCTGTACTTCAGGTTGCTCTCTCCTGATGCTGCTTTTCAGCTATTGTCAGACGAGACAAACAGGTAGGCAGAGATTTTTTTTGAATCGCGGGCTGCATTTGCATCGCATTCTCGTTATTCAAAGTGGAAACCCACAACGAAAGACGAGATGAAGCGCGCTGTGGCATTACAAATAGAGATGGGACAGAACTGGTGATATAACTTCAGGGAGCATTGGTCCAAACGTGTTTTGTCCCCTGGTGGCTTAGGTACGTGCTGCTGCAAAGTTTTATTCACTTCTGTAATAAACAGAAGCAAATCCCATGGGGTGAGCCAGGCTATAATGCCATACATAAAGTTCATAAAGTTTCAGAAGATGAAAAGAGGTGACAATACGGTTTTCATGCAGGCAGAAAACTTGGTGGCAGTGGCATGGCACGATGGCAAATGGGTGACTTGTCTCTCTACAGTACACACTAACAATATATGTTAGAAAATGCAGCAATAGACAATTGAAAAATAGGCATCAAAACAACACATAGAGAATTCAGGCTCATACAACATGCAAGACAGTAACATTTGTCAAAAGTATATATTTTTTGTTGATTTGATATGTTAAACAATTGCTTTGTGTTCTTTTTTAAAAAATGTTAGTTTTTGGAAAAATATTCAGCCCTGGGAGAAAAGAAACAAAAAAAAAATTAGCCCTAAAAGAGTTAATAAAATCCCTGTGTGCGTCCATGTGTCTGTGTGTGTGTGTCTTCTGGTGAAGTGCGCATGCGCGGGGCACTCTTTAATAAAGGACATCATTGCTGGGGAGAGTGCTGATTGGGTACTCGCGGCCGCGCGCATAAAATCCGTTGCTGAAGAGACGCCACACATACAATAATCAGCTGCACGCCAGCACAGATTAAAATACTTGCTGGGGAACTGCACAGTACTTGCTGGAGAGACGCAACAGCCACGATTATCAGCTGCACGCCACACATTACATCAGTTCCTGGGGAGACTCTGCTGATTGCCCACTGATGTGACAGAAAATTAAACGCATATTACGGACAAGGCAGAAGTACAGGGAAGGGCGGAATGAGTGGCAGAGTCACCGGCCTCTAGCAGATGCTTCAAAGGCCGCCTGACACGTCACACAAGACAGAGGGTGGGACCTATAAAATATCGCACAGCCGATCCAATCGGATTTCGGTAAATGAGGTAATACCTAAAACACAAGGCAGAAAAAAATCCAATTGGGTAGTGACACGCGGAGACCAGCTTCTCCAAAGAGGTGGCATTAGTGTTTGTTGTTGTGCAAGTGTTCACTCTGAGGATGTCAGATTTGCGATTAAGAAGCTTGGCTTCTTAAAGTGTCAGTCGTTGAAGGGGTTTTCCTAAATATACGAATTTTCATGATATTACAATAGGATGACTTTTAAAACTACAGTGCATCCGGAAAGTATTCACAGCGCATCACTTTGTCCACATTTTGTTATGTTACAGCCTTATTCCAAAATGGATTAAATTCATTTTTTTCCTCAGAATTCTATACACAACACCCCATAATGACAACGTGAAAAAGTTTACTTGAGGTTTTTGCAAATTTATTAAAAATAAAAAAACTGAGAAATCCCATGTCCATAAGTATTCCCAGCCTTTGCTCAATACTTTGTCGATGCCCCTTTGGCAGCAATTACAGCCTCAAGTCTTGTTGAATATGATGCCACAAGCTTGGCACACCTATCCTTGGCCAGTTTCGCCCATTCCTCTTTGCAGCACCTCTCAAGCTCCACATCAGGTTGGATGGGAAGCGTCGGTGCACAGCCATTTTAAGATCTCTCCAGAGATGTTCAATCGGATTCAAGTCTGAGCTCTGGCTGGGCCACTCAAGGACATTCACAGAGTTGTCCTGAAGCCACTGCTTTGATATCTTGGCTGTGTGCTTAGGGTCGTTGTCCTGCTGAAAGATGAACCGTCGCCCCAGTCTGAGGTCAAGAGCGCTCTGGAGCAGGTTTTCATCCAGGATGTCTCTGTACATTGCTGCAGTCATCTTTCCCTTTATCCTCACTAGTCTCCCAGTTCCCCACAGCATGATGCTGCCACCATCATGCTTCACTGTAGGGATGGTATTGGCCTGGTGATGAGCGGTGCCTGGTTTCCTCCAAACGTGACGCCTGGCATTCACACCAAAGAGTTCAATCTTTGTCTCATCAGACCAGAGAATTTTCTTTCTCATGGTCTGAGAGTCCTTCAGGTGCCTTTTGGCAAACTCCAGGTGGGCTGCCATGTGCCTTTTACTAAGGAGTGGCTTCCGTCTGGCCACTCTACCATACAGGCCTGATTGGTGGATTGCTGCAGAGATGGTTGTCCTTCTGGAAGGTTCTCTCTCCATAGAGAGACAAACAGAGTGATCACTGGGTTCTTGGTCACCTCCCTGACTAAGGCCCTTCTCCCCTGATCGCTCACTTTAGATGGCTGGCCAGTTCTAGGAAGAGTCCTGGTGGTTTCGAACTTCTTCCACTTACGGATGATGGAGGCCACTGTGCTCATTGGGACCTTCAAAGCAGGAGAAATTTTTCTGTAACCTTCCCCAGATTTGTGCCTCGAGACAATCCTGTCTCGGAGGTCTACAGACAATTCCTTTGACTTCATGCTTGGTTTGTGCTCTGACATGAACTGTCAACTGTGGGACCTTATATAGACAGGTGTGTGCCTTTCCAAATCATGTCCAGTCAACTGAATTTACCACAGGTGGACTCCAATGAAGCTGCAGAAACATCTCAAGGATGATCAGGGGAAACAGGAGGCATCCGAGCTCAATTTTGAGCTTCATGGCAAAGGCTGTGAATACTTATGGACATGTGCTTTCTCAGTTTTTTAATTTTAATAAATTTGCAAAAACCTCAAGTAAACTTTTTTCACTTTGTCATTATGGGGTGTTGTGTGTAGAATTCTGAGGAAAAAATTAATTGAATCCATTTTGGAATAAGGCTGTAACATAACAAAATGTGGAACAAGTGATGAAGCGCTGGGAATACTTTCCGGATGCACTGTAGATTTATTTTCGCGCACATAAAATCCGTTGCTGGGGAGACGCCCCACATACAATAATCAGCTGCACACCAGCACAGATTCAAATACTTGCTGGGGAAGTGCACAGTACTTGCTGGAGAGATGCCACAGCAAGCTAAAATAAAGAGGCAGGATAGGAGATCTTCAAACAGACACAACACATCAATCAATAGCCACAGAGGAGAGGATAAATGTAATATTAATTACACTTACTATATTGTCATATACGTTTCTATTTTATTTTTATTATTATTTTACTTTAGGCTTCTTGGAAAAATATTTTTGACAAAAAAAAATTAAGACAAGAAACAGAATGAGGTCAAGGTCCCTTGCCATTTAATATAGACTGTTCCTATTAATGTTTATGCACTACTGTTCTAGCGCCCGTTATTGTAACGGGCTTAATGTCTTGTTTCTACGGAAGTTGCTTGTATTTTGTACTTTCAAGGGTATGGACATCATGTCACTTACTCGTTTCAAACTCTAGGATCACAAATTTGCTGCTGTGACTGAGTTTTACGCAAGATTCTGTGCAATTGTAGGACAAGTGGCTTATCAAGCAGGGGTGGCAGTCAGTAGCAGCTTTTGAATAAGCAAATATACAAAATACACAATTTGAAGTGTCATCTTTCAAGGTAAACTAATTCATAACTGAAGGCACACAATGTTTCTCAATTTTAAGGCAGAAGAGTTTAAGAGTTCGACAATAATGGGAGGTTTTGAAATGTTAACTTTGTACAGCACGTTATATTCAAAACGTCAACAAAAACAAAAGAAGTGTGCAAAATAAAAAATAAAAAAATATTCCAGTTTTTTCACAGATAGAAACAGACAAGAGAGAATGGGAAAGCAATAGTAGGTGCTTTTCCCATTACATCCGAACATACCTAAAAATGGAGGACTAATAGTGCCTTCAGCACCTTGCTGCTTTGTTAATAGTTTCTCTATTCTTTTCATGATATTGTTTGTTGCTAATCTGTCTTTTTGGGACAAGTACACTGAGTAAAATACTTAAAAAGGAAATGAATGCTGCACTCGTCGACTGGTGCTTGCCAATGTATGTTGGTTACATATATAAAAGAGATGTGAAAAACCCCTGTCTAGTTGGTGGTCCTAGATCAGTCATTCCTTGAGCATGGGAAAGGCACTATATAAATAAAATGTATAATAATAATAACTCCCACCTTACATGGAATTAGATTTTCATGTATGAGCTTCAGAGACCCAAAAACTGTTCGTATGAATTGGCATTTGCTGGCAAAATTCATCATTTAATTCTGGAATCTCATGGGTTGTTTGTTTAAAAGGGGCTATAAGACACAGCAAAGAGATCAAGCAGGGCTAGACAGTTATCACACTGCTTTTAATAATGATATTGCTTTGAAATTCTAGCCTGAAACCTGAACCACACATCTGCTTTAACTTAACAGGACAGTTCTTAAAGTAGCCAACTCTACATCATTTAGAAATCTGCCTTAAAGAAATCAACACGCCGGTGTAAGGAAATGCAGAAGTACTGTGGTACCAAGTCATTGTGCCTGGCGCAATGCCAGGATGGGGTCATTTTAGAACAAAATGTCAACTGAAAAACAAAAGTGCAGCTCATTCTGATCATAAAGAATAATAAATCAATTCAACAAATCATCTCAATATTTCAGTCTCGAGAAGGAAATTGTGTTGGCTTTAAGGATAGCATGCTGGAGAAGTGTGTGTGTTAAAAATTAATATTTGTTCTAAAATACATGGAGCCACTATCCAAACTTATTGGGATACTCTCCACAATAAGTGGAAAATATAGGATTAAAAACTTATTTCCAGGGGGTACTGCCCACCTGACCCAGAAGTTCTTCTTGATGACCATTTTGTTGCAGTGGAAGTGCTCCCAGGTTCAGGTTAAAAAGGAGCTGTGCCACCTTCCCCAGGTGAGTCAGAGTCCGGAGTGGAGGAGGGCAAAGCTCACCTGGCAAGTGTTGAGGAATAAGAAACCGAGAAAAAAGCCTTGTGTTTATTGTGGAGAATTCTGTATAAAAGCATGCAACATCTTAGAATATGGCAGCTGCTTAGCTCAGACTTTCAAAGCACTGCAGAGAGTGGGGAAGGCAGCACGGAATATTAGTGGCACACACAGTTGTCATCTTTGGCAAGTATTTTGCAGTGCATGAGGAAGTCCGCCTTCACTTGCAATGGTGCGTGTTTAACCATTGTGGCATAAAACAGCAGAAGTAAGGCATCTCATTTGCAAGAGTGGCTTTCAGGATGCTACAGAATGGTTGAAAAATCTGTTACTTCTACAGCTTTAGAGCAGAACATGAGGCAAGAAATATCTGTCCCAAAATGCTCTCTGAATGGGGTATGTTTAAGAAGCAGAAGGTCACTTGCGTTAGTAATAGCGACACAAGTTATGGGTTGATCTTGGAAGTGATGTGCAAAAAAAAGATTTATAAAATGCTTCAAAATAAAGTAACAGTATGTCTTGAGTAATACAACACTAACATTACTGCAAGGATAAAGCAAACAACTATGTGTGTGTGTGTGTGTGTGTGTGTGTCATCCGTTCAGTCGTTTCCGACCTTCGGCGATTCTATAAGCTAGCTCTCTCCAAGCTTTTCGATCTTGCACAGCTTCTTTGAGCTGTGTTATACTCATGCCCGTGTCTGCTTTGATGGTGTTAAGCCGAGTCCGCTGGCGGCCAGGTCTTCTTTTGCCGCTTACCATCCCTAGCATGACCGATTTTTCTAGTGAATTTGATCGCATTATATGGCTGAAATAGGTCAGTTTGAGTCTAGTGATTTTCCCTTCTAACGAGATATCCAGCTTTATGCGCTCTAGCACTTCTTTGTTCGTTACTCTCGCTATCCATGGAATGCGGAGTAGCTTTCTCCAGCACCAAAGTTCAAAATCGTCGATCTTCCTTCTGTCAGCTTTTTTCAAGGTCCAACTTTCACATCCATACATGGTTATTGGAAAAACAATTGCACGGACTAGCCTGCATTTAGTGGTGAGGCTGATATCTCTGCTTTTCCAAATTTTTTCCATGTTCAACATTGTACTTCGGCCGAGCGCTATCCTTCTTTTTACCTCTGAGCAAAGTTCTCCGCCCCGGTCGATGTTTGAGCCTAGGAAAGTAAATTCTTGAACACTTTATTTCCTCATCGCCGATTTTTATTTTGATGTGGTTGACTCGGTCGTCATTATTTTCGTCTTTTTTAAGTTCAATTGCAAACCCATTTTTTCGCTTTCGTGCTTGATTTTCATTATCAAATCCTCAAGTCCCTTTTTCGTTTCAGCAACTATACAACAACTATATCACTTACATTTGAATGGCAGTTTTTTTTTTTTAATAAAACATTTAACTTCTATTCAAATAGTGACATTTTCATCTGACAGCCCTAATTTAAACCAAAGACATTCTCTGTGTCTCACATACACACCACCATATGATACACTCGGGATGAATACAAGCAGCTGTACTGTAATTAATGCATGCAGAAATGGCGCTCACATTGACATAAAATTCTGTTAGGCCAGCACGGCCTTGTGGTCAAACCATTAGGCCACTGGTCATTTCCAAAGCTTGCTGTGGTTCATTTCCCAGCAGTGACTCCCCTCTGTTAGCCCTGAGTAAGTCACTTAACATGACTAAAATAATACAGTAAAATCTTAATTATCAATCAGGGCTCGGGACCGCGGCCGTGACGAGTAACAGAAAAGCTACTTTAAGTAGATTAAATACGACTTCGCTAAACTATTTACAAAACTATATTAACTAAATATAATATAGGTGTTAACAAAGTGGTCTTTCATTTCGATTTCTGTTATATGATTTCCACCTTGCTGTTCAGTTACTTTCCCATCTTCCATATACTGATATTTTAGCGCTGTTTTGCATCATGAGCCATCTTCCACTTTAATATTTAACATTTCTACATTTCTCTTGTGATTGTTTCACTCAGGTTTTTTTTAATAAGCACCTAATCTTGGTATTACGATACATTATACAGCACCTTTTCTCCTGTAATTTTTTTCTCATCTTACCCTTGGGTCATGCACACAAGACATTGACATTTTTTTTTTTACTGCTTCTTGTATTGGTATATATTTGCCTGGCGTAAGATGAATATTTTCATATCTACCACACTGTTCCATATTCACCTTAACATTCAGGAGACCATCCTAGTTTGCTCTGCTCTACAGTATATGAAATCTACTGTTCTCAATTTAAATACAGGTAGGTCACATAACTCAATTTTGTCGGAACTTAAAATGAAAAAGTCAGTTGTTGCAAACATTGTTAATTATTTTACAGAAAAGATATTCCTAATGTATTTATTGAAGTGAAGCAAATATTACTGGGCTTTAAATCAAGAAACACACATAATTTAAACTACACGCCTGAACCATGTGTTTGTACAGTATGTAGACTTTACATTAAAGCATCTAGCACTGCGTCAGATGATTTTTTGCTGCTCTTTGTCCTTCAAAACTGGACCAATCCATAGATTAACTATAGCCTACATTTCTACCTGCTGTATTTGTCGTAGAATTTCTCTGCCCTACTGTACACTTTATAAATGCCCATTTTGTTTTTTCCTGACAAGGTTATTTTTTCCTTCTCTTATAATTGAATGCACACTTGGTAAGCATACTGACTGCACAAAAATCCACCACTAGCTGATAACTTGAGAGCCATGAGTGAAAAGCACAAACTGTAAAGCAGTGACCAAGAACGTACTGTACTGTACTGTACTAAACCCCAGCATTAGTGACAGCTGAAACACACTCATCGTGATCAAAGCTGCTTTGTGTTCATTCTTATCTGCAGATTATCAAGTATTACAACCACAGAGAGTCTAATGGGTTTCATTTATGAAGTTTTGTTTCCCATGGTAAATTCTTCATTGGGTTTTCTCAGTTTCTACTGGGCTAATTAAAGTTGTATAAATTATAACACTCCCCCATAAATGGGCTTTTGTACTTTCATTATAGAGCGAATTACTAAAGTGTTTCTGTACACCATTTCATTTCCAGTTTCTTAATACTTGTAACATTATGGCGCATAGAGTTTGGTTTGGTTTATTTTGATGCTTGCTTAATCTAATTTTTAGAGGATATCTTTGTTCATTGACGCTACAGGTAAAACCAGCCTTTTCTGAGCTCCTCGATTAGCCGTAGCGTACACCTACCTAACACATCAGTGCACCAACAGCCCCTAAGGGACTCTGGTGATTCATATCTGTGCTCTTACATTCTGCAAGACCTGAGTAGCTTCCTAAACTATCAAATCTCCTCAGTTTTATGTGAGCAAGCAAGACGCCCAGTATCCAATAAATCACCTGGCCAGTTCTGCCACTTAACCATTTCAACAAACTTAACAAAAACTGTATTGCTAAACCGGCCATCTACTGTTAACCTACAAAAAATGATGACATTTTAAAAGTTACAGCCTCCAGTCATAATTTTTTATTGTGAACTTCCTGTACAGTACTTGGATTTGTATAAAAAGAGGAATTCCCAGAATGCCTCACTCACAGCTGTGAGCACCTACCCTGCTGCGAAATGCATGAACACTGGTGTGTCTTCTACTCATACAATGGTGGCTAAAGAGGATCCTGAGGAAGCACATTAATTACACTGAGGGCTGATCATTCCAGAGTTAAAACTAGTCCAAAAAGTACACTGATGAAGAGTACAACCAAAACTAAAAATGAAACTCAGTTTCATTTTCAGGCATGAGCATAATAAGTGGTAAATGTGGACAGCACAACAAACACAGTTACAACGGTTATATGACTTAAAAAAAAAAAATTACATTTACATAGCACTTTTCTCACTAATCAGAGCACTTAGAGAGAGGAGAGCCACTTCAACCATCACTTCATATGTAGCACCCACCAGGATGATGGGACAGCAGCCATTATTGTGCCAGTGTGCTCACCATACATTAGTGGTGACGGGGTGAGGGAGATAGCCAGTTAGAGACAGGGGATGATTAGGAAGCCAGAAATGGACAGGGCAGTGATGATACACCCAACTCTTTTCAAAGGATGACCAGGGATCTTTAATGACCACCGACTGTCAGGACCTCGGTTTTACATCTCATCCGAAGGACAGCTCCATATTTATATCATAATAATTAAATAATTTTTGCATTTATATAGCGCTTTTCTCACTACTCAAAGCGCTTAGCAATTGCAGGTTATGGGCCTTGCTTAAGGGCCCAACAGAGCAGAGTCCATATTGGCATTTACGGGATTCGAACCGGCAACCTTCCGATTGCCAGTGCAGATCCCTAGCCTCAGAGCCACCAGTCCGGCCATAGTGTCCCCGTCACTGCACTGGGGCATTGGATTCCACATTCAAAGCACAGGGTAAGCGCCCTATGCTGGCCTCACCAACATGTCTTTCAGTAGCAACCCAAGCTTTTGCTGGTTGGTCTCTTATCCAAGTACTGACCAGAACTGAACATGCTTAGCTTCAGGTGGATGACCTGTTCAGAAGCACAGGTACTATGGCTGCTGAAAGGCAAAGTAAAGCAGCACACTGGCATGCACTTTAGACTCGGAGATCTGTGTGTAGTTTGCATGTTCTCTCCATCTCCAAACAGGTTCCCCCAACATCCTCTGCCTTGGAACTGAAGGCTCAGTGCAAATGTGACTGTGAATCTGCCCACTCCAGCAACCCATGAGCCTCTGGTGAAGTACATGGGTTCAGACAGTGGACCACAGAGGGACAAATCCCAAAGTTACTTTTAAGTAACTCCATTTTTCATGCTGCCTACTTAAGATTTCAGTTAAGTCAATAATTTGTAGGAAATCTCTTCTTTAGACGGACTTTCTTCAGCCCCCCCATCAAACTGAAAAAAATGGGCAACATCAAAATTCATATGCCATTATCACATATATTTTCATCTCTTCTGAAATTGTTTTCTCCATGTGCAAAGATTTATGGAGTTCATTTAAGTAGGTACAGCTTGTGTTACCTCTCACCCAAAATTAAGCCAAGCAAAAAAAGACTGGCAGTGTGCAAGGCGGATGAGGGCACGTGGAGTCACATGCAAGGATCTGAGGAAGATAGTGAGCTGGCCGCAGCACTGGAGGGTGCTGAAGAAGAAAACGGGAGGTTCTGGCAACAGGATTAACCTTTAGGAAGCAGCCTTCCTTATTTGTTTAACTCAAACAACTGTTAAACCAAAAAAAAATAAAAGGCCATGCCACCGCCTTGTCCATGCTTCACAGGTGAATTAGGGTGCTTAAGACCATCCACAGTCCTTGTCTTTCTCCCATCACATCCCTTCCAAACATTCTAGTAAGGGATAATCCATACCACATATGTCCATAAAACTGTGCTCTGGCTCATCTTTGTACTTCTTTGTGAATTCCAGTCTGGCGTTTCTGTTCTTGGTACGTATGAGAGGTCAGCATCTTATGAATTAGCTTCTGCATTTAATCTCTTTTGTGAATAACCAATACTGGCACTTTCACCGTCGCACCCTTTAGACTATCTTATATTTCTTTAGGTGTTATTTTTGGGTCTGTCTCACAGACACTTAATGTTGATTTTGGAACGCCCAATGGTTCTGGTCGGCATTTCCTTTAATCTCATTTTTAAAATTGGTTGCTTTTCTGCCCTAGTCAATTCATTCCTTTTCATTGTTTTGTCCCTTTGACCCCAAATGCAAACTCCAGTGACGACAGCCAAGCCTACACAATCCGAGCTCTTTTATGTGTTGAGAATTAAGGGAACACCCAAGTAGTTAGAATCATCTGGCAGTCAAACTGGCATTTTTTCCAAACATTCTTTGTTTTATGTAAGACATTTGCCCAGAAAAAAGTGAACATTCTGTACTTTAGTCTTGTATCATCTTTTCATCTAGAACACACATTTTACAGATAATACAAATATGAGCCATTGTACCTCTCACTGTATTTGTTATATCTGAGTATATATCAGTGGTGGTTCTGAGGCTAAGGATCTGTGCTGGTATCCCGAAGGTTGCTGGTTCGAATCCCGGTCACCGCCAAAAGAGATCCTACTCTGCTGGGCCCTTGAGCAAGACCCTTAACCTGTAACTGCTCCAGGGGTGCTGTACAATGGCTGACCCTGCGCTCTGACCCCAAGGGGTATGTGAAAACTAACAAATTCCTAATACGAGAAATCGTATAAGGCGAAATAAACAACAAAACAAAAACAAAAGAACAAAAAAGTATGCAACTCAGTATTACAACAACCTCTTATTTTAATGCAAGTTAAATACTATTTATTATTTGTATGACTTTTATCAAATGAAATTTCATACCCTTGCCATTAACCCTCAATGCAAACATACAACATACAAAAATAATCTTTGCTGAAAAGCTCACAAACAGCCAACTAAACACACACATATAGAAACATTTGTTGAATTTGTGTAGAAGATGTTAGGAGCTTGTGGATGAGTTACATTATGAAATGTGAGGTCCTGTCCTAGATTAGTCTAAGCAAGGCACACCCAGCTCACTCTAGTTAACAGATTGAAGTTTCAGTATAAATTGTCTCTTCCTTGAGGATTCCATTGCTAGTAGTACATGACAATGCACAGAATTCTCCAAGGTTGGAAAGGTGCATTCAAAAGGGCTACTGGATAAAGTTAAGGAAATGCATTAATTAGGAGAAGGACACAGAAATATTGCTAAAGGCTTCAACCATCCCATTTAGAACATCCATATTACTAACCGAAGGTTGTAAACCAGATGTGTAGCCGGATGTGGACGCAGGGCGCTAGTCGCATCGAGGCGCATGCGCACTGCAACGAGCCCAAACCGGCACGCGCACCGCCACACTGCAACGAGCCCGCACGGATAAACACAATGAACGCAAGGCACCTACGACACGCTTCTAAAAAACCACAGACACAATGAACGCAGCATATGTGAATCACATTACAGTATTACAGTACGGAATCCCCAAAAGTCCACACTACACAGCATATGTGAATCACATTACAGTATTACAGTAATACATTATTAACAGTCCAGCCACAGAAAACACAGACACGAGACCAGATGGATAAACACAATAAACGAACGCTCCGTATTAAACGTAAGTGCCATTATCCATATTACTAACAGTAAACGACGTATAGCTAACGGAGTCACGGCTCCAAAACGAAACAGCTCAACTAACGGAAATACAAATACGAGCTCACATGGATAAACACAATGAGCGCAGGCGCCTATAACGCGCCTCTGAAACAGCGGAAGCGAAGGAGTCACGGCTCCAAAACAAAAGAGCTCAACGAACAGAAATACAAAAACAAGCCCGCATGGATAAACACAATGAACACAGGCGCCTACTACGCGCTTCTGAAACACCACCAGCAAAAGACTCACGGCTCCAAAAGGAAAGAGCTCAAGTAACTGAAATACAAAAACGCATGGATACATCCCGGGGGATTACATTCCATAGGTAAGGCTGAACAATTGTTTTGGTTATATATGGCCGTTAGGAGATCCCGTTGTTTAATCGTTACTTTAGCTAAGCCACGCTAAGCTAGCAAAGCTATGCATTTAGGTGCTCAGGTGAGCCTCCAAACAACGTGTTAGCTAAACATATTTAGTCACTATGTGGATTGTTGTTAGCTATTAACATGTCTTAAACATAATGATGTTCTTTCTCTAGGTGCACATTTAGGAAACAGTGTGAAAGTGACAACCATCATTGTATGCTCATGTCTTTAGTTGTGTCTGTCTTCCTCAAACTAAGGCTGCACCATAGTGCCAGACTGAATACTCTCATATTACAAGATCTGTGTGAGCGACAGAGGTATGAAGGCGGTCCCCAAAATGTTAAGTATATGGTAGGAATGGTTAATACTAATAATTATACTTATTATTATTTAATACGTGCCAGTATTGGTGAATACATGGATATTAATAATTGAATTTACACGATTCGCCGAAACTGTTGTATGTGAACGATACTGTTTTATACGTTATTGATTTTTCATCAGAATACACGGTTTACACGTCTAACTGTATTAGTTTAGATGGCACTTTTGCCACTCGCAATAAGGCTCACGTATCGTGTCTACTGGGACACACAGTGAATGCGACGTCCATCTATATATGTGTATGTATTTAGAAATGTATTTCTTTCATTAAATGAGAACTTTCCCAGGACGCTCCCAACAGAAAGTAATTGCCATTCTTAGATTTGCGATTCTTTAGAGAATCGGGGCTTACTGGATGTTAAGAAGTGAAAGGCATATGGCACATCCTAAACACCTTGCCTAGATCTGGAGGGGTCTCCAAAGTAGATGACCTTGCCAGAAGGATATAGCAATCAGGGAAGCTACTATGAGGCCAATGGCAATGATGTTCATGGCTGAGAATTGGTCACCATTGGTAGACATTGTGAAGACTACATGCTGAAGTTCAAACTGAGAATCAGAATGGTGAAGAAAGGTGATTGAAGTAACTTTGAACATGGCATGGTTGTTGGTGGTACTTCTGTGCAAAAATCAGCTGCAGGGTACAGGGGGTGGCAATGCGAGGGTTGGGTGGGATATGGTAGTCCTGTTGAAATGCTAGAGAAAAGCCAGGGAGATAAAAATTGTGCTTTTTTTTTTTCTTTCATTTCGTGTTTCTGTAAGAAGACTTGAATCGATGTCATACCACGTAAGTGCAAAATAAGTTTTATTTGAGTGGCACTAAAACCAAAATAGTTTCCTCCGGGTGCTCCGGTTTCCCCCCCACCATCCAAAGACATGCAGGTTAGGTGCACTGGAGATCCTAAATTGTCCCTAGTGTGTGCTTGGTATGTGTGCGCCCTGTGGTGGGCTGGCACCCTGCCCGGGGTTTGTTTCCTGCCTTGCGCCCTGTATGGGCTGGGATTGGCTCCAGCAGACCCCCGTGACCCTGTAGTTAAGATATAGCAGGTTGGATAAAACCAAAATAAGTCTTTGGTACCTCTGTATTTAACTTGCCAGTCTGCCAGCCAGCTTACAGTGCCGACTGCCCTAAAATAATAACACAATTGTCCAAAACAGATGCGTAATGATTATCCCTACCCATTATTCCAGTTTGTACCATCTTTGCTAATTTATGCAAAGAACGCCAACATAACCTCTCAAGTAATGGACGGTGTTCGTTTTTAGGCAAGATAGCTGCAACGGTGAGCTTTCTGTGTGCCAGTAGCAAAGATGTACAGCAGTGATTTGCAACCTTTTAATTGTAGTGGCACACCTTTTGTATCCCAAAAAATCCCAAAGTGCACCACAATTCTACCAACTACAAAATCATTAATTGTCACTGTCTGAAGGGAACTACCACAGACACCGTCAATAAATAGTTTGGAGATTGCCGTTTACAGACACAGCACTTAGTAATCACTCTTACGCCCACTTGCCCTCGGCCCTACAAGAGTCGCTGGCAAAGACACACCCTGGCAGACGGCCCCCGGATAAGTCCCCTGGATGTTAAAGTTCAAACTAAGTGCAGCGTCTGCAAAACAGCAATCACAGAAGTGCCTTTATTTCGGCTTCTCCAGGTAGTCCCGTCCTCTGACAGGTCTCGACCACCTGAGGTGTGTTTTTCTCAGGTCAGGATCCAAGGGCACGACACTCATTTCCACAGCACACCAGCTGAAAAACACTGTAAATTATAACTATCATGATGATGATGATGATGAACAATTGAGGATAGAATTTGAGGAGTTTTAACACAAGTTTTAATGGATGCACATTTAGGAGATGCTTATACTTTTAATTAAATCAGTCTTTAGCTGTGCATTCAAAGTCTACAGTCATTTTGATTATGTATTTTTTTTCTTTAACATGTTTGTGTTTTATATATTATGCTAATTTGAGAATTAACAGAAGAGTTTTTTTTGTAGGTGCTTATATTACATTGGCATCACTTTCTTATTGCTTTCTTTTCAACTTACCTTTTAGGGAGGCATTCAAATTCAGGATCTACTTGCTTAAGTAAGTAATTTGTTAAAAGTTTGGGTTTTGGCTCAAGGTTTAAGCTATCCAATTCATTTTTTTTTTTAAATTCCTTTGTATTGATTCTACATTAAATTTTGTTATTCAGTGTGTATTTGCTTCATGATTTAAGTACTGTACTTATTTTATGATTACATGTTTTAATGTTAGATGCGATTAATCGTGATTACATACAATGATGTAATCAATTAATTTTTTAAAATCAATTCATAGATAGATACACAGTGATACCTTGGAATCCGAACTTAATCCGTTCCAGAACCCCGTTCGAGTTCCAAGACAATTTTTCCCCATTTAAAATAATAGAAACTGGATTAATTCGTTCCTGGGTCCCACAGACTCAAATTTTCAAAATGATTTTAACAGTAAATACACTGGATTTTAAGGTAAAATATTAACAAATAATAATATTTGAACAAAAATGTAAATTAATAAAATTAAAAATATAAAAACCTGTTTTTCATTAATCCAAACTAAGGAGTTTTTCCATCTCTTCCATACTTTTCGATCTCCCAGAGGTCAGTGTCGTAGGCTCTTTCGCCACATCAGCTGCTTTGATAGCTTCTTTATTTTTCAAAATCGTACAAGTAGTCAATTTAGATATCCCGAACATATTAGCGAGATCAGCCACATGTAGAGGTGGGCGGTATGACCAAAATTCTATATCACAGTATTTTTCTAAATTCTGCCGGTTTCACGGTATTAGATGGTATTTTCTTCCCCATGCACGAGTGGATGTTAACCACATTTTCCACTGCAATTACTGCAGTAGACTGGCTAAGAATAACCTATTCAACTGTTATGAGAATTGTACATCGTACAAAAAGACATTTTAATGTGCACACAAGTATTAATCCAGGTTTGCATGGCCCCATAAAGTGATAGTTTTCAAGGGGGTGGCACTAAAGAGAAGGAATCACATTGCATGACAGATGCAGTCAAAATATAGAACCTTTTAATTGAACAAATTTTGCAAAAGCTTAAACTATGATTTTGACAACATATTTTCAACCATCCAAAGAGGCATTTAGACTTAGTAAAATATCCAGAGGTGTTTGTCAAAAGTTGGATTGCACTGAACATGTCTTAGAAAAGGAATAAATAGTAAATATTTTTTGTAAACCAACTACACTTTCTGTTAATGTTAACAATCTCTGTCCACTGACACGTTAAAGTGACTTTTTAAACAATTTTACCATCATTAAACTGCATAATATTTAAACTAATAAATAATAACAATAACATACATAATAGTATTACTGATAGTTGCACCATTACTTCAAGGCTTCAAGCACAGGTGCATTACACAGTATTCACCAAATTAAAATAAAATAATCATTTAGGGAAACTGCATTAATATGGACCTTGCTTCAAGCTAAGCTATATACATAAATAATAAAAACTGCAACTTGCATTTATAATGCTGTTTGTGGTATAGCCGTATGGAAGCGCATTAGGGCCACTGTGAAGAAAAAAAAATATGGACAAGGAAGAAAAAAACAAACCATATGTCGAGAATAAATTCGACATGTTGACTTTATTCTCGACATTTCCATTTTAATGTTGACGCTTATGTCAAGATTAAAGTCGACATTTCCACTTTATTCTCATAGTTTATTTTATAATTAAAGTAGAATGTTGTAAACTAAACTTCATCCTAAAATCAATGTTTAATTTACTAGATTTTCTCAAACCCCGTCATAAGTTAATGCAGCACATCAAATACTTTGTGTTAAGTGTTCCCCGACCAAGTCGTTAATCACTACGCTTCTTAAACTGACTTCCTCCGCACTAAGAGCAGGCGCTTGCAGCAATCACCGCACAGAATCCACTCACTTCATGATATTCCTGCTCTCTACCAAAACCCCAGTTCCTATCTTTCCTTTTTCTTTCTCCACATTACCAATCACCACACGATAAACGTCTTTGTGAAATTAAAACTAGTTATTAACTTAGCCGACGGAGTGTTCAGAACTTTAAAAATATCTTCGTTATACATGTTTAATTATGCCATCCATTCAGAGTTGCGCCCATCTCTGAACGAGTCGCCAGCACATCACAGGATGAATACAAGCAAAACATACACTAGCAGGGTCAATATAGAACAACAAAACCCCACATCCTACATGACTTTGAAAGGAAACTGAAGCACGCCGAGTAAACCCACCAGAAAAACATGCGAATGCAAGGCAGGCATGCCGCTGTGCCCCCATATGATTAATGCATGCTTTAATGCATTTCACCATGAAAATTATATTAAATATTTATCTTAGCATTCTAAATGTTCAGAGAGCAGGAAGATCATGAAGTGAATGTATTCTGTGCGGCGATTGCTGCCGGCGCCTCCTCTTAGTGCAAGAAGAAGTCAGTTTAAGAATCACTTAACACAAAGCATTTAATGGGCTATATAACTTATGATGGGGTTTGAGAAAATCTAGTAAATTAAATATTCATTTTACGATGAAGTTTAGTTTACGATGTTCTACTTTAATGACAAATTATGAGAATAAAGTCAACATGTCGACTTTATTCTCGTCATAAGCGTCAAGATTAAAGTGGAAATGTCGAGAATAAAGTCAACATGTCGTCACACTATTACACAGTACCCAGGTACATTACACTGTATTGAAAACAAATAAAACAAGTACAACTTGGCTTGCAGTATTATCCAGTAGTATAGAAACAGTATTTACACATCTGACCTTTTAAAACTAAAGTATCTCCAGGCGACGGACGTGACTCCTTTTTTTCGGCAAAAGTTCTTCTGTTCATCATGTTCAACTTTATCGTTGGCTTCAGTTTCGGAATGCTCTCTGTCCATTTTTCACATTTCACAGAACTTTAATATCATAAAAAAAATAAAAAACGGTTTTCGGTATGAACCGGTATACCACCCAGCACTAGCCACATGTGTACTGCTTTTATGCTTAGCGATAAGATCTATCTTAACTTCAATGGTAGCTCTAACAGCATTCTTCTTACTCTTATTTTCCTCACTACACTTTTTAGGACCCATGGCAAATACAGGCACAAAAGAATAAAATTAGCAGCAAAAATAGCAGTGAAAAATCACATGAGATGCTTTCACTACAGCTTCTGACAACAAACTGAACGACAAAGCATATTGGTGGCCCGAGTGCTGGGGAGACAAACACACAAACACACACGAACAACGTGTTCGGCGTTCGGATTCCGGGGCAAAATTTGCTCTAGTTTTTCATTTGGATTCCAAGTTGTTTGAGTTCTGGGGCAATATTGTATACTGTATAATATATTTTTATATATAAATTAATTTAGAAGGGTCACTGCACATGAACAATTGTTTCAAGTTTGCTCACTTAACACTTTATATATTTTTGTACCTCTTTTGTGTCTCTCTCTGCCACCCTGATTTATCATCACTCAAACTACAAGATGCCCTAGTGTTAATTATGTTGGGATTCTTGGCACATGGGATATCACACCTGTGCACACACAGTCAAGACTGTCATGGCTTCAACCTACTAAATATTGACTTGAAGGGGTGGGATACTCTACCCATCAGTTATTTTGTTTTTCTAACATCTGCCATTAGTTTAAGATACTTCGATAATCTTACACTTGATCACCTTAATTAAGCGATCTTATCAGCACAGGTACAGAGCGCAGTAAAGTCTTACGTACATGAATGTGCTACCCCACGTGCAATATGTCACCACACTCTGAGGACAGCTGACTGCAGTTTCTTCAGCACAATGAAAGCTTTTTTAAGTCCCAGTGTTTTTGCTTTCTTTTCTCAAAATCAAACAGCAGTGCCTTCACTAAGGGTCTAATGCCCACCTCCAGAATGAAATGCAATCGCTTCTCTTTTTTCCCCCCAGACACAACTTTACATTAAAGGCCCACCTTTTGCACGTCTCTCACTACAAGCCCTGCTGCTTTTCAAACACACTTTTGAGAACGCAGAATTAAAAGAAGCTGCTCTGTGCACACTGACTAATGGGTGTCTATGTTAGGCCTCGGTCACTTATCTCATTACATAAAGGAAGTGGTGTGTTTTTTTTGTGTTTTTTAAAACAGTGGTTCCTGATAAAAAAGGAGGACCAAGCACACCCATAGAAGATGCACAATCAACAAAATATTTTTATAAAAATACCGTCAAAGGTGTGTGTGTGTGTGGGGAAGGGACAGCTTATCCATCCAGCCATTTACCAAAACTGCATTTTCTATCACATCTTCAGCCTTACCACTGGAGATGTGCACCTTTTTCAAAAGGCCCAGGTTGTAAAGGCTACTGCATAAAAGACTAAACTGAAAATTACAGAGCTGCCTGTGGCAGAAATAATCATTTTCATGTGGCTTAAGGCTCATATAAAAAGCTAAGCTACTAACCACACTTCAGTTTATGTATTAAAGTATTTTGCAAGGTGAGAACTGGTTAGCTTTTGTTTCAGGTCAGACAGCATGCACTTTTACAGGTGTTGCCGCACCCACCACAAGATGAAACATCTCGGGATCCCAGTTGGCAAACCTCCCAGGCAGACACGTAGTTCAGTCCCACCCCTAAGAAATGACCATCTATCTGCTGCAGCCAAGTGTTATGTGTGTCCCCCTTGGCCTGATTCATTTGCTCGGGTCCTTAACAGTGAGGATCCTGTGAGCCCTCGGGGAATCGCGCCACATGGCCGTAGTGCAGTAACTGATGCTCCCTCACATTGCAGGTAATATGCCTCATTTTGGACTCTGTAACCAACCACTCATTCAACACAAAGTCAAACCAGCCATACCCAAGGATTCTCCTAAGAGACACAGTACCAAAGGAGTCCATTTTTCATCTCAGGTCACTAGATAATGTCCATGTTCCCCAACTGTATAGCAAAACAGGAAGCACAAGGACTGTAAAGGCCTTGACCTTCGTCCCTTTGCAAAGATATCAGGAGTACCACACACCCCTTTCCAGTGATCTCATGACACCCCCTGCTCTCCCAATCCATCTACTGACTTCATAGGAAGAGTCACCAAAGACGTAAATGTCACTGCCAAGGTAAGTAAACCTCTCAACGAGGTCGACACTCTCTCCGCAGACAGACACACAGCTGATGACTGTGCCTAAGAGTTCATTACAGGCCTGGATGTTGGTCTTTATCCAGGACTCTCGCAAGCCCAGACACTCAGACGCCTCACTCAGTCTCTGGAGAGCCCTGATCAGGGCCCCCATTGACTCTGCGAAGATCACAGCATCATCAGCAAAATCAAGATCAGTGAATGTTTCTTCAGCAATAGATGCCCCACAGCCGCAGGACCCCATAACCCTGCCCAACACCCAGTCCCTGCAAGCACTGAAGAGAGTAGGAGCCAAAACACATCCCTGACGGACCCCGTAATCAACTGGGAAAATCACAGACTTTTGTTTCAAAATATGGATTTTAAAATAAAAGTTGTGAACAAATAAAAAGCCATTTCTTTGGAAAGCCCTTTTCCTAACAGCTTAAGCTTATGAAATGATCTTCCAATGAACACAAGCCTTTTGCCCAACTTTGTTGTATTTTTAAATCATTACCACCTACCAGTTTCAGATGGTGCATCAGCAACAAGCCTTGATTACATAAAGGAGACCAGACAGTTTCATAACTTTCAGATAACAGTGAAGTGACTTATTCAACAATATTCTACTTAAAATACATTTGGTTGTGACGTTGTGAGCGTATGGCTGGGTGGCGTCACATGTGGATTATGTCATGATTAATGCAAGATTTTATTTTTTCCATGGATGTTTCGATATTGTTTTGCAGTGTCCAACATTGGTCACCTTTGATTTTACCTATCTATATCTCCGTGTTATATCTATTTATCTATCTATCTATCTATTTGTGACAGATGGCCGGGGTCCATGCCTGGTCGGGACGCCCCTTCACCACATCTGCCAGGGAGACAAGGGTGGGAAGCCCAGTATCTCCCCTGGACGCTAGATGTCAGCATACCTAGGTTGCAGTGGTGCCTGAATATATCTATTATTTTGTGAATTTCCCCTTGGGATTAATAAAGTACCTACAGTATATCTCTATCTATCTATATATCTATATCTCTATCTATCTATCTATCTTTATATATAATCTTCATTTGGATCTTGATCTTTGTTTGTCCGCGAATTCCACGCATGCGTAGACCACCTTCCAGTTTAGTACGTTGTTGTTACTCATGGATATCAACAATGTGCCAGAATAACGAAAGGGGTGGTGGACAGTGTTACACTGGTTAGCTCCTGAGGCCTGGTTAGAGAATGAGATTGGCGAAGATAAAAGGTACGTGTCTACGTAACATATGAATGAAAGAAAGACAGTGGGTAAAATGAATGACAACGTAACAGCACGTTCCGGAAATTATTATTGTTACGCTGTAGCCGGCGAGTGCTGCGCGTCTCACAGTTGTACCGTGGCTTGCTCACATGTCAGTGAAGTGATCCCTATTTATGCTTTAAAGAGCCTGGATACCTATGTGTCCCCCTTTTATAGCCATTGCTCCATGTATATTGCCTTTCTCTTTGGATTGCCACAAAGCAACCTGCGAGATTGGAGAACGGTTGAGAAGAGATCATGAGAGGAAACGACAGCGTCGTGATGCTCCTACACCACCACATAATTACTATTCGGACAGTGATTCCGAGTAGGCCGTTCCTATCGAATCAATGTCCAAGGGTTTTGTTTTGTAATTTTGTTTCCCTTATAAAAAAATCACAATGCTGTGCGACGAAGGGCCCAGTTCACGACTGGCAGCCACGTTTAAACAAGGAGCCCTTCACAGACAACTTTAACACGCGCAACGTAGTTGGGCGCACATGGCTAGTATAACTCTATATATAAAAATAGTGTCCCAGACGGCTGGGGACCCTTCCCAGCCAGGACGCCTGAACAGTCCCAGAGATGGACGATACCTCCCCTGGGCCATGAGAGGGCAGCTGCCCGGGTCTGCTTGTGGGCCACTGGAACGGACCTGGGTCACTCACCCCTACGGGAGGACGTGGCCACCGCCAGGGGGTGCCCGGACGGTTATGAAATCCTGGATAGCAGCACTTCCGCCACATCAGGAAGTGCTGTAGGAAGAAATCCCTGGGGCACCCGGAGTGCTTCCAGGTGCTCCCCTGACACTTCCGCCACACCAGGAAGTGTCGTTAGGTGGAGCACCTGGAGCTCATCCGGGTCATTATAAAAGGGTCCGCCTCCCTCCAGTAGACGAGCCGGAGTTGGGAGGAAGGAGACGGAGCTTGTGAGGAGGGGAGTGGAGGTCAGAAGAAGAGAAAGAGAAAGGAAGAGAGTTGTTGGAGGAAGACATTGTGATGCTGTACAGAAATAAAGTGTGTTTTGGACATTCTGGTGTGTGTCTCCGGGGGTATGCTTTCCACTGTATATATCTATAACATCTATCTAGATTCTTTCAAGACATGACCTACTTACAACCATTTTCAAACAAGACCACGGTCCTCTCACCTCCCAGACACACTTCTTGCGCTCTCAGCTCTTATAAATTGTAACGTTTTACTCACTTTAAGTTCCCAATTAAAGAAGACGTATTATGTCCAAATCTTATTGCAGAATTACATCACGAAGGGTTATCAAATGAAAAAATGAGTACACAGGCAACTTACAATATCCTGTAGAATATCTACAACCGTTAACACCATCTGGTCTTCCACCAGCCGAATTACTGTAGAAAGAAGGGCGCATCTAAGAAAGGTAATGTAGTAAATCTTCAGGGGATAACATTAGGCACCAAAGGAGCTCTTGATATGCCATTCATATGAAAACGTTAACAGTTTCCCGTTAGAATAGCTTTTGCAAAGACGATTAACAAATCTCAGAGCCAAACATTCGAAAAAGTCATTTTATTTAAAAGAGAGAAAGAAACAAAATGCAATCACCAGCAGGTACATTTGCATCCACATGATGTATAACACTTAACATGAAAATTAAAATCTGTTTAAATTGTACATTCACATCCCCATACGCGAGTGGCAGAACCACAAAGAGGCTAGCATGTAGCGCTGGCCACGGGGTTGGCATGGATGGATGGATAGATGGATAGATGGATGGATGGATGGATGGATGGATGGATGGATGGATGGATGCGAAAGGCACTATATAATAGATAGATAGATAGATAGATGCGAAAGGCACTATATAATAGATAGATAGATAGATAGATAGATAGATAGATAGATAGATAGATAGATAGATAGATAGATAGATAGATAGATGCGAAAGGCACTATATAATAGATAGATAGATAGATAGATAGATAGATAGATATATAGATAGATAGATAGATAGATAGATAGATAGATAGATAGATAGATAGATAGATAGATACTTTATTAATCCCAATGGGAAATTCACATTCTCCAGCAGCAGCATACTGATACAATAAATAATATTAAATTAAAGAATGATAATAATGCAGGTGAAAAACAGACAATAACTTTGTATAATGTTAAATGTTAACGTTTACCCCCCTGGGTGGAACTGAACAGTCGAATAGTTTGGGGGAGGAACGATCTCCTCAGTCTGTCAGTGGAGCAGGACAAAGTGATAGCCATTTCTCAGGGTCTCGACACAACTCGCAGAACTCTTGCTGGTGGGTAGTGACAAAGTCTGTCCACAGGGTTTCCTTTCCACATATCTGCCTAAAATTACCTGGTCTGCATGCTTTAAACATTCCAGGCTTAAGTAACACTTTCTCCTCATGTACTAGACAAATACATAAAATAATTATTATGCGCAGGTACAGAAAGACAGAGAGAGAGAGTTAAAGAATTTTAAAAGACTTGAAATGGAGAAAAGCTAAAAATGCTGTTGTCAATTGAAGAGCTCACTAACAATTGTTACTGATTAATTTGTATGTTTTGCTGTCATTTTGACTACTGCATTACTACATGTCATAACAGAAAATTATGTTTAAAGGAATACTGTGGTCTGTATATAGTTGTGTGTGTTAAAATGCTGCAACTACATTCTGGTATGGCATGTTTAGCATTTCCAATTAGAAAGTCATTTTAAAAAACTTACTCTGGCCGTTTGTTTAGACGTACAGTCAGAAGTTGGATGCTGTGCAGCCTCATCAAGTGTCGTTGGGCATATTAACAGTTTCACATCAACCGACTACATAATATACAGATCTGGCCCTGCAAGACTACAATGATGAATGTCAATGTCATGGTATGGGAACATTGTCTGATTCAGGATCTGAAATGCTTGTGAACAGCACAAACAGAACCAAAATCTTGGGAGACAAATCTGCCAGCTTCTGGAAGAGGACAATTGTGATGATGAACAATAAGCACGGCATACAACTGAGACATAAAACTGCAGGCGAGTAAAAAAGCACACCTTAGCCCAAGCAAGCTCATGTGCTGTCTAAAGGTGCCTACGCAAGTGTAAGGAGCTTAAGCAGTTTTGCAAAGAATGACAGGTTAAAAAAACTATCAACTGATGTAAGAATATTGATTAGATAGATCAAGACTGTGAAAATTTGTAAAGTCAATTATGCTGAGAGTAAACATAAGCTGCAAACTCAATTAAAAGTGTGTGCATGTATACTTCTCAAAGTACATACTCTAATGCATTGGTATCCTTCTACTATTTAAAAATTAACACCAATTTTCCATGAAGTAAGCTGAAACTGAAAAAAGCATTTGAAGCTAAACATGCTGCCCAGTGTCAGAAAACTGTCTCAGTCACGAGTCATGGGAACTCCAGCAGGATAACGGCCTAATGCAGACATCTAAGAGAACCCAAGAATGGCTGGGGGATGAACCTGGAATGTTGTGAAGTGTCTTGTGTGAGCCATGATCTGAATCCAACTGAACATCTCGCAGTTGGAAGAAGGCAGCCATGAAGCCGGAGAAACGGAGCAGTTTGCTTTAGACAAGTGAGCCAAATAGTCAGTTGGGAGGTGTGGAAATCTCATTTAGAGACACCTGACTGTAATTATCGCCTGAGAAAAGTGTGCTACAAAATATTAGGTTAGGGATCCCAATAATTCTGTCCATGCCATATTCATTTGCTAGTCTAAACCAAAAGCAAAGCGTTGGTTACAGGTAGTCCCCAAGTTACGGACATCCGACATACAACTTATGAACGGGGCCGCAGCTGCTCCTTCATTTGTCTGGGGCACACGATGCAGGCTCCTCAGTAACTGCTGCTCCGTCATCTTCGGCCTGGGGATGCTGCAAGCAGTGGCTGGAGGGGGAGAGTTCACTGCTCAAGCAGTGTAGTGTCCCTTGAGTGGCTCCGGTTGATGAATGGGGCAGTGGGAGCTGCACACCATTCATTCTCAGTGGGCAGCTGGGTGCGCAGCAAGTGATGACCCAGGGTCCATAGTCGCCGGGGCCACAGCAACCGCTCGTGTGCAGGAAGGAGGCTTGATGGGGCGGTTCGCTGCCCGCCCACCATGCCGCTGCAGCTACTGCACCTGACTGCCCCTTTCGTTCTTGGTGGGCAGCTGGTGATGCTGCAAGTGGTGACCCGGTTGTGGCTGAACGGAGGCCATTGAGGGTGAATGGGGCGGCGGTGGGCAGCATTGTATAGTGTGCCCAGGGTGGCTGCCTGTTGAATGGGGGCGGTGGTGGGCGATTCACTACCCGCCTCTGGCCACACCCTGTTCGTTCTTGGTGGGCAGATTCTCAATAGCAAGCCTGCTTGCACCGTTACATACATAGCAGGAAGATGTCTCTCATTCAGTACGGCAGACGTGCTGACAAGGGGTGCCTTCCTGCTGTGGTAGCGTGTACAGCGCTGTGCAGAAGAGCTCATCTTCACCGTTCAACAATGTCTCTGAAACACAAATCTGATTCAAGTACTGGTGATACAGTAAAGAAGAGAAAAACCATCACCATGGAAAATAAAGTAGAAATAATAAAAAGGTCAGAGAGAGGTGAAACTCTATCATTTATTGGCAGAGCACTTGGTTACAGTCGGTCAACAATAGCATTTATTAAAATAATGGACCTGCTCCAACTTACATACATATTCAACTTAAGAACAAACCTACAGTCCCTATCTCATACGTAACCCGGGGACTGCCTGTATATGGAAAAAAGAAACTTCTGTCAGTTTCAACCTAACTAACCGAAAATCGCAATTCTTTCTTTCTTTATTTATTTTTAAATAGTGGAAGGGTACTGATATTTTTGGTGGCGTCTGTTGTAGTGTCCAAGGGTATTTCAAGATTACACTGTAGTACTAGGGTGCTGTACCATGTTAGCCATTATGAATGTGGTGAGAAGTCAAGCAAAATGACCCCTTTTATTGGCTACCTAAAAAGATTACAATATTCAAGCTTTCGAGGCAACTCAGGCCCCTTAATATATAATAAAACAGACATTCCTCACATTCAAGCAAAAACAAAAAATGCTAAACAATGATTCACGAAAAATGATATAAACTATGATAAGTAATGTGACATATTTAAAGTTAAAACTGCTAAGTCACACATTAATTAACATTTATTTCTTGTGGCTTTTCTAAGTTTCACATCAGTTTTAGAAATGCAAAAATAACGACTTTGGGTCACAAGCAGCCATCAAGGAGACAAAAAGAAGCAGCAACTGACACCTTGTAAGCCACACTCATATCGTAGCATTACTCCATTGTCAATGACCTGCAAAACTGTGAAGCACATCAAAGCTGCCTACACAGAGATTTAGTTGCTAGGCAGCTTTACATCGAACACAGTGTTCAACGTAGGCCGTCCGTTTTTCTTTACGCTGGAGAAAATGAAAAGAAAAAAAAAAAACAACACTTTAAATCAGTCCAATCAAAACTTGAAGAAGTGTGCCCGTTGGTCACCAGCAGAGGCTACAGCCACTACAACCTTCTAAATGGGCTGAAGTTTTAAGCATTTTAACTTAAAAAGGGGAATTGCTGTCAACTGTGTCCTAGTATGGTATAACTTCAGACATGAGGATACATAATCCCTCCAACCGTCATCTTAACCTGCTTATCCAGGACAGGGACATAGGGTAGCTGGAGCCTCTCCCAGCAATCATCTGTTACAAGGCAGGACCACCACCGGACAGGATGTAAGTCTAAGTAAACACACACACACACGCTCCACACATACATGCATACACAATGGCCAATTTAGTATCGCTACTCCACCTTACCTGCCATGTACGCTTTACAACCACAATGCAATGATGTGACCAGCCATCTGTGAGTTGCTGCAGCTGAATTTTCACTTGCAACAACTGAATGACTAAACTAGAAACGATGGTGAGATGAATCACCGGCTACTACAAGCACCACAGACTCAGTCCCAGGGACCACACATGGCTGCAGGTTTTGTTCCAGCTGGTTTCACAATCAGTAAAGTCATTTTCCTCTAATTGGTCTAATTTAATTAGCCACGTGTTTTCTTGTCTTTTATTCTACACTGGCAGGAGTACCCGGTGTTGCCCGGGAATCTATAACTGGTGAATTTCCCAAAAGAAAGAAACAGAACATAGAAATTGAACAAACATTTTTCTGTAATAGGTAATATAAGTGGTCATTTTAAAGGCTTTGGATACAGTATATTATTTGTGTTCTCGTGGGGTTCTGACACTGAACAAATTGTGAGGATTACCCACTGTACAACATGTTACGCTGAGTTGTCCGTGTGAAAAGCATGGAATTTCCAAATTGATGCCTTTAACTTGGAGTGATTGCCCTTCAGCCTTTGTAATTCACATAGCAAAATCCAAACGAATAGGAAATTCTGGGCTTTTGAAATCAAACTGTAAATCATTCTGAATCACATGAAAACATCTTGACGTCTTGTGCAATGTTTGAGACGGCCTTGAAATAGACACTTTTGTGGCATCAGAAGTGGACTTTCTAATGCCACGTGTTTTTTTTTTTTGGTGGCATGGGTATATTGGCAAAAAGCAGGACAATTATAATGTGTCACATGGTATTACGTACAGAATAAGCACCAGAGTGAGATGACTGTACGTTATTTACAATACATCGGAAAGTGAACAAATAGCACCAGTCAGTCTGAAAGACCAAGACTGAAATCTTACTGTGAGTCAGAAAGCGAACAAATAGCAACACAAATACGTAAAGCCAGTCACGTGCACTGGGTCGTTCACGTTTAACATCCATACGGCAGTTCCCCTTCACGCGATGAAAGCAGTCGGCTTTCTCATACTTGGACACTTCCGCAATGTCTTGGCAATTTAAAGAAACATTGGTAAAGAGGGATGCACAACGTCTGTTGTAACGTGCAGCCATCTTGTCGATGATACGTACAGGGACTGTTTGCGAATGTTGTGTTGGTCACAAGGTGTCCTGCGCTTGACCAAGGAAATTTTTCCCAACCAAACATACCCCATGACCTCCTCCTGATCACAAAGCAGCCCCATGCCCAGTTTGCTGGCGATCGGACACCCGGTGCAGATTTGTATGACGGAAAAACAAACACAGACTCTGCTTTATATATTACATTCAGAAAAAGCATATTGGTGTGATTCCTATCCATATTACTAACCGAGAATGGTAAACCGGATGGACGCAGGGACATCCGGCCATGGGCCGTGGACGCAAAAGACGTACTGCGCAGGCACCCCCACAAAACCCCCCTTCCAAGCAACAGAAACCGGATGCAAAGCAACGTAAAATAAGAAATGAGGTGCCAATAGCACACAGAAAAAAGGAGTCAGACGCCAGCGCCGCACGAAGCCCATGGCACATGAAACGGAACACACACAAAGAACAGAATTGAGACCCACGACACACAAACACCCCCTCCACTAACAGAGATAAAATAAAGTGAGGCAACGCCCCCTGGCACACACAAAAAAAAAAAAAAAAGAAGTCAGACGCGAGCGCCACACAAACCCATTGGACACGAAACGGGACAGACTACGGACATAGCACACGAAACATACACAAAAAGCAGGATTCGGACCCACGACCACACTAACATAAATAAGAAACGAGACACAAAGCCCCATTACTGAACGAACCGTCCGTATTAAATATACGTCATCTGAACACATTCAAATTATGCAGCATAGGTCGACCTCATTACACTGATGCACTATTAACCGTTCAACCACAGAAAAGGCTCCATATTAACAGTGAGTGCGATCCTCCTTATTACTTATCCATATTTCTAACGCTGAAGAACAAGCAAGTCATGAATTCACGCTCACGGGTACAAAACGATACGGCTCGAGTGACGGGACCAAACACACGAACCCGCATGAAAAAAAACAATACATGTCGGTCAACTAACCGACATACAAAAACGGGCAAGGCTCATTACAAACAATGAACGCCGTAAACTGCAACGAGCTTCTCACACAGCACAGGCAAATCGATTACAGCTCCAGAATAGCACGTCCCAAATCCTGCACATACAACGACGCGCCTCTCAAACGGCACAAGCAAAACATACACGTCAAGGACATCAACGACAGACACCTGCTAAACGATTGTGCCAGTTAGCTGACCACGCGTTCAATAATGAGTCCACTATTCATGAAAATTCATTGGGATTAATGAATGTCATTTGCAATCATTGTCATTCACTTAACTTCCCTAAAGAAACAACTGGCAATACAAATAATGAATTTACACGTTGTTGTCAAAAAGGTCAAATTAGACTGCCTCCTTTACATTCATATCCTGCATATCTACAGAAGCTTCTAACTAACAAAGTACCTGAAAGTAAAAATTTTATGAACTGCATTAGATCCTACAATAGTTCATTTGCTTTTGCATCTAATGTCATCCACTCACTTACTCAACACCATTGATAAACTTCTACAAACGTTGATGAATAATAATATTCCCTTTGGAGGAAAGGTACTTTTATTACGAGGAGATTTTACACAGTGCTTAGCTATTGTTCCACATGCTATTCTTCAGTCCACCTTAAAATACGCAGACAATTGGCATTGCTTTCAAAAGAGTTACGGAGATATTTGGAACAGCAATCTCATTACACCAAATACCCCTTTTAACACAACAAACTATATTATGTCCAAAAAATATTAATATTGATCACATTAGTAACCAGGTCATTTCATTACTTCCTGGAGTTGCACAGCTCTTTCTAAGCTCTGACAAAGTTGACTCTGATGACGACAATGACCATCTTAATTTCCCCTTAGAATATTTGAACACTATTAACCCAGCCGGATTACCACAACACAGTCTTAGCCTTAAAAACGGAACAATAATCATGCGATTAAGAAACCTTAACACTAAACAGGGTTTATGCAATGGTACACATTTAGTCGTCAACACCATGACACACAATGTTATTAAAGCAAAACTTCTTACAGAATCACATGCTAACAATACTGTTCTAATTCCTACAATTAACCTTACAACTTCTGACCTGGAATTACCTTTTACACTTAAACGGCGACAGTTCCCCATTAAACCTGCCTTGACCATGACCATCAACAAATCACAAGGACAAACCATAGACAAAGTTAGGATCTACCTCTCTGATCCCGTTTTTGGACATGGACAACTTTATTTGCTTCCTATATGCGTCATCTACACCTTCACACTAAGCTATATCTCATTCATACATCATGCTCTTTGTAATTTCACAACACCAGGGGTTGGCGAGCGAAGCGAGCAGGGGGCGGAGCCCCCTAGTTATTTATAAAGGACAACTAGAAATATTTCTATATTTATTATTGCATTAAATCTCAGTTTGATGTTATTTTGGAGAGTCTAGGGGACTAGGACAGACAAGCTTGTTGGACTGAATGGCCTCTTCTTACAACAAGTGTTCTGACCATGCTTATCCCCTTTTTGTTGGTTTTGTTATTAATTTGACTTTTCTTCCGCATAGTCTGCTCACTTAATTCTGTTCTTATAATTATAATCAACAATGAGCACAGCAGACACCTGGGAAGACGGCACTGAATGATGAAAGACTGCAACTGCTTGAGCATCAGACCCACCAGGGTGCACATTAGGATGTAACACATTTGAAAAAACAGAACACCAGGAAATTCTGAATTAAAATCACGATGATGATACATTTTGCTTTTTCAGTTATATTAAAAAACACACACACACACACACCACTAAATGATCCCCATGTAACAAACATTAACTGCTTTGTACATACTAATAAAACTTCACAAACCCAAGTTTTGTAATTTCCACAAGATCCCAAACTGCCAAAACTGGGAAATAGGAGCTTGCATAATTAGGCTAAGGAAACTCCCACTCCCCCCCCTCCATGACTGAATCTGAGAAGCACTGCCAATCCCAATCCCAGAATGTGAACAGATTCCTCATATTTTGCCTTCCGCACCAATTTTACTCTCACTCATTGACCGGTATAAAAATAAGGTTATGGGGTCATTACTGTCACTTTCACTAAATACAGAGAAATGCTTAGTTGCATAGCTAGTCAAAGACATACAGTATAAGCACTAGCAAAACAGTGAAGTCTAGCATTTGAGGTTGTGAACATTACAGATATGTAAAGCCAAACTAAGCCACTGTCTGCGGGGTACAGTGCCTGCTGTCTGCTAAGCTCTTCTTCAACCCAACCAGTTTATACCACCTGGCAATAGGAAACTGAACATTGGTTAATGGTGGATATGATATTGTGCAGTTATGCTGAGAAAAACAACCCACTACATTTGAGACATCACCTTAACATTAAACATTATAAATGTCTCCATAAGCGTAATTAAAAAGATTTATTTCCCATTTGAAGGTAATACAGGAGGAAAATGTAATATTCTTGTCTTTACACTGCACACGTAACAACTTATCATAAATAACACACAGACTAGAGCACAGAGGGAAGTTCCCCATATAAAACCAGAGGGCTGCCTAACTGTCAGCCTCCCCGATGCATCCGGTTTCCAGAAGTGCCAGTGGGCATCCCAGAGAACACCAGCACTCTTGCCATCCTGGGTAAATTCCCCTGGCAAAAAAAAAAGAGTCCATTTGTTGCTTTTCTATTGTGTGTGTTAAAAAGATGGATTGAGCTGTCTAGAGGGTGACATCACCCTCTTATCTGTCAACAGCAAACCCAGTAAGTAATTTAACTAAGGATATGCATTATTCAGCAAAAAAAAAAAATCACTTTTATTGCCAGAAAAGCCAGATGTCAGTGTATATCACTTCTGTCATGACGTGTAAAAGCACTCGGTAATATTACTTTTCTTCCTGTCATGATGTGTAAAAGCACTCGGTAATATTACTTTTCTTCCTGTCGATTTGAAGAAGCAGTTTCACCTGTATTAAATAAGCTGAAACACTTTGCACAACTAATTTCGACTTTTCGACTACTACTACTGGCACATCAAATGTACAACTGAAGTCGTGTTGTTACACGGAGATCATTAGATTAGATTAGATAAACAGACTTCCAAGTGGAAATTCAGAATCATGCAGCAGCAGAAACAAGGATACAAACTCCCAGGACAAATAATACAGTCAGCCAAGCGATAAATAAATTAGTGCATATTGTGCAGAAATTTGAAAATGAACTTTAAAAAGAGTATGTCAGGAGGAAGCATTAAATTGCCCGATAGCTTTGGGCTGAAAAGACCAACCCCCAGAGGTGCTTCTTTCTTAGCACACTATGGTAGAATGAGCCGATGGCTAAAAGAGCTCCAAGAGAGCGCCTCCTAGTGGGGGTTTTTAATGATGGCATCCAGTTTTGCCACTGATGGAGACTAAAATAAATACCAAAATGCTCAGAAAAGTCTAGTCAGTCAATTTAATAATGGAATTGAGTGCTATACACTGAAACCTAAAATCCCGTGCCTTTATCTTTAAATTGCCAGGTGATCACTGGGACAGCAGTGGGCAACAGCTGACTTTCCCCTTACATCAAGTATGTCATGTTAAGAGCCATACCCGAGTGTACAGTACAAACAGTCTAATGCATCCAACCTCTCGGCTTCTTTCTGTTTTTTTACAGACAATCCTAAGAATTAGGGACGCTATCAGCACTAAATAAGGACTTTAGTGCCAACTGTACCCAGTCACTCGTATATAAACATAAAAACTAACAGCTACAGATCCAGGAATGGCCCTGTTCCCCATCCACAGTTGGTTCTGATCTTGCATCTGATGCTTTAGTAATAAGCTAAACTCACCATGACCCTGAACTGGACTGAGAGGGACACTCCCAACTTTCTATCTTTTAATACAGAGAACTACTCTTTCAAGTGGGATCTTTAGGGAGAAGAAAAATTCAGTGTTAAACGATGCAACTATTTTTATATAAATGGCTGAAGGAGAGTATTTTTGTATAAATAAGTAGAAAAGAGTGGACCAATGACATTTGCTGCTCTAGTACTGAGCTGACAAGGATCTCCAAGTCCCAAGAATCAACACAGCAGTTATGGGACAGGCTGCCCTGGCAGTACGTGGCGTAGCTCATGTCATGCCATTGATTCTTGGGACTCTTGAGTTCTTCTAACAACTCAGCACTATAGCAGGGATGTCACTAGTCTGCTGTTTTTGGAGATTTATGCAAAACGAGCTGCATCATTTTACACTTAAATTCTTTTCAAAGCCCTCACAAAGAGTTTCATCTCATCATCTCAACAGTCTTTCTTAGAGAGGACTCAGGAGGTAGCAGCAGGGCAAGCAGGTCAGCCCAGACTTTCCTGACCCCAGCTACACTGTCCAGGGGGAATTCCCAGGCGTTCCCAAACCAGTCAAGAGATGAAATTCCTCCAAGCAAGTCCTGGTTCTGCCACAGGGTCTCTGCCCATTGGGAAATGCCCTGGGGTGCCGCAGGATATGCCTAAACCACCTTAAGTGGCTCCTGCCAATGTGGAGGAGCAGTGGCTCTCCAAATCACAGAGTTTTTCATCCTATCATGAATCGTCAGCCCAGGCACCCAGTGAAGAAGCCTCATTTCTTCCACTAATACTTGCGGTCTCATTTATTTTTTTGGTCTTTTAGGACAGAAATGTACACCAACTGGTAAACCAAGCGTTTTACCTCCAGACTCTGCTCCTGCCTTCACTATCATGGAGCAGTACAGCGCCCACAGAACACGCGCTGCCACTATAATTTGTCAATCTCTTCCTCTGCCTTTCCACCATTCATGAACAAGATCATAAAGATAGTTAAAGTCCTCCACTGGGGGACAATCCACTCTTTTCCAATAGAGGGCCATAAGCTAAGACTTGGAGCGGCTGATCCCCATCCCAGCCGCTTCATACTCGGCAACAAATCACTGCAGTGTGTGCCAAAGGTCACAGTCAGAAGAGGCAAAGAGGATGACAACATTCTATGCATAAAGCAACAACGCTACCCCTGACCTCCCCAACTGGACTGGACACCCTCACATTCGCGACTGTACCCTTAATCTTCTGTGAAAACCACAAACAGGAGTCGTGACAAAATACCACCTTGATGGAGTCCAACACCCACAGTGAGGGAAAATACGTGAAAATGTACTTTCAATATTAAATCATCTTCTTTAAGCAGATTTGAAAATTCATGCATTAACTACAGCAGACTTCTGCATTTTTACAAGAATCCTTGGGTCTCATTATGGATTCTTCCGATTCAGTAGTAAAGTAGAAAATCAATACCAAAACAGAAATGTAGTTAAAAAAATAACACTTCTTAGAAATAATTTTTAAGATATCCTGCTTACTAGTTAAACAGATGAATACTTTGTGACTCCGCACTGCATACTACAATATTGTGAGGTGTTTATTAACAATGGCCTAGGAATTTGTAGCCTCTATACACAAATTCAGCTGCTATCTGTAATACTTTTCATATAAAGAATTCATAACATTTTGGACATTTATTAACTCACATTTTACTGACTCAGAATATCAAACTTAGGTTTGTTTTTTTTAGCATTAAGAAACCCAGAAACAACTACATTAATAAAACAAAAATACAAAACACAGTACACTCTAAACTTGTAGTTAACATTTCTATATAATTTCATCCATTTTGCTGTGACCCAGGTTCTGTGGCCACCAATTATCCCATAAGCTCAGCGTAAAGACACCCGCCTGAGTGAAGGACCACAGAGGATTACTTTACATGATGAACTGAAAGGAACATTCAAAGCAAACACGGGCAAAGGTTAGCGAAGAGCACCAAGACAAACACATTCCAAACCAGTAAAACTCTCTATATTTTGCACGAAGATTAAGAAGAGAATGAGTGAAAAATAAATAAATAAATAAATAAATAATGGGTCAAGGGAGGATTTGTAATCAAAGGCTAGAAACAGGTCAGTTACCAAAAAGGCATCAAGCTACTTGCAAAATTCAAACCAAAACACATAGTCAAAGTTGAAAAGGTAAAGATTTCAAAAAATACAAATATGCTCTTTGTTTATATCCTTAACTCTTTCAGGGCGGATGTCGACTCTTGTCAAAAGAAGGGGTTGGCGGTGGTAATCAACTGTAAACGGTGACAAAACCCATGGTTATGTTTTAGTTGGACTCTTTTTGCTAGAAGGAAAGTTAGCTTCATTGGTTTGACTGAGATTCCCTGTGAGGAGCAAACACCAGCAAAAATGGCATCGACATCTGGCGAGAAATCAAAGTGAAATGCGTAAAGCAAAATAATCCGTGGATGAGGTTTTGCAAATTACCACTGAATTAGACTCTGAATTGTCAAACTCCAATTTTGTGAGCAAAAACAAATGTGAGATACCAGCATCAGCCGATCGTGTAACTGACGTACCTATAGTAACAATGACATAAGGTACAAACCAGATTGCCATGCACTACAACTGTGACCGCCCCCACCATGCCAAGACAGCCAAGCAGCCAACCAGTCTCACATTCCTGACGAACTAGTGGCCACAGCACACAGCAACAGACATTTTATGTTGATTTATTTTTTAAATGATAGCGCTGTGTGCTTTTCGGAAAACTGTGTTTTTTTTTTTTAAACAAAATATTCAGCCCTCAAAGAGTTAAACAGCAACTGACCTGTTGTGCTATTACTTAAGGCTTCTGACACGTCACGTTGTACAAAAGTATGCCCCCCCACCAACCGTGAGTGGCATTCTAACAATGGAACGCCTAAGACGGAGGCACCCATAAAAAAATGCTGTAGTGGTAGTGCGAAAATATTAACAAAATAAATAATACTGTTAACCAGAAGCTTTGTAGAATTAAAATGAAATTATGTGTTCCTTGCTTTTTATAAAAACACTCTAAACACATGCATATATCTTGCAGGAAAAACACGTCTATTATGTAAAAAAAATCCTGGGTCGAGACGTGACCTTCCTGGAGACACTTTACACTTTTCTAAATTTTAATGAGAACAAGACAGAAGTCATGCTATTTAGACCCAATGGCACCAGCGGGACCCCCTGCATCGACCTTTCCACTGTGGCTCAATCTGAGAAATCCATGCTCACAGATTTAGGTGTGAAAATGGATTCCACTTTAAAACTCGATAGCCATGTGAACGCTGTGGTAAAATCTCGCTTTTTCCAGTCGAGGCGGCTGTCAAAAATCAAGCCTGTTTTGTCTAAACGCAACCTTGAAACAGCGATACCTGCTTTTATAACCTCTCGTCTAGATTACTGCAATGCGCTTCTTTTTGGAATTAGCCAGACCTCCAATGCTCGCCTACAACTGGTGCAAAATGCCGCTGCTCGATTTTTAACTGGCACAAGAAAGCATGAGCATGTCACCTCGATTTTGGCCTCCCTTCAATGGCTTCCAGTTCGTTTTCAAATCTATTTTTAAGATCCTTGTATTTGTTTTTAAATCCTTTAATGGTTGTGCCCCATTTAATTTGTCGGAACTGCTGCACCCTTATGTACCATCTCGCTCTCTCAGGTCAGCAGACCAGATGCTTTTACGTGTTCCCAAGGCACGATGCAAACTCCGAGGTGATGCAGCCCCAAAACTCTGGAATGATTTGCCGTTGCAGGTTCGGCAGGCTCCTTCACTAGCAGTCTTTAAATCTTATTTAAGAACACACTTTTACTCTGTGGCTTTTAACACAGTATGATATGTTGGCTATCTGTATACTTTTTATTATGAATCTCTTCAGCTCTTGTGTGTTTATTTACCCTTTGGTTATTGTGTGTCCGATATGTTGGGTTTTTATTGTACAGCACTTGGTCAGCCTTCATGTTGTTTTTAAAAGTGCTTTATAAATAAATAATAACAATAATAATAATAATAATAATAATTTGCACTTATATAGCGCTTTTTCTCACTACTCAAAGCGCTCAGCAATTGCAGGTTAAGGGCCTTGCTGAAGGGCCCACCAGAGCAGAGTCCCTATTGGCATTTTACGGGATTCTAACCGGCGACCTTGCGATTGCCAGCGCAGATCCCTAACCTCAGAGCCACCACTCCGCCTCTAAATAAATAAATAAAGGCAGTGAGACAAAAGGACAGCTGCTGTACAAGCTTTGAAATGTTCGAAGCACGGTGCAACATGCAGATCATGCAGCACGGCGGCAGCAGCAGCAAGCCAACAGCTGATCGAGCACAGAGGAGGTAAAAAAAAAAAAAAAATTTTGTCCGTTTCCCATTGTGTCATCGTTTTAAAAGGGGGTTTCAGAGGAGCGACCGCATCTCCTTGGTGTGCGTTCAGCCCCCCTCTTCACAACATGGCTGGCGCGTTGCACACCCCGGGTTGAGTGGTGTCAGGGTTGGGCGAGCAAAGCGAGCAGGGGACAAAGCCCCCTAGTTACACTGATTACAATCTTTTTTTAAAGTAAACTCATAACACTCCAAAAGTGCATTACAAAGAAATACAGAAAATAAAAAGACATACATCATCTATCAACAACAGTTGATACCAACCAGGTGACACGTTGAAGACTCACAGATCTAATACAATGTGAGTATCCAGCATGAAAATTAACCAAAAAACAGGCTGTCAGAATGTCTGAGTTCCCAGTAGAAAGTTGTAACTGAACTGCTCCCACAAGTTAGATTTCTTCCTCAGAAAGTCAGGAGAGCCTTACAAACCCCAACCTCAAAATCCAAGATGACTGCACTGTGCATCTACAAAATGAAAGCTGTAGTATTGTCCTGTATATTAGCACTTCTGTCTATTTCAGTCTCGTTAAATCAGCTGTATATACAGTACTGTCCAGCGTCTCATCTGTCGACCTGTTGCTACGGTGTACGGGATTAATAAAGTATCTATCTATCTATCTATCTATCTATCTATCTATCTACGGGTAAGCAAAATACCACACAATGCATTGTTCACTAGGTGTCTGTACTCCAAAAGAGCGAGTACAGCTAAGAGTTACCTGGAGGTGCCTGAATGTTTTACTGAGATGTGCTCAAATCGGGTGTCATGTCATTGCCAGCCCCAACATATAACTGCAGGTGTCACAACTTGTGCACAAAGAAAAACTTGGGAGGACTTCCCAAAGTAAAAGAAGTGCTACAGCTTCATCTCACTTTATGCCAGGGATGATTTCCGACTATTCACATTTATTTATAAAACCCCACTGCTATTAGAACAGATAGCAATGCCGTTGTTTTATGCTGCCATCTTGCTTAACACACTGGAAACGGGTAAGATCATCATATGTAAATCTGTCTGGGCATGTGTGGCGAGACCACTGTCATCTAAACACAAGCAAAGGTAATATTCCCACACCAGGGGTGGGGGGTGCGCCTTGTTTGTCTGGTGCCCGTGATAGTCTTCATTTACTGAGGAGCTGGTTGGAAATGCCTATGTTGCCTATTGGCCAAAGTTCAGTATGCCACCCTTGGGCTTCCATGTGCAGTTTTCTAGAAATTCAAACAATAATGGCTGCTGGCCAACTCGTTTAGCAAAAGTCATTTCCAGCAAAAAAAACATAAAGACTGTGAGCAAATAAATGTTTGTTATCTCAGTGATATGATGTAATTAGGCATACAGTTGTACAGTCATTCAAGCTGAAGGGATGATGGGGTGCAACCTTGTATACAACCAGAGACGGAAGAACATGAATGCCACAAGTGCTTGCAGACCTGGGACTGGGTGGCAGAATGCCAGCCTCCTCCACATTATGCCATGTTACCACAGATTAACGGATTCAATTTGGTTGCCAAAAAGAAAAAAAACATATTTGCCTTTAAAAATATGTAAAGAGTCTCCAAAGGCCACAGAACCGGATTGGCTTTTAGCTCTTAAAGTCTTCCCCTACCATCACAAAAGTATACACATGTTAAAACAATGAACATTTCTGATATAACCTACTCATCAACACAGATATGTTTCACTTGATCAAAAATATATAAATAATATATATATCTGTAAATGTCTTTTGTTTAAATGATTGATTTTCAAAAGTCCAAAAGTTACCCCTAGAATAAAAAAAAAAGAAGGAGTGGACCAAAAGGCTGTCAAGGATGACTTCTGGGGCAAGAGAATCTGAAACAGTTGTAAGAAGTCCTTTTGGTCCATATTTGGGACAAGCTGTGGTCCAGCACCAGAACTGCAGACAAAACACAATTACTCCCACATACTGTGCATTTGATTTATAGACTTAAACTCGGTCACCCCCAACTGAAACACACCTAATCTGTATACAGCACCTCATGGTCATGGACCAACATATACAATTTTTTTATGCTGGTGTGACGGATGGCCGGGGCCCATGCCCAGCCAGGACGCCCCTGCAGCATACGTTTCAGGGGAGTAAGCATGGGAAACACAGTATCTCCCACTGGATGCTAGATGGCAGCCTCTCTGTGTTGCAGTGGTGCCTCGGACTCCCCCAGGGCTTCATGGGGGTCGGAGTGTTGTGCAGCCCTGTTGGGTTCCACAGGCACCGCTAAGGGCTGCAGCAGCAGGAGCTGCCGGACACTTCTGGGCACTGGTTTCGCCACACCCGGAAGTGCAGCCAGATGTCGGCAATCAAGCACCTGGAGCTCTTCCGGGTGCCCAATAAAAGGAGCCAGCAACCACCACTCAGCGGCCAGAGTCGGGTGAAGGAGGACAAGTTTGCCTGGGAGGAGTGGTGGTGCAGAGGAAGAGTGCGTTACTTTTGTGTGTTGGTGCTTTGGGACTGTGTTGCGGCTGGGGGACACAGGGAAGACAAGCCCTCCAGCTAAAATAAAAGTTTATTTATTTTATACGTGTGCCTCCGTGTCGGGTCAGGCACATATATAGCACCTTTATTACACTGGTTAGTCTCCTTTAGCCCCATTCTAATTTTGGACTGTTTTCCTGGGCATTTTAGGAAGTTCTTCAATGTAAGGCTATAATGACCTCAGTGAATTGAAAGGTAGTCAATCTATCAAAAATAAAGATGCACCGTAACCCACAAAATTTTGTGAGGAAGAAAGCACAATTGTTATTTTTAATATGGATCTCTGCTTCAAAAGAAGTGCCAAAGATCACAGAGTGTCATGTTAACACATACAGTACCTACTCAGCTCAGTTCAAAGTCAAAGTGAACTTTATTGTCATCTCAACCAATATACAAGTATACAGATAGACGAAATTACGAAGCTCAGGGTCCACAGTGTAACAACAAGACGTGCAAATTAAAAATAGAATTAAAAATTTAAATTTAAAATTAAAACACAAACAAGACATTGTGCAAAGACAAAACAAAAAAGTAGCAATAATATTGATGTGTAAGATATGTAATATAATAAATAATAGATATAGATAATACAGAAATTATCAGTGTATGATAATAGTTGTTTAAGATGTGTGTAAACAATGACAGGTCAGAATGTTTCAGAGGATGTTCGTGTTTCCATATCTGCACCCAGTCCCACACATAGAATGAATGTATGTATCTTGTTGAAAATCACGTACCCTAGTTACTGAGATGACGATGAGATTTACAAATGAGAACACTATTTGTGTTTTATAGTCCAACGCTTAATAAACCCAAGTTCCATTCACAGAACAATCCTAACCACCAGATCACATTGGCCGACCCCTAAGCACTGGCACTGCACAGTTGTGTGCTGAGCCCCTATTATGACACAGCTCCAACTCCATCAGTAGATTTACTGAGGACACAACCATCACCAACAATGATGAGACAGAGAAGAGGCCTACCTTCTACATAAGTAGTGCCAGGACAACAAACTGACTCTTCATTTCAGCCAAACAAAAGGAGAAGGACAGAAGATTCAAGACGAAGGCAGAAGACAACAGCAACGACTCATGTTATAAAACAACGCTTACACATAAGGAAGGCTGAAGTTTGATGGTCTTTAGTACAGAAAAACAAAGGCTTTAGTGTCACAAATGGTCCAAAACTAGTCTCAGCAGGTGAGGAGGTGCCATTCCAAAGACTTAATATTTTGAAAGTTACCTGCTAAACAGGAAAGGAGGCATCATCCGTTCCAAAGAGTTGTATAACATTCTGAATATCAGCTATTAAATTAAGAGAAAAAAAAGTTTAATTCTACAATATAAAAACTCAGGCAACCAGGCTTTTATAACGTAAAGCACAGACAGCATTTTACAGCGATGAGGTTCAGTTGTAAGTCACATGACTGGCTCTAAGATCACAAGAAGTGAGCATTTTATGATGTTAATGGACGTTTGTCATGTAAGGTGCTATATGAAGCAAACACAGACTGTTATGTTCAATCAAAAATGTGCTGCTGCATCATTCAGAGTATTATGAAAAAAAGAAAACGACTGTAAGCAGAAATTATAAACCTCAGTGGGCATGATGCATTTTTGCCACATTTAAAATTCTTATCCAGGGGGTCTCAGTACAAATGCAAAAAGGCTAAGCTTTAATCAGCACCGGCGAACCCAAAGATCCTTCGTGATACCAAGTCTCTCTCAAAAGAGCAAACCTTTCTTCTAATTTGTTGTACAGTGTAAGCTGCCCACTTCTGCCAGCCCTTCTGCACACCCACTCCCTGTCACTTGCGTAGCCAAATTATTTTTAATTACCGTCTGCCTGGTAAATATATTTTGTACTTCTATATTTATATTTTCAATACAGATTTTTTTTCTATACTTGAACTGGAAAGAGCAACTCAAAACAATGCCTGAACATGTTAGTGACTGCAAACGGAAGAAAGGCATATAATTTAGGAGATTAGCCTGGATATATCTGAATATTTAATTGCTGTAAAATATAAAAGGATAAGAATGGCAAGAACAAGACAATCATAATAAGATAGAATAGCCATCCATGGCACCGTGACATCTGTAAAATAAAAACTATGTGATGTTTACTCACCTTCAGTCATAAGAGTCTGACAAAAAATGCTGTCTTACAATCAAGATTGGCCCAACATCTTTACAGATAATAAATAATGCAGCAGCAAAGTCAGAAAACATTTTAAATGTGAAGAAGCACTATGAGTCAGGAATACCCAGAGCACACTAATGACACCAATGCTAATGTTTTAATGCTGACGTTGTCAAATATCAGATCACCAGTTCATTCCAACGCCTATGACAACTTGCTTAACTTGGCTTGAAGAAAAGATGAACACAACAGTGATATGTAAACGATTGGTTACTTTAGTCATTGACAGAAATTCAAGGGCTTCTGGTAGGAAAACATTTTTAACTGTTCTGGAAGACAAGCACGTGAGAATTTCATTGTAGGACGTACACTAGATGTCTTGACATATGTAGCAATATGAAATAAAAGTTAACGTTTGGATGTATTTTTACATAAACACACTGAATACAATAAGAACACATACACGAGTTCAAATAACCGACAATCCTGAAAGTAGAATACACAAACATGCAGGTGTGTTAAACTCAAACATCCCATAAACAACCAACTCCCAGGAGGAGAAAGTCCCTCAATAGACTCCAACGAACAATAAGTACAGGCTGGGGATTCACACAACACTCCTAATGCCAAAAGTAATGTGCAAGGCAATTAAGAATGTGAATACAATTTCAAATCATAATACAGAGAATATGAATGCACTGTAGGTCATAATTACCACCACGGACTTACAATACCCAAAAAAAAAAAAAAAGCCTAGGCTGCATTAAAAGTTATGTGAGCCGAGAGTCCAATTATATCCACAAACTAAAGCCAAACACCAGCACTCGGGTCAGACAGGGCCCAGTGGGTGCCGACTCTCATTCTAGCTAAGACCTGCCATTAACTGGAATGTGCTTTGTAATAAAGTATACTCTTAATTACTGCATTAGACCTTTATTGTGTCATTACAGAAGGACTTTGATGTCACCTTTGAAAGGAATCTTACAAAATCTGCTTACATTCTCTACATCTTAAGCTTTTGCGGTGTTATTTTCAAATGCCATTGGCTTTTAAGCAGTTACCTGTTAAAGACTTCACAGGTAGAAATGTTACTGAAATAGTGGCTTCTGTTTAGCATTTCAGGCCTGTGTTCTCTGTGTTTCACTTATTATTTTAGAGTTCATGCTTTGCAAAAGGTGAAAAAAAAAAAAGAAAAGTTTATTGAAACCTATTGGAAAAACACAGATTGTATACTGTATACCGACTGATGGCAAAATGAGAGTAAAGGGCTAGTTAATTAATTACATGCTTTCACTTCGGGTCTGTTCAAGAGTAGACAAAGGTGCAAATAAGAGGAGCAACTACTACATTGTCATTTCTGCCTCTGTGACCATTAGAAAACAAGACTTTCTGAAAGACATAAAACAGACAAATCTTAAAAAGATCAGTATAAGTTATATTTGTTAAATTCCCTTACAGTAAAATCAACCTTATTGTGCATTTCTAGATGGACACAATAAAGGCTGAAACTAGAAAATAATGGCATACTTAATTAAGAGTCCATTTCACATCAAGAACTGTTTGGAACAAAGACCTGCAGCCACTGTGGCCCTCCATGAACTGAGCTGAGTAAGTAAGAGACCGGACAAGAGCACTGAACTGTCTCAGATATCAGCAGTGCACATAGGAACCTAATTTGGGCTTCCCTGCATTCTCAAAAGCATTGGTAAAACTGAAATAAACTGAGTAGTTACAGTTTTAAAAATGGCGACACCACAAACTCAAGGACACTACTGGAAATAAAGTTCATAGCATGATTTATTGAGGAAACACAAGCCAATGACAGACAAACCTTCTGACAATTCGAAGAATAAAAACTACATGAATATTCTCATTTAGAGGATCTGTGCAGAAATTTTTCCAAACCTGGCAGGATAATCAATAACATTTTAGAATAAGCTTTTAAAGCACTGAGGAAGTAGATTCTCTCCCTGTTCTCTTTTTTTCCTTTTTCTTCTCCATTTATCTATATCCAACCATCCATTGTCCAACCCGCTGAATCCGAACACAGGGTCACGGGGGTCTGCTGGAGCCAATCCCAGCCAACACAGGGCACAAGGCAGGAACCAATCCTGGGCAGGGTGCCAACCCACCGCAGCCATTTATCTATATTCACTTATTAATTTATTTAGTTGCTTGTTTTTACTAGGTTTAAGTTTTATTCTGCTGCCCATGCTCTCTTGCTCAGGCGTGAGGGTTGATTTGTTTTCAATCCTGTTCTTGTAAAATTAATGTATTTGTATGGAATGTTGTGTGATTTCAATAAAATCAATAAAAAATTAAAACTACATGAATGATTCAGTCTTCAAATTACACTAGAGAGCTCTGCCCCCTGCTTGCCAATCCACTACGCTAGTCATTACCCGGATCTGCCTCTTGCGACAAATCATGCTTTGCTTTTGCATAAACACGAATATCAACTCTGTCTTTGATATCTCCATCTTTTGAAACTATTATCGCTGATAATTCATCTCATGTTGGTTTATTATATATGTGCACGTAATTTTTCGGATTCATATAGAAATCCAAGAAAACTTGTCTGTCCGTGTTTTTCAGATAAGCGTCATGTAAAGTGCGATACTTTTGGACGTATGGATTTGTATCCATTATTGGCTGTAGAATTTCTAATATGTCCAATCAAACTCTTTCAATTCTATGTTGCATTCCTTCTTCGTGATGATAAATATAAGCCTGACCAAATTGTGGTTTCTTTGAAATTAAATTTGTAGTAGCTATATCATATCACCTATGTCCATATATTTGAGTTTATTTTCGCTGTTCCGTTATTTCCGTTTATTAGTACTAATGCGATCTTTACTATCAGTTTTTTAAGACTATCAATTTTTACTATCTTCATTATCGCTAACCTGCTCTGCATGTGCATCGTGTCAACGTTTTTGAACCTCTTTACGACGTTCTACTTTGTCTTCTACTCTTTGTCTTATTTCCACTCCCGCTTGGACCTGTTAGGTTTTCAATTCATCTCTTGGCACAAAGTGTCGTCTCGTGGGACGTGAAATTATCTCTCTGAAAATGTTTTTTAAATAATAGAGAGATAACCCTCAAACTTTGGAGAGCATATGCATTCTGGTGTAAGGGATGCTCCTTCAGTGTTTTATTAAAATACTGAACCTGAAGTCTGATTTTGTACATAGATAGACAGATATACTTTGGTTTTTTTATGGATAAATATTGAACTTGTCTACAACAAGATTATGGAAATCTTTATGATGTGCAGATTGTTGTTCTTTTGATAACCCGCTGCACAACTTGATGTCACATCTCTTTGCCAAGCTACTTCTCTTTAGAAGGAAATGAGATCTCAGAAGTAATGATAAACTTTGGCATCAACTGCAACCGACACAGAACATACAGTAAAATCCTCAATTTAACAGATTTAACAAATAAAAGTCTACAGTTTAAATAAATTAGTACCTCTGTTGTTACATTTTGGTTGATAGCCGGTATGTACTTCATTGTGTTGTGTCACAAATCTAACAGGCATCAACTCAACCAGTGCTTTTCAAGTTCAGTCTGGGAAGACACCCATAGCTGTAGGATTTTTATTCCAAACAATGTCACTATCATTGTGTCAGTCATACTTTAGATTGATCTCATTGTTTAGTTGTCTGGCCTACAGATATTTTTAAGAAATGTGTACATTTTTGTATTCAATGCCATATCCTTAAATGGTTGTTTCCTTTCTTTGTAATGTACTCCTTTCTCTAACATTTGCTTCCTTAATTGTACCCAAGTGTTGCAGATTACCAACAAGCAGTACAGACATGGGTGCAAACACCATCTAATGCTGAAGAGGACCAATTATTTCCTTGCCATTTTCATTTGTCTATTCATTTTTTTTTTAATACAAGAGCAAGCAAGGGAATATGGCATTGAAGTAACTGCTACCCTTTAGCAATTGGGACTCAATTAGGGAGCAAACTATACAAAATGGTGCATTAAAATAAAATGGCATGGGTAACTTTAGAATCTGAAGTTCTGGCAAAATTCAAGTACACCCGCATTGCTCAGAATAAAGGTCAGTCCACTAAACAATGAGATCAATTAAAAATTAGTAACAAATCACCAATTATGAAATTAGTTGGAACAACGATCCACAGCCGCAGGGGGCCTAACTCTGTGTTGTGCCGAGTTATAGTTTACTAATGAGCTTAAAACACCATAAAAAAAGACTAACTTAAGTAAAACTGACTGAAAAAATTAGAATCAGGAGTACACCTGAGTAGGCGGAGTGGTGGCTCTGAAGCTAGGGATCTGCACTGGCATTCGGAAGGTTGCCGGTTCGAATCCCGCAAATGCCAATAGGGACTCTGCTCTGTTGGGCCCTTCAGCAAGGTCCTTAACCTGCAATTGCTGAGCGTGTTGAGTAGTGAGAAAAGCACTATATAAGTACAAAGAATTATTATTATTATTATTACACCTGACCCATTTGTTAGGAATGCTGTGAGAAGACACAAACTGGGTCAAATATTTACAAAAGTAAAAAGTTCTAATTGTGTGATGTGAGTGTTCCAAATAAGCAAAGACAACCCGAAAATGTCGAGACTCTTCAGTGGAAAATGTTTTAAAGTGTTACACAGAATACTGTTTCCCCAACTTCGGTCCTGGGGGCACACTGTGGCTGCAGGTTTTTGTTCCCACCAGCTTCTGCTTTTAATTGGACTCCTGGGCTAATTAAGTGAACCGTTATTTCACAAGTTCAGTGTTTTGGGAACAATATAGAAATTAGAAAACTAAGTTCAGTAAAAAAGAAATTATATATATATATATATATATATATTAAAATGTACCAAGCAGTTCTATGGGAATAATGTGTTTTTCTCTTTTTAACAATATTTTCATCTTGATTTTCATTCTACTTTTCTAGGTGTTCTAATTGTTTAATTAATCCATTATTTACTAATTAGTGGGTCTGACTCTAAAGTACTTGCAGCCTTTCATTATTCCGTGTTGTTTGCCAGCGTGTCTGCTCTTCATTTTTAATTGTCATTAATAACATACAACGAAGAGGAAAAACTGCACAGAGAAAGGGCAAAATATAATGAAAACAATAAAAGGGAGTTAAGCATTTAAATCTCTAGCAAAAGCAGAAATATTTCTAAAATGTCTTTTAAATGAAAAAAATCATGCTACTGTGCTTTTCTGAATGTAGAATAAAATAAAAATAATACAAGCTAATTAAATGAGATCAGTGCTTGTCACTGATTAGGAATCTAGTTGGAACAAAAACCTGCAGCCACAGTGTGCCCCCGGGGCCGAGGTTGGAAAACACTGACATAGAAGAGCGTTCTTACAAAGTTAAAAGCTGAAACATGCAGCAAGCACACTGGCAAATCACATGGGAAAAAAAATCAAAGGACAATAAAAATGGAAGCAGGTGCAAAGCCATTCTTTTTCTGAGTAGTCTGATCTTGTTTTCCTTGTTAAGAGTTATTGGTTATTTATTAGCATTTTTAACACACAATATGTAATTCTATATCTGTCATTGTTCACATTAGTATGGTGGACCAGTGTGCTTCAACATAAATCACATGCTATTTAACAGGCCATTGATTTAATATGGGTTGGTATAATATAGTTTATGAACAACTGGATTTAAGACACATTTCGAGCACCGCTTCCCCTGATAGTCCATTAAATCTAGGATACACTGCATTGGATCTCATACTGTGGTCATAGATACCAGCATATACCTTGCTATCCCGAAGAATGTCCAGAAAGAAGTGGGCAGCATGACACAACAAACTACTTACATATTCCTCTTCACCACTTCCAACTCACCTTTTTTTCCTGTCAGTGTATTTGAACCAACACCGACACATTTTGATGTTACCTAACATCCTCAAGACTATATAATCCAACTCTGGGTCATGAAGGAGTCCGCGCCTATCCCAAACACACACAGATGCCCTATAGAGTCACTAGTTAACCTAAACTGCACTTCTTCAGGAATGTTGGAGGAAAACCCCAGTCAGAAATAGGAAGAAAGTCTAAACCTTAGGTATTTAATAACCAGGCCTTGATGTTTACAAAATGAACAACAAGGGTTTGTGAAGTTTCTAGCACAGCTTTCTCCGAGTTAGAGATTACAGAGTTCAAATTCCAGCCCTAGTGGATTTCCTCATGGAGCTCTGACTTGAGATCATGCTCATCCAGGACTGAGAGAAAATTAATGGTTTCCATAAATTCCACCTTTGGAAGCAGTCAGTTAAAATGTATGCATCTCTCTTATTACTTGATCACTGCAACTTTAAATAGGTATGTTGGCTTTAATGAAAATTTTACAAGCTCTTATATTTTTCACTTACTGCTTTTAGAAGTAGAAATCAGTGAGAAAGAGTATTAACCCGTCTTGCTCAAAAAACACTATGAAATAAATAAATAAACTGCATTCAAGACAAATAAAGCTTCAAATATTTATTGATTTTTTTTGCCAAAAACCCTCATGAGAACTTGAGGTGACACCATTCTGTCATTAAAGCAGATGAGCAGGCTTACTTCTGTGACTGCAGAGAATAGTGTCCCAATTTCAAAATATCAGCATTTCAAACATTATGCCAAACTTTAGCCATGCCAGCCGCCTGGTAAAAATCCAGCCTTAAGAAGATGCCTTGTATTTACTGTTGTCCACTTGGATTTTATAATTCATATGGTGGTAACCTTTTTCTAAAGAATTATACTTTAAATTCACATAAGGAAGCCAGGTGCAACAGGGATAAAATGTAATTTAATATTGTTTCTATGATATTCCCATTGCCAGAAACCTGGTAAATGTTCAATCATAAAAGCTGTTTTGTACCTGCTGCTGTCTACTTAGTTTTGTTAAATGTATTTCGCGACAGACTTTTGTGTTAATAAAAGTGCCTTCAAGTCACATGAGCTTTTCCCCAAAACTGTAAATTAAACTTTTTTCTATACACTACAGAAGAGTGATATGACATACAATTTGAAAAGCATCCCCCTGTACAAGGTTCACCTCTCACCGACACCTTGGGAGCTTTGGTCGTACGTACTATTCACGGCGTGTGCCACGCTATATAAGGCGTAACTTTCTTTTCCCCTAACGGTAAGTTGGCGGAGTCATCAGGCGTTTGGATCTCGTCTTGACAAGACTCGGCTGAAATGCACACATCGGTGTTCGAAAGCTCTGTGGCTCAGAAGTCACGATTAAAGCAGCTACTTCAAAAACATTGCAGTTAAACACAAGTCAAAATAAAGTCTTCCTTTAAAAATAAATAGATGGCTAGAAGCGGTCTCCACGGCAGGTAGCACGTCCCGGTGAATGGACGGCAGCGCGTGTGGCCGATGCCCGCAGGTCTCATTGTCACAGCCCTTGTTTGGGGCAGGCTTCCCCGCTGAGAGGTCCTCATCAGTTGCTCGGCAAAGCCCATGTCAGGCTTGCTTTGAATTTTGTGAGTCGGGGTAAACTCGGGACACCAACGATTCTGAGTTGGATGAAACGGGCTTTTAAACGTTACGTTCAAAGCGACTACAAATTACACAAGGTAAAATCGCCACCTCACGGCATAAGCGGGGCGTGGGAGGAAACCGCTACCGGGCACGCAGAGACCGCCAATAAAAACGCACGAGCATTTTGGTTACCTTTTTGACAGGTCCATTAGGACCCCGGAGAAGATCTTCTCGCCGAACCGGAACGACACCACCAGCGCGTCGTCGATGATGTGATCTAGCGAGACTCGCACCTCGCAGCCGGGGACCAGCTGGCCATTTCCATCGCCAAAAGATACTTCGACCTCGGCAGGAGTGGACTCGGGCTCCGACTTCAGCACGTCTTCATCCACTGGAGAAAGTCCCCCGTCCTCGAATGGAAGCGGATGCTGATGCTGCTCCTCCGTCTCCACCTTAGTCTCCACATTCTCCTCCACCTCATTTGGCAAAGCCAGTTCCTCCTCGATAACGTTTTGGCTGAGAGTCGCGCTCTCCGGAGACTCCCCTGACAAGGACAAAGGTTCCACCACCTCAGCGAGAGAAGGTTCAAGCTCCGAACTTAGCTCGGTCTCGGTCTCGGGGCGGGATTCGGGGGTCGCTTCTTCTATCGCCAGGGCAGCAGCAGTGGAAGATGTCGGATCGACACCCAGTGCATTTCTGGGTTCTTCATCCACATGCATTAACTCTAAACCCTCCTGCTCCTTCACCACCTCGGTTAGAACATCTGCCTCCACTGCGCTCACCTGGTCGCTTTCTACTGCCTCATTGCTCGTCGCCGGCTCCTCCTCCGCCTCCTCCTCCGCTAGTAGCTCCCCTAGGTTAACGTGGATCGTCTCCACAGCAGCCTCTGGCCTATCCTCCACCTGAGCGCAAACCACCGTTTCCTCATTATCCACCTTCACGGTAGAGGCGGCCTCGGCCTCGATTTCAGACTGAGCCTCGGTGAGCTGTAATCTATCCGGCTCAGCCTCTGGACCGCCCCCAGCAGTAGCTGACGACGCTGCAGCAGTTCCAGGCTCTGCAGCCACGGCCGCCATTTTCTTTTCCGCTTTCCCAGCAAGAGCACGGCCTTCTCTCCTCTGATAGGAAGTATGCCCAACCCTTCCGAGAAGCGGGTACTTTTGATTGGACTGTTCAGCATTTACTGTCTTCTAATTTGACCGGTTACGTGTCATTCAAGAATGTTCTTGCAATGCTGTTCTCCCAGTGGCCGCGATTTCTGCCAATCATAACGTTTAATTCTTTTCTTTGCTCTAGAAAGCCTTAAGGTTCGTCCCACAATACGATCAGGATATCACGGTTGGTTCTAATGGATAGATCGTAGTTTCTATTGGCTGCTAGAGATGTTGGCCCGCCTCTCCCGATGTTTACACTAAACATAAGGGATCTGACCACGTGCTTGAGACCGCAGGCCCCGCGCGAAGACACAAAAGAGCCTTAAGGACGCCCCGTCTTTACTGTAATGTTGGAGAGTTCCGTTTAAAAGCAGATCACAATTCTTTAGTTTGGAAAGGAGAACTAGATTTTAAGAGATTTTTGATAAATGTCAGATAATCTTTTATGATCAGAATTATTGAGATTTATTATATTCTAATGCAGGGTGGCATGGTGGCACAGTGGATAGCACTGCTCATTGCTTCAGTGAGATCATCAGTGAGTCTGTCAGAAGTCTCTACTTTTTCTGATTTATTTTAATGACGTCGATTCTGGTGCAGTTAATAAACGTGTGAAATTAGCAGATGACATTAAAACTGGAGGAATAGCAGACACTGAGGAGGTGGCAAAAAGACATGGACAAGCTTCAGAACTGGGCGAACACCTTGGAAATGGAGTTTAAAGTAGAAAAGTGCAAAGCACTACACGTGTGCAAAAGTAACTTCATTTATAAATGCAAGATGGCAGACCCTGGCCTACGGAAAGCAACATCTGAAAATGATTTATTAGAGTGCTGTGAAAAAGTATTTGCCCCTTCCCGATTTCCCAGTTTTAGCTTATTCATAACAACTACTTGTGTCTGATCCCCAGAGTAAACACATACACATTTTTTAACATTTGATTTAATGAGAGAAAAAGTTCACCAATACCTATATCTCCATGTGAAAAACAAATACTCCCCTTCAATTCATTTGAATGTGCCACCTTCTGCCATAACAACCACAATCAAACTCCTCCACTAACAGGAGATCAGTCTTTGGCATCGCTGTGGAGAAATTCAGGCCCACTCTTCTCTACGGAGTTGTTTTCATTTAAACACATTGAAGGGTTTTGATCTCCACATTTAAAGTTCAGCCACAAGAGCTTAATGAGGTTCAAGTCAGGACTTAGTCATTTTTTGTTGTTGTTGTTTTACTGCCATTGAGAGGTGGATTTGCTGTTGGGTTTTGGATCGTGAACTGATATCCGGACATTCTTCTTCAGTACTTTCTGGTCAGAGAGCTGAATTCCCTCAGTTTTAAGGCAAGTCGTCTAGAGCCTGAAGCAGCCAAGCGTCCCCACATCTCCACACTGCCACAAACATGTTTGACTGGGACATGATTTTCCTATTGTGGGAAGCTGTGCTTCTAAAAAGTTCCACTTGTGACTCATCAGTCCACAGAACACTATCCCAAAAGATTTGGGGTTAACCAAGGGGTTTTTATTTGGCAAGTTCTCTTGCTCAGAAGTGGCTTTCACCTGGCATCTCTCCCATGGATTCCATTTTTGTCCATTGTCTTCCTAATGATGATTCATCATCGTATTAACTGAGCTGAGAGAGGCCGACAGTTCCTTGGATGTTCGTCTAGGTTGTTTGCACTCTTGGAGTAATTTTGTTAGGCCGGCTGCTTTCGGTAGGTTTAGCACTGTTCCAAGTTTCCTCCACTTGGAGATGGTGGCTCTCACGATGGTTCGCTGCGCACAGCAAAAAAGATCTCAAAAAGACCCAGACAAGCTTCAGAACTGGGTGAACTCTTGGAAAATGCTGTTTAACATAGAAAAGTGCCTGACCTGGGCTAAAGGAACATCAGTTATGAATACATGAAGCAACTTCTGAGAAGATGGGTATATGTTAACACAGCAGAAGGCCATGGTGGGCACCAAGTGCAGAAGTTGTTAAGGTCGAGCTGCCCTGTGGTACACTCCAAGACTTTTCAGGATCCCCCCCAAAGATGTTGGGTGTCATGGCCGGCCTGTACGCGGGTACTGTGAGTGCTGTGCAGAGTGGAGGCAGACCCTCGGAGTTCTTCCCAGACAATCCTGGGGGTCCGTCAGTGGTGTGTTCTGCTCCTACTTTGTTCAATGCCTGCATGGACTGGGTGCTGGGCAGGGTCATGGGGTCCAATGGCTGTGGGGCATCTGGAGTTGAAGAAAGATTCACTGATCTTGACTTTGATGCTGTGATCTTCGCAGAGTCAATGGAGGCTCTGACGGGGGCTCTCGAGAGACTGAGTGAGGGGTCTGAGTGTCTGGGCCTACGAGGGTCCTGATAGACACCAACAGCCAGGCCTTTAATGACCTCTCGGGCACGGCCATCAGCAGTGTGTCTGTCTGCGGAGAGAGTGTCGACCTCGGCAGTGACAGTCATGTGACCTGGTGACTCTTCCTATGGATTGGGAGCGCATGGGGGGTCATGAGGTCACTGAAAAGGGGTGTGTGTGCCCCCCCAATATCTCTGTAAAAGGACGAAGGTCCATGTCTTTAGAGTCCTGGTGCTTCCTGTTTGTGAGACATGGACGCTATCCAGTGACCTGGAATGAAGACTGGACTCCTTCATGGGAAAGGCGCTATATAAATAAAATGTATTATTATTATTCATGTGTGTCTCTTCAGAGAATCCTTGGGTCCTGTTGGTTTGACTTTGTGTTGCTCTTGGAGTCTTGAATGAGGCACATGACCTGCATTGTGAGGGAGCGTCAGTTAGGGCACTACGCCCATGTGGCACGATTACCCCAGGGTGATCCGGCGTGCAGGATCCACATTGTTGAGGACCTGAGTGTCTTGACCAGGCCAAGGGGAAACCCATGTAACATCTGGCTGTGGCAGGTAGATGGTCATTTCTGGATGGTGGGTGGGACTGGACCGCGTGTCTGCACAGGGGGTTGCCATCCAGAATCCCAAGCTGTTTTGTCATGTGGTGGATGTGGCAACACACTGTACCAGTGCAGGCTCTCCAACCTGAGCTGGGGGTCTCAGAGATCAGAGCTTCATTTTAGTTTAACTCTGATTTTCAGTATATGCATTTAATTATCATTATCATTCATGGTGGCTCCCAAATCTGTATTAACCCCTATTTTCTCTGCTGTTCTTTTTCCGGTTTTCTGTGGCACCATGCTGTCCCTCCATTGAGGGATTGAAGGCCAGAGGTCCGCATGTCCGTCATCATCAAATTTTTCCACGTGAAGCCTGAAAACCACGAGGACTGATTGAGATCATTGATGTTTGGTAGAATGCCTAGAGGGGGCTGGGTGGCATTATTCACATCCAGAAGACACCTGAAGTGTCCTCAGGCGGCTCAAGACATCGCAAGGGTAAGTAAGTCAGACGGCGCTCATTTATTGAGACTCACTTTTGGCAACAGGCACCTTGGAGATCCCTAGAACTTTCTGTTATGTGCTGAGGAATTATGGTGGGGAGCCATGGGGCCCAAACAGGCTGTTGTTTGTCACACTGAGAGTGACATCAGTGACTGCAGAGAACAATTATATGGCACAGGTGAGCTAAAGTGCAATATGTCTCAGTGTGCATTTCCCTGAAAAATGGGTACAGTCTCCACCGATGCACCCATGTGGGCTCCTTTACAGTGTGCTGCCATTTACTACATCAGATAAGGCCTCTGTCACCGTGTCAGACCCATTTAATGTAATCCATCCTTCCGTTCCTTCCATTTCCTAATCTGCTTATCCAGATCGGAGTCAGAGTGCCTAACCCTAAGCACAGTGGAGAACCCTGGCCAGTGTGCTAATCCACACACACACACACACACACACACACATACTGGTACTGGCCAGTCGCGGATAGTTGACACAGACTGCTCAGCCAATCAGAGCGCAGCAGGCCTGCCAGGCCTCCGAGACCCCCAGTTTGATTCTCCGCTGTGGGGAGAAAGTGTAATTTTTTTTTTCTTTTTAACCTCAAACAGACATAAAATTTATAAATTGGTATGCACTGTCAGTTAATGAGATCATTATATTTTTATGTGGGATGCTCCTTTTAAAATATTTTTTAACAACTGAGACTCCAATTAACACGAACAAGTGTCCTTATAACTGTTATTTTTAAGATCCATAAGACACAGACAGAGAGAGCACTGTGTAATAGAGAGACAGACAGGCAGAGAACTCACTAGATATAGAAATAAACAGGGATGGCATGAAAATGAAAAATGGTACGGCCTTTTTATTAATCAGCAGATACTTTAGGAAGGCAAGCAGACAGTGAGAGTACATGTAGATGTGAAAAGCACTAGACAGACAGATAGATATGGAAGGCACTGTATAACAGATACAAAACTGTCAGAAAAAAACATATACAGTAAATAATATACAGGCAGAGAAGCCACTAGATAGGTAGATAGATAGACAGACATGAAGGGCATTATATAAGACAGAAAGACAGGAAAGGCACTATATACTAGACAGAAATGGGAAACCAAAAAGTAATAATACTATTATTACTACATAGACAGATAGACAGGGAATACACTGTATAATAGACAGACAGCGAAGACACTATATAAGAAAACAGACAGAGCAAGCACTAGACAGATAGATATCAGTATTAGCAATATATTAGTTTTATTTTATACAGTATATACAGCATGTGTGTATCTGAGATTTATGTCAATCAAATAAATGAAAAATGATTCAGTCTGTTTATTATTCAACACACGTTGCAGGAAAGCAAGAAGGCCGTTAGGGTACATATAGATCTGAAAGGCACTAGATAGACAGATAAATAGGAAAGTCACTGTATAATAGATGTGGGATGATCTTTTTAAAAAAAAAATAAAAATTGAGACTGCAATTAACATGAACAAGTGTCCTTATAACTGTTCTTATTTTTAAGTTCTGTAAGACAGACACTGTGAGACAGATCACTGAATAATGCACAGACAGAGAAGTTACTAGATAGATAAACTGGAAAGGCACTGTATAATAGAAGATATAAAACTGTCAGGAAAAAATAATAGATAGATGTGAAAGGCACTATATGATAGATAGATAGATATGAAAGACACTATATGATAGATAGATAGATAGATAGATAGATAGATAGATAGATAGATAGATAGATAGAAAGGCACTCTATGATAGATAGATAGATAGATAGATAGATAGATAGATAGATAGATATGAAAGGCACTATATGGTAGGTAGGTAGATAGATAGATAGATGTGACAGGTGCTGCAGAAAGGCAAGCAGGCAGTGAGAGTACATTCACATGTGAAAGGCACTAGATAAAAGGTTAGATAGGGAAGGCACTAGCAGGGCCGGATTTAGACTTGATAAGGCCCTAAGCTATTTGAGACATGGGGCCCATTATAAGTCCAGATATTCTATGTAAGTGCCAAATATGATTTTGCTCACTCGGACAATTTGTTTTGGGGGCCCCCAAGAAGGCGGGGGCCCTAAGCTATAGCTTGTGTAGCTTATACGTAAATACTGCACTGGGCACTAGACAGATACATAACAGTATTAGCTATATAGTAGTTTCATTTTATATATAATATATATGTATTTTACAACTCGTTGAATTATGTCAAGAAGAAATACATTAAATCCTATATCAGTCGACACACGCTGCACGCAGGCAAGCGGGCAGTGAGAGTGGAGATAGATGTGAAAGACGCTACATAGATTTATACAACAGGCAAAAATAGCGACCACTTGATAACAGGATTAGCTATAATCAATGAAAGCATGAATTAATCAACAGAAATAACCGTGCGATCGACATTTTAAACTTAACGATTTACTTAAGAAAGAAAAAAGAAAACGCCCCAGCACGTCAACGAAGGCAGACACAGGCAGGCAGGCAGAGTGGCGAAAAGTGCAGAACAGCGCCCCCCGAAACGGAAGTGGCAGAAAATAGATCGCATCGTTAGTGGTTTAGCACTACCATAGAGAATGAATGGGAAACGGTTTAGTGCACAGGTGTCAAACTCCAGTCCTCCAGAGCCGCAGTGGCTGCATGTTTTCATTCTAACCATCTTCTTCATTAGTGAGCCGTTTTTGCTGCAAATTAACTTCTTTTGCTTTAGTTTTAATTAACTTGACTCAGGCCCCTTAAAGAAAGAAACCCTCTCAGTTTCTATACTTGGATGCAGCACAATACTCAGACCTCCAGACAGAACAGCTTTAATTCAGACACACTGGTAGGCCTGCAAGTGTCCACTGCTCATTTCAGGTCCTGTCACAGCGTCTCCATTTTGTTCAAGTCAAGACTCCAACACCTCTGAGCCATTCAGTTATCGACTTGCTTTTGTGTTTTGGCTCCTTGTTCTTTTCACGTAACCCAGTGACGCTTCAGCTTCAGGCCACAGACAGACTCCACGTCATAAGAATTGTCGGGTCAAGTGCGCAGATCATAGCTCATTCAATAAGAGCAAATCTTCACACACTGTCACACTAGCACCATCAAATCCATCCATCCATCCATTTTCCAACCCGCTGAATCCGAACATAGGGTCACAGGGGTCTGCTGGAGCCAATCCCAGCCAACACAGGGCACAAGGCAGGAACCAATCCCGGGCAGGGTGCCAACCCCCTGCAGGACACACACACCAAGCACACACTAGGGCCAATGTAGAATTGCCAATCCACCTAACCTGCATGTCTTTGGACTGTGGGAGGAAACCCACGCAGACACGGGGAGAACATGCAAACTCCACGCAGGGAGGACCCGGGAAGCGAACCCAGACAGGTCTCCCAACTGCGAGGCAGCAGCGCTACCCACTGCGCCACCGTGCCGCCCCATCAAATCCAATTTGTGATATCATCTCCTGTTGAATTCTGCTCTGTACTTGTAATATTTCTATTGCACTCTTAGACTGTATTGAGGATCCATCCATCATCCAACCCGCTATATCCTACCTACAGGGTCACGGGGGGTCTGCTGGAGCCAACACAGGGCGCAAGGCAGGAAACAAACCCCCGGGCAGGGCGCACACACACACACACACACCAAGCACACACAAGGGACAATTTAGAATTGCCAGTCCACCTCACCTGCATGTCTGGATGACTTGTCAAAAGTCAAAGTGAACTTTATTGTCATCTCAACCATACACAAGTAGACAGACAGACGAAATTGTGAAGCTCGGGGTCCACAGAGTAACAACATGAAGTGCAAATAAAAAAATTAAATTAAATTTAAAATTAAAATTAGAAACACAAACAAGACAAGACAAAGAAGTAGCAGCAATATTGACATGTAGTAAGCAATATGAACATTGATACAATGTATGATATTCTGCAATCTAGATACCTAAATATAGCCAATAGATATGTAATATAATAAATAAATAATAGATATACTGTAGATAATACAGAAGTGATCGGTGTATGATGATAGTTGTTTAAGACGTGTAGACAGTGACAGGTCAACTCCTTAAAGCTCAGTCTGAGATCTTCAGTTCTTCTTCTCTCCCTGCACACTCGTCTTCACAGGTCAGCGGCTCACATGTATACAAGTTCTGTTTCTCGAGGTGGCTGAGTGCCGTGTGGAAGACCCCGGGGGGCAGCCTGGTGTTAAGGAGTCTGACACCTTGGGGGTAAAAACTCTCCAGCAGCCTGGCAGATCTGACTCTGATGCTGCAGTATCTTCTCTTGGATGGCAGAAGTGTGAGAAGTCCATGTGAGGGGTGTAGGGGGTCCTGCACAGGCCTTGTGGACACTGCGTTTGTCAAATGTGTCCTGTAGTGAAGGGAGAGGCACCCCAATAATGTTCTCTGCTGTCTTCACTATCCTTGTTTCAGTTGCCATAGCAGACCGTGATGCCGCTGGTCAGGACTCTCTCAATGGTGCCTCAGTAGAACATGTTGAGGATGGAAGGAGGAGATTCGCTCGCTTCACCGCCTCAGGAAGTGTCGTCTCTGCTGGGCGTTCTTGATTAGTGATGACTTGTGTTCTGTTCTGTGGATTGGGTTGGGATGGATCTTCTTTTTCTTTTTGACACCCACCCTACCTGGAGAGGGGTCTCTCTTGGATCGGCCTTTCCCAAGGTTTCTTTCAGAGAGTCAAGGCCCCTGTCCAAAGGTAGGGCCTGTTAAAGCCCATTGTGGCTCTTCTTGTGTGATTTTGGGCTCTATACTAATAAACTGTATTGTATGTTTTATTGCAGCTCCGATGTTCTCTGTGTCAAACACCAGACATAATGGGCCCTCCTGTGTTATCCAAAGAGCTTTCCTTTACTTTTGACACATCTGTCCATAGAACATCATTTCAAAAGGTGAGACGGTCCTTTCTTGTTTATTTTTTCATGTTCGGAGTATTTGTTAATACGCTTTTCATTATAAAAGAACATTAGTTTTGCTATTGTAGGCCACGGGTCTCCCTGTAGCTGCTGGTGAGGAAGGCAGGACCAAGTCAAGTGTGAGCCACACGCGTACCGAAAGAAATCTCTCACTCCAAAGAAGTTGGTTTTAGAAAGGTGTACAGTAGTGAAATATCAAAGCAAACCATCCACACAAGAATAGAGAAAGGTTGTTACACACGTAGAATAAAAGGCAAAAAAGGAAAATGATAAATGTTAAACTTCAATTGTTTCTACAATTAACGTTCAGGTTTTTCTCTGTGCTTTACTTCACATTAAGTATGTTCTAAACGTACGACGCTGCACATACAACTGGGCTCATTAAAGGACACTTTGAAACCGTGTGCCCCCCGTGCAGGGTCATCTTAACCGAATTATAGGCCCCCGGGCAAAGCAGTGCACTGGAGCCACTCAGCAAGTCACAACCTACATAGACTGGCATGGGGCCCCTGGGCAACTACCCAGCGTGCCCATGCGTTAAGACGGTCCTTACACACGAGGTCACTAACTAAGACTAATCTGCAATCAGAGGGACAAGAGGTACTTAGAATATTCCAGTTCAACTTAGTTTGGGGGGCTTATAAGAATCTCCCATGCCGTCTTCTTCTTTTGGCTGCTCCCGTTAGGGGTCACCACAGCAGATCTTGTTCCATGTCTTCCTCTCCTTGTCATCTTGCTCTGTCACACCCATCAGCTGCATGTCACCACTCATCACATCCATAAACCTCCTCTTAGTCAGTGGCGCAGCTCGTGGTGGGGCAGAGCTTCAATTTGCTGCCCTCCAACATTTCTGAAAATGTTAACTCCTTTAAATAGAAAATGAAAATGATGTATAGAGAAAAATGAAGATACATTTTGCATAGATAGATATGTGCAAGGCACTATATAACTGATAGATAGATATGAAAGGCACTATATAACTGATAGATCAATAGATAAATACAGAAGATAGATATGAAAGGCACTATATAACTGATAGATCGATAGATACAATAGATACTTAGATATGAAAGGCACTATATAACAGATAGATAGATACAGTAGATAGATAGATATGAAAGGCACTATATAACTGATAGATAGATAGATAGATAGATATGAAAGGCACTATATAACTGATAGATAGATACAGTAGAAAGATAGATAGATAGATAGATAGATAGATAGATAGATATGAAAGGCACTATATAACTGATAGATATGAAAGGCACTATATAACTGATAGATACAGTAGAAAGATAGATAGATACACTAGATAGATAGATAGATAGATAGATAGATAGATATGAAAGGCACTATATAACTGATAGATAAATACAGAAGATAGATATGAAAGGAACTATAACTGATAGATCAATAGATACAATAGATAGTTAGATATGAAAGGCACTATATAACAGATAGATAGATAGATAAATACAGAAGATAGATAGATAGATAGATTGATATGAAAGGCACTATATAACAGATAGATAGATATGAAAGGCACTATATAACCGATAGATAGACAGATGGATATGTGTAAGGCACTATATAACTGATAGATAGATACAGTAGAAAGACAGATAGATACAGTAGATAGATATGAAAGGCACTATATAACTGATAGTGTGAGACATGCCCGGACACCACCAGACTGACACCACATCTTTACCAAAAAGCACACGTTTATTTTTCTTCTTCCACAGCACAGTCCCGCACAGCACACAGTGCTCCCAGCACCTCTCACCCCTACTCCGGGCTTCTCTTTAAATGTCCGTGGGCCGCCTTTCCTCTCTCCATGGGAGCCTTGTCCTGCTCCCACTCCCGACTCTAGCTCCCTGATTGTAGGGAGGCAGCCCCTTTTGTTCCCACCCAGATGTGCTCCAGGTGCTTGACGATGTTCTTCCGCTCTTGCACCTGGAAGCACTCCGGGTGTCCCTGAAAGGCTCTTCTTCCATCTTCCCGGGTGTGGTGGAAGTGAATGTCTCCCGGGCTCTCTGAGGCGGTGACCACAGACCCCAACGGGCTTGAGCCTCCTTGCTCCTCTCCCGCAGTCCTCTCCAGATCCAGGGCAGTTGCCCCCTTGTGGCCCGGAGGATGAATACGCCACCTCCCAGTCCTTCCAGGCGTCCCAGCTGGCTCTGTCCCCCAGCTGCTTGTGACGCTAGATAGATAGATAGATAGAGTGAAAGGCACTATATAATAGATAGATACTTTATTAATCCCCAAGGGGAAATTCACATATGCATTTATGAATGAATATATAATGTATTCATATATATAGAGAAACAGCAATAATTTTTCACATATAATTATTTATAAGCATTGACAAGAATATAGCAGAGACGCACTGATAAGCCATGTTCTGATTATTAATTTAATGTAATTACGCTGCGAAGACCAGAACCCGTGTTAGTGTACGAGTGACAGGTGGGGATGTTTTCTGTGCAAAGCAAGAATGCATTCGGATTGATAACGAAATGGAATTCTAAATTGTAAAATTAGTTGTTTATCTTCCTAGAAATTATCCTCGGTGTAATGTTTCGGTTTATTTTTGTTATTGCCTTATAAATTTTAACTGCTGTGTCTGATGCCGTCACAGAAGGACCGTCTGAAAATGATTTTTGAAGCGTTTGTGGATACAAATCAGAGAATCGGACTTGTTTCATTCATGTGTGATATTTTTCCAACCCCTGCTGCTTACACACAAATTGGCCAATAATGCCGCACCCAAAAATGTGCCACCCGGTGCGGACCGCCTCCTAGCTATGCCACACTGCTCTTAGCTCTTCCACTTTTCCTCTTGCCTGGCAGCTCTATAATTTATAGGAAAAAATTGAACATAACTAAGAAAATCCTCCCATGAACTCAACATGACCTAAATACTGTAACTGCTCTTACGCGCCCTTTTGAATTCTCCGCCTGGTCCATTTTGACCTGTGTAGGCTGTGCAGCCTGCTTCTTGAATTTGGGAAGAAGGGTCTGTGTGAAGCAACTGTACGATGTGGAGCTCCACACTAGTAAGGAGACACTTGACCTCCATGCTGGCTCCTTTATGTCACTCAACAGACCCGTGACGCCGCTGATCCTTCAGTGCATAGCCATTGTAGGCCACTGATAGCCAGCCAGCCATTAGCCCTCACACATCCCTGATCTTCACCGTAGTGTGACCGGGCGCACCGTGTGACAGCACAATTCCAGCATGGAGCTCCACACCTTGGCGGTGGCTGTAGGCTGACTTTGTGTCGAGGCCCCATTGGAGTCTTGAGGCTGATGTTAAGAACAGAAGCCATTTTGAGAGGCCCAGGCAGATGATAACACCCAGAATATGGCAGGCACATTATACGTTTACAGACCTCTTACTGCCTCTTGCACAGAATACTGTAAATGTCTCGCTTGCCTGTGCCAATCAATCAACCAGCAGCCCATCACCATTCTCCAGCACTTTGATTAGTGAGTAGAATGACTTGACCTCCATACTTTTATCTCCTTTCTTCTTTCCAGCGGATCATCTTTTTCCGTCTCTTGCTGTCCTCTGTTACACACATCACCTCCATGTCTTCCTTACCTTTAAACAATAGAATCCTTGACCACATCACCCACTGGGCCAGCAGGCCACTTTCATTAAGAACGTTTCTCATTTTTCGCAGTTGTTTGATGGCTTTGTGTGAAAATATGAAAGCTATAACCTAATGACGGAAATGTTTGTCATTTTCTTGACCATTGGAGATAACAGTTTCTAAGAGTTTGTTATAAAATCCTAAGGATGGCCATTAACTCTTAGTGAGCCTGGGCCCGTAGTCTGAAATGTTCCCTAATTATTTCAGTTCTCAGCGCTGGTATTGAAGCACCTTGAGAACATGGAAGGGCTGCTCATCGGGGTTACTTGACAGCTTTTATTATGAAGGATGAGTGACTCGCGCAGCAGAGTGTCGATTGTCCTAATATAACATAACATGATATTCTCACACTTGTTAATTCTAATTCGGGGTCATTGGGGTCAAAGCCTGTTTCAGCAACACACAACAGGAAAGTCCATCAGAGGGCTGCCACTCGTGCAGACACCCACACGATGCCATTTGGCAGTTGTAGAAACGGGGGGCACATGCATAGTCCACACTGACCACGTCCAGGCACACCATCCATGCAGCTTACAGACCTGCTTTAATCTGAACAGGGTCACAAGGCAGCTGGAGCCTATCCCAGCAAGCATTGGGCATGAGGGAAGAATGACCCCTGGATGGGGCGCTAGCCCAGCGTGAACACTAGTTAGCGATGTCGGTGGCATGTCTTTGGACTGTGGTTGGAAACCGGAAAACATGGAAACTCCACGCATGGAAGATGAGGGTGATGGTGCGGGGAACCTCCTCAGAATTGGCCGATGTTAAGAGTGGTGACCAGCAGGGGGCAGTGTTGGGGCTGCTGCTATTTTTAATCAATAGAAATGATTTAGATAGGCGGTGATGGACAGGCTGACAGACGAGATCAGACAGGAGTCCCCATGGACTGTGGTGTCTGCTGATGACATTGTGATCTGCAGGTTGAGGAGACCCTGCAGAGGTGGAAATATGAGAGGAGAGGAGTGAAGGTCAGTAGGACCACCAAGACAGAATACATGTGTGTGAATGAGAGGGAGGTCAGTGCAATGGTGAGGTGGAGGAGTTTAAATACTTGGGATCAACAAGACAGAGTGATGAGGAGTGTGGAAGAGAAGTGAAGGGTGGAGAAGAGTGTCAGGAGTGATTGGTGACAGACAGGTATCAGCAAGAGTGACAGGGAAGGTCTACAGGACGGTAGTGAGACCAGCTGTGTTATATGGGCTGGAGACGATGGCACAGGAGACAGAGCTGGAGGTGGAAGAGTTAAAGATGTTAGGATTTGCATTGAGTGTGACGAGGATGGACAGGATTAGAAATGAAGACATTAGAGGGTCAGACAAAGTCAGAGAGGCGAGATTGTGTTGGTTTGGATGTATGAAGAGGAGAGATGAGGGGTATAATGAGAGAAGGATGCTAAGGATAGAGCTGCCAGGTAAGAGGAGAAGAGGAAGGCCTAAGAGGAGGTTTATGGATGTGGTGAGAGAGGACATGAAGGTGATGGGGGTGACAGAGCAAGATGACGAGGACAGGAAGAGATGGAAGAAGACAATCCGCTGTGGTGACCACTAACAGGAGCAGCTGAAAGAAGAAGAAGAAGACGACGAAGATACGTGGATTAGCAGATCATTTTGAATCCATTATATCATCACAGAAGGACTTGGATAGCAGACAGGCTTGGGCAGATGACATGTAATGATAGATAGATAGATAGATAGATAGATAGATAGATAGATAGATAGATAGATAGATACTTTATTAATCCCAAGGGGAAATTCACAATTTAATGTCAGTTAATGTAAAGAATTACACGTAGGAAGTAAAAATGTGAGGTTTGAATACACAATGGGGGGTCTGACAATCAAAAGTCCACCTTTATGAGAAGGATTTAGGAGTCATAGTGGACTCTAAGCTATCGACTTCCAGTCAGTGTTCAGAAGCCATTAAGAAGGCTAACAGACTGTCAGGTTATATAGCGCCCTGATGTGTGGAGTACAAGTCCCAGGAGGTTCTGCTCAAGCTTCATAACACACTGGTGAGGCCTCATCATGGGGTCCTGTGTGCAGTTTTGGTCTCCAGCCTACAAAAAGGACATAACAGCACTAGAGAAGGTCCAGAGAAGAGCGACTGGGCTGATAATGGGGGGCTACAGGGGATGAGTTAGCAGCGAAGATTCAAAGAGCTGAGCCTTTAGAGTTTAAACAAAAGAAGATTAAGAGGAGACCTGATTGAAATGTTTAAAAGTATGAAGGGAATTAGTCCAGTGGATCAAGAACACGGGGTCACAGTTGGAAACTTGTGAAGGGGAAATGACACACAAACATTAGGAAGTTTTTCTTTACACAAAGAATGACAGACACATGGAATAAGCGACCAAGTTGTGTGGTGGACAGAAAGACGTTGGGGACTTTCAAAACTCGACTTGATGTTTTTTTGGAAGAAATAAGTGGAGAGGACTGGTGAGCTTTGGTGGGCTGAATGGCCTGTTCACGTCTCGAGTGTTCTAATGGAGGACGCAAGACGTGAACCCCAACCCCCATGTTGCAAGGTAGCAGCACTACCACAGTGCCACCATGCCACCCAGGATTTGGGATTTAAAGCTTGGGCACAAGATTGACACGTAGGGTCAACGAGCAGCCTGACATTCCAGCTTTGGTACGTTTTAAGGTCTCAGACTCAATGTGGTCTCCTTAATAAGACTTGAAATTGTTTCGCTCCCAAGTATAAAGCTACATACCAGCACAAGACCAACAGGCAACAAGCAGCATGAGGGAAAGTTCAAGAGTTCACTTTGAAGAGACCATTCAAGAGGGTGTCGACCCGCCACAGAGTTAAAGGGTTAGGGTCTGCCCAGAGGATTCAACCTGGTGGGCCCAGGATCAGCTGTCCCAGTGTTGGTGTCGCCCTCCCTTCATTTGTGAAACTGAATGGTTTTTTGTTTTGTGGGTTGAGTGTGGACTGGGCAAGTAATCGAGTATTAAAGTGTCCAATCACTTTGGCAATGCTGTCCCTTTAATCCACGTGCCGTCCTTCAGAGCGTGAGAGCAGTAAGTATGTGACCGAGCCGCCCATTGCCTGTCACCACTTATTCTTTGACTTGCTATTTTCGCTTCATCTCCCTCATGTAGACATATTGAGCTGTCAGGGCCAAGTCCTGTCTGCTCAATAACCACGTGGGCTCAAAAAATCAACAGCTCGGTAGATGAGATCCATTTAGTTGTCCTTCGTGAGATTCGAATTTCTGTACTCAACTTGAGCCCACAGAGAAGAGGGAGACGTCTGTCACTTGGGCAGCGAAGAAGAGGGAGACGTCTGTCACTTGGGCAGCCTGGGAAGGTGAACTGCAGGAAGTCAATGGTTGCTTAGCAGCAGATGACCTCCTTACCCTCATAGAGACAGAAAGGCAGACTGCCCTCTGGTGGACAGAGCTTCCCATATCGGCCCTCGTGTCAACACTAGAACAGGGCAGGGTGTTCAGGCCTCCAACGTCTTCATCTTCTTCTTTCGGCTGCTCCCATTAGGGGTCCCCACAGATGATCATCTCTTTCCATATCTTCGTGTCCTCTGCATCTTGCTGTGTCACACCCGCCAGTCCTTCATGTCCCTGCAAAATAACATCAAGTCAAGATGTTAAGGTGCCTAAAGTCCTGCTCTCTACTACAGGTCAGCTATGCCAGGTGTCTGTGATTCTTTGTGTGGAGACAAACCTTCTAACATTTGTGCAGTATTTATCTGTAACAAGTTCCCAATCGCTGTGTCATTTTAAACTAACGGCCTCAATCCACTGCACTAATTCCTACTTCGGTCAGGTCACCTCTTAATCTGTAAAGTTAATTTTTCCTCATAACTCGTCCCCTGTAGCCCTGCAGTCAGCTCTTCTCTGGATCTTTTCTTGTGCTGCTTATGTCCTTTTTGTATCCTGATCACCAGAACTCCAGATGAGGCCTCACCAGCCTGAGCTTGGACTTGTAGGCCACACATCAAGGCGCTATATAACCCGACATTCTGTTAGCCTCCTCAATGGCTTTTGTCCAGTGTTTTGATGTAGATGTTCACCAGTCCACCAAGACTCCTAAATCCTTCTCCTAAGGTGCACTTTCAATCCCCAGACCTCCCATTGTAATTTATATAGTGCTTATCTCACTACTCGAAGCTTAACGGCCATGCTCAAGGGCCCGACAGAGCAGAGTCCCTTTTGGCATTTTACGGGATTCAAACTGGCAGATCCCCAGCCTCAGAGCCAGTTGTCCGCCTTCAGACCTGCCGTTTCCATGTCTTACTTTCCATGTACTGACATTAAACGCCATCTGCCTGTGCCCCTCTGTTGTGACTCAGCTGATTCTCCATTATCTCTCCTTTCTCCTGCTTTCTTATCATCATCAGACCTGACCTGCTTGTCACATCACTTCTGCAGCAGCCGCAGCACTGACCCCTGCTGGACATCACGCTGAACATCACCTAATTCTGCTGAGGTTCCTCTCCCCATCTACACACCAAGCCTTGAATTCCCAGTTGGTTTACTTGAGTTAAGTTATTTGTTTATCTGTACGTGTAAAATGCTGAGGGTTGTGTTAAGGTTATCACACAAACACACACGCCACTAGGGTTAGAACTGTCATCTCGGTTTTAATCAAAAAGCTTAGCCATGACATGCAACGGTGAAGCAAAAAAAAATGTGGCTGCTGTCAACCTCTGTAAAGCTATCAGGGCTGCAAACTGCTTAGGGGACCTGAGCAAGAAGCTGAAAACAGAGAGCAGCGACATCTGCTGACTGTGAGCCGATAACGTGACGGGAAGAAGAAGAATCAGCTCTTAGTCAAACAGAACTGTAAAATGAATCGGGAGCAGACCAGCATGGCAAATATAATCAAGGAGACAAATTATCCCGAGGTCCTAGATCACCAGGTACGAATAAATGTTCGTAGGTCTCACCCCATGATCCACAGAGTAGAGTCCATAAAATCTGTAAATATTAACCAAATCCATACAATTCGAGTCAGCTGCATCCACGAACTATACGTCCATCCATCCATCCATCCATTTTCCAACCTAACTACAGGGTCACGGGGGGTCTGCTGGAGTCAATCCCAGGTAACACAGGGCACAAGGCAGGAAACACACCCCGGGCAGGGCGCCAACCCACCACAGGACACACACACCCATTAGGGACAATTTAGGATTGCCAATCCACCTAATCTGCATGTCTGTGGACTGTGGGAGGAAACCCACACGGACACGGTGAACCCAGATCTCCTTACTGTGAGGCAGCAGCGCTACCCACTGTGCCACCCTGAACTATACGTACAATAAAGGAAATAAAACAAGCGTAAGAAAGTGTAGAATTAAAGCGAGTTTGGTGAAAGTGTTGTTAGCGGGGAGGAGCGGCGACAGCGCATGTGTGTGCCAGCGTCCCCCTCCCAGATATTATCGCAGCCCGGGCAGCCACTGGGCATCAAGAGCATGCAGCGCAGCAACTGCTGGGCTTAGGAGGAACAGAAGGCGGCGTGCTTTCTAGTTTCTTAGATGTTTTTATAATTTTTATCTTTGTCTTTGTACATATTGATATTTACTGATTTATTGAGTTGAGTATCAGTTGTCTTTTTGAAGTTCTTCTATTGCACAGTCTTGGACTTCAGCAGCTGAGCATTTCACCACATATTGTGTTCTGTATGTAACAAATAAAACGTGATTGGATTTGATTTTGACCACCAACCTTTCATGGGGTCTTCTGGAAGTCAAATCATCTCACATGCAGCTCTCTGATCGTATTCTTTTGTGGCTTCTTCATAGGATTGCAGCACATCAGTAAAGCACAACTCTCACCAGCTGACCACTGGCTACCACACCTCTTCTAACCACACGTTGCTCTGTCTTACTGGCACAGAAATGGACAGATTAGCCAGTTGCCAGCTGGAATCGCCCAGTGCCAATCAGCAGTGCCGTGTGGTGAGGCTCTTGGAGGGTGAGTGACATTTTCAAATATGAACCCCAAAGAGTCGCTTATTGACTATTCAGTGCACATTGACGTCTGCTGATGTTTCAGATCTCATCTCATTCTTTACACACTCACAGGTAAGGCACATAGTTAGAAAGAACGGCGAGAGAGTGCATTTGGTCCTCACCCGCCGTGTCTTCTCAATTTGTTATTGCGATTCCACAATTGCTGCGGTGGGTTGGCACCCTGCCCGGGATTGGTTCCTGCCTTGTGCCCTGTGTTGGCTGGGATTGGCTCCAGCAGACCCCCATGACCTTGTGTTCGGATTCAGCGGGTTGGACGATGGATGGATTCCACAATTGGGTGGCACGGTGGCGCAGTGGGTAGCGCTGCTGTCTCGCAGTTAGGAGACCCGTCTGGGTTCCCTTCTCGGGTCCTCCCCGTGTCTGCTTGGGTTTCCTCCCACAGTCCACAGACATGCAGGTTATTAGGTGGATTGGCGATCCTAAATTGTCCCTAATGGGTGGATGTGTGTGTCCTGTGGTGGGTTGGCACCCTGCCCGGGATTGGTTCCTGCCTGTGTTGGCTGGGATTGGCTCCAGCAGACCCCCCGAGACCCTGTAGTTGGGATTCAGCGGGTTGGATGATGGATGGAATTCCACAATTCAAACTCATTGAATACAAATGCAAGTATAGAGTGGTGGACAAAAAAAAAAAAGTTTGACCTTCATTGAAATATTTAGTTGTTTTTAAAAGCATTAAATTCTGATGCTTTAATCAATTTTATTACAGACTGTTCAAAAAATATAACAAAAAAAGAAAACAATATTTTATTTAAGGTAAAAAATGAGTTTTAAAATGTTGGATTGTTTTTTTTTTTCTTAGTCTGATCCCATTTTTTATAAAATTGAAAACCGTTTATGGTCTTTACCTTTATTTGTAAATGAAGTCCATGCCAGCTTGTGGCTCCTCTGATGCCACCACCACCATCACTGCCTTATACTGTATATACACAATGGAATAAAGTAAAATTAAATAATAATAATTCATTACATTTATATAGCGCTTTTCTCAGTACTCAATGCGCTATCCACACAGGGAGGAATCCGGAAGCAAACTCACAATCTTCCACAGTCTCCTTACTGCAAGGCAGCAGCTCTACCACTGTGCCACCTAATTTAAGTTTTAATTCAAATTAAAAAGCAAAAAGCTCCTCCTTTCAGATCCCTGCTGACTTGCAGTTTATCTCCTGATTTGACTCTCAAGGTCGGAGTCAAAAGTCCTTGACGTCGGTCACATAAAACTTGGCAGCTGTGTGGCTTCCTCAAGTCGTAAAGGCGCCGTCAAGGCCGTGGCCCCTTTGCCTGCCCGCCACCGTGAGACTCCATGCCAGTGTCTCTAATTTTAAGGACATGTGTGTCCCCTTCCTGTGGTCCGCTGCACTTTGGCAAATCTAAAGATAATAAAAGTGGGCATCATCGCCCCACCTCACTGGCACAGTGCACCTCCTTGGTCTGATGGATTTGCTGTATATAGTGCCTTACATTGTGAATTCTCTCCCTCAGTGACACACAGTAGAGTTGTTTCCTCATTTCGGCAGCATGGAGACCGTGGGACTTTTTCCGTGTCATTTTATATAGCGCCTTTGTTGCAGTAAATACCATCACAAGGTACTCAAGCATTACAGCACTGGTGGGGTTAGGCGGCCCACTTAGACTCGTGCAGTGGGGTCACAGATGAGACCTTGTCATTTTATATCGTGCCTTTAAAAGTGATTTTATAGTTAATACAACATGAGGACCGGGGGGGGGGGTTTAAATGGTTCAGGCAGTGAGGCAGTGACAAAAGCCAAACCTGTGACTGTGTCACTGTATATAGCGCCTTGCTATAATACTTGCCATCCAAGGTGTTTCAATGACATTAAAGTGCATTGAGATTGTGTCCTCATTTCTGTAATGACAGCCATTGGCGGGTGAAGTGATTCACTTTGTGTCAGTCAGGCTGCCTGCAGGGTGGCTCAGGTGGAAGTGTGACCCTAACTTTATATATAGCGCCTTACTGTAATCAGCTGCTTTACAGTTATGGTGTACCTGCTTCCACACAATGAGTCCGTGTTAGATAGATAGATAGATAGATAGATAGAGTAAAAGTTGCTATATAATTTCTAGATAGATAGATAGATTGAAATGAAAGGCACTATACGATAGATAGATAGAGTGAAAGGCGCTATATAATTACTAGATAGATAGATTGAAATGAAAGGCACTATACGATAGATAGATTGATAGAGGTAGATAGATAGAGTGAAAGGCACTATATAATTGCTAGATAGATAGATTGAAATGAAAGGCACTATACGATAGATAGATAGAGTGAAAGGCGCTATATAATTGCTAGATAGATAGATAGATTGAAATGAAAGGCACTATACGATAGATAGATTGATAGAGATAGATAGATAGAATGAAAGGCACTATATAATTGCTAGATAGATAGATTGAAATGAAAGGCACTATACGATAGATAGATTGAGATAGATGAATAGATAGATAGAGTGAAAGGCGCTATATAATTGCTAGATAGATAGATTGAAATGAAAGGCACTATACGATAGATAGATTGATAGATAGAGTGAAAGGTGCTATATAATTGCTAGATAGATAGATAGATTGAAATGAAAGGCACTATACGATAGATAGATTGATAGATAGAGTGAAAGGTGCTATATAATTTCTAGATAGATAGATAGATAGAAATGAAAGGCACTATACGATAGATTGAAATGAAAGGCACTCTACGATAGATAGAGATAGATAAATAGAGTGAAAGGCGCTATATAATTTCTAGATAGATAGAAATGAAAGGCACTATACGATAGATAGATTGAGATAGATAAATAGATAGATAGAGTGAAAGGCGCTATATAATTGATAGATAGATAGAAATGAAAGGCACTATACGATAGATAGATTGAGATAGATAAATAGATAGATAAAGTGAAAGGCGCTATATAATTGATAGATACTTTATTAATCCCAAGGGGAAATTGGGGACTGAATCTGAGACCTTGTGACTTTATCTCGTGCCTTCTCGACAGACACGCTAGCATTACAGTACAATGATCTCTTTATTAATATTAAACGCCCGTGTCGGGTGCGCATGTATTCATTTCCTAACGAAGTCTCCGCCCTCTTTCTCGAACCCCCTCAGATTTCAAAGGATGCCAAGTGTTGTCACTCAAACCTCTAACCCCGCCCAGCTCGCTCGCAGAAAATTCGTCTTGTCCCGCCCACTCCACGAAGCTGTACAGAGCAGAGTAAAGTGGGTGTGGTGGGAGGGGGGCAGGTAACCTGTCAATCATCTTTATCCCGCAATACCGATGACGTCAGTCACGTAACGTCCCTGCATTTTGCTACAACTCCGCAATGGTCACCGAGTCATTCAGGACGTCGCGCAACGTCACCCATCAGTTCCTCACAGCTTGAAAATGGACCGAATGTGTATTTCTGTTTTCTAAAATAAATTAATATTTTTGAGTAGATCTGATGTGGGGGCCCTTTGGGTCTGGAGGTGGGGTGAGGGGTGTTGCAGGGGCATCCTCTACACCAGTAGCCACGGGCAGAACACGCTAGCGCCACACAGACTGTAACCAGGTCGGGATTGAACCAATCAGAATGAAGACACGACCAAAGAGGAGGACGGCGTGTGACAACAAATCCAAAGCAGCACGCTGGTGTCACTTCAATGATGTCACTTTCTGTAATGCTATTAAAGGCGCTATATAAAGATTAACGATTGCCACCTGCGGAGTTTCGTTTTTCTTGTGAGTGGACGAGCTTGACTGCGTGGGTTCAAAAGGAGGCCTTCACAGCCCACCCCTCCCAAAACAGCAAGCACTGATCATTTCTTTGAAGTGTCTTGTGGCGCAGTGCTTAGCTACGCTGCCCCCCAGCCCCAGTGATTCGGGTTCAAGTCCTCACGTCAAGTTTGCACGTTCCCTCTTTGGCAGCGTGGCTTGTTCATATCGACATTTTAAAGACGCACCCGTTGGGCTATTTAGCCTGGCATGGGGGGTGTAATCGTCACCCAGTTCAGGGCTGGTCCCTGCTTTGCACCCAGTGATGCTGGTATAGGCGTCACAGTAGTCCGGTAATGGATGGACGAGGCATTTCAAGCGCGTTCTTGTTCTCATACAAACGAGGCAGCTGCCTAACGAGTCAGGTGAAGTGGCTTCTCTAAATGCGCGCTCGCTTCGAAGGAGCACTTGATATAGCGCCTTTCACTTAAAATATGCTTTAAAGCCATTCGTGGACTTGCCCTGATCGATCCCATAATGTCTTCCGACCTGTGCGGTCATCGCCCCGTTTTAACGTTTCGATCCGCGCGGCCCCTTCGAGAGGTTAATCCATAAATGTCGATTTGTTTTGCCGCTCGCGTCCATTTTCAAATTCATTTCTTACAAGTGCCATCCATTAAGTGTAGGGTGGCGCAGTGGCTGGTGCTGCTGCCTCAAAACTCCAGAGATCAAGGTTCGAATCCCGGAGGTCGTATGTTCTCCCTGTCTTATTGTATAGCTGGCCGATCGTGCCAGCCGTCCACGTGTCCCTTTTCTAACCTAACGGGAACCCACGCTGGACGGGACGCCAGTACGCTGCGTGGCCACACGCCCACTCTCACTCTTCTGGGATCGCCCCCGTCCACTTTCTGGTAACCCCCAAGTTCGGCGTTACGGGAGGCGCATGCGCACACACTCGACGCCAGGCCAATTTAATTGTGACACGCACGTAAGAAACGGGCAAACTCTGCTGGTGCTGAGCGGCTCGCGACTTGAACTCGGGTCCACGGAGAAGAACGGCGTCAGCGTTTACCCTTCGGGTCACCCGGCGTTGCCAAATCTGCTTGTTAAAAAGCCAAATCGGCACTGGAGACGAACTCGTGAAAGTCAGTTTATGGTTCACAGAGTACATCGTGTCACTGAAATGACCCCGTCCAGCGCGTCAGAGTGGGCTTCAAGGCTCCTCCGCGGGCCAAATACTTTCATTCAGCTGGAGATCAAAGCCGACGAATCCCACACACTTAGTCAATAAATAACCCAGCGGCGGGTTCAATGCCCAGGACGGCCGTCCCTGGCAGGCTGCCTGTCGCCGATTGGCCTTTTCGCGGAGCTGCGCACGTTGCGTCTTTTAGTTGGCCCAAACTGGGGGTCGTGGAGGTGTCGTTTCTCTCCGTCATAATAGAGAGCCTGACACTCAACGGGCTCCCCAGCGCGGAAATGGACGACAGGCAGGGAATACGTGACAACAGGACCGTGAACTCGGGGACCCACGTAACGTCCACGAATAGAAGCACGAGGGCACTGACCGTCATTTTGTTAATGTGCCGCTAGAGGGCGAGCGGGACACACAACTCGGGAACACGCGCTCGCCGGGACGACAGGCTGTCATTCTGGTCTGTAATAAATCAATTGTGTGTGTGTGTGTGGGGGGGGGGGGGGCAGCACTTACACAATGGTGACCCCCCCCCCTATTTAAAAAAAATAAAAAAAACACCACAGGGTACAAGACAGGAACCCCTGAAGGGACACCAGTCAATCACTTTGCACACCCATACCCCACGCAATGCCAGGTTGGTATCAGTTAGCCCACGTTTGCCCTGTAGCTTTGTGTGGAGTTGGAATGTTCTCTGCATTTTTGAGGCACCCCCAAAAACTACCCGCTTTGGACAGCGATGTGTGACATCCATCAAGCTCATCTAGGGCTCCAAATGGGCCTTGACTGGCATTGCTTTTACTAAACAGAATCATTTCCACAGACCCTTATAGATTTTTCAAAGTGTCACCTTGTCACGAATTTTGAAAGCATGTGTAGTTTTTGACCCTTTCCATTCCAAATGGTGGCCGTGAAGACATTTTAGGGCACCTCACCAACACAAGGGTGACCAAAACCTGAAAATCAGAAAGAGCAGAACACATCAGGCCACCACCGTGCCAGTCCATAGCAGTGGGCATACTGGGGCCCTCCATGGTCTGCCACCGAGTGGGTGAATCTTTGTGTTTGGACCCCCCCCCCAATTTGGTCCGTTCCCCTGTGGGTGTTTGGAGAGCCCATTACTCCCACCCCATGCCCCCCCCCCATGCCATTCCAATGTAATTGTGTACTTAACCCTTTCCTGAGCAAGTCTTTGCCTTCAGCTGACTGTAAAACTCCCATCAGCTTGCACTCATATTGAACCCTGGCACTGCCATCTTTAACCTGGTCACCAAACCCCACAAGTGCCTTGCTGGGTATCAGTGGTCAAAGCTGTGCCAGTAGCATTATGTGGGTACAAGGCCAAGCTTTCCATTAAAGTGTGACATAAAACCTTGGCACTTCCCCCCCTCTTCACCTCCTGCTTATACAGGGCAGATTCAAGGGTGCATGTCTGGCATCATTGGGTATAAGGCAGTAACAATCCTTAGACAGGACGCCAACCCATCGCAGGGCAAACCCACACATTTACATTGGAGGAGACGTTTGAGATACGATTGGTCCCACTTGTTTTGTTTGGTCCAATTGGAGCAGAGGCAGGTGCAGTGACCCGCTCATTGGTGGCAGTAGTGGGATTGGAGCCTCAGGGTTCAAAGTTCAGCCACCGCTCCACATTTACGGAGACCAACTTGGCATTGTCAATCCAGTGAAGCGGCATGAATGAAATGTTACCGCCTTCGCGTGTGCCGTGCATGACAAGATTAAAAATACAAACGTGATATCACAAACCGCAAGGCACTTTATAAAAACGGGTGACGACTTGTAAAGGATTTAAATGGTGCCACACCTAATGACTAAAGCACTTGTCAGCTGGCATGGCTATGTGACCCCGAGTGAGTCCCTTCAGCTTTATAGACTTTTACACTCTGCCACTGTGCCAGTCACCTCATGGACACACTGGTCCTGTACCTGAACACATTTAGGGTGGCACACTGGCAGGTTGCCCCCCCCCCAGCAATCTGGATTCAAATCCCAGAACTTGTATGTTCTTCCCATGTCAGTGTGGCTTTTCCATTGACATTTTAAAGTCATGCCCATTAGGTTAGCTGGCCTGGCACGTGTGAGTGGGCACAACTGTCGCCCCATCTGGAGTTGGTTCCTGCTTTGTGCCCAGAGGTGCCCGATTGCTGCACAGCCTCTGCCTCCCTGATTCAACAACAACATTTATTTCTCTAGCAGGTCTCCTAAAGAGACATGGAGCTCAAAAGCTTTAGAAGATGAAGAAATTATAAAGTATAAGCGAATAAAAAGAATAAAAAGAATAAACAAATTCAAAGGTAAAAATACAGCTTCAGCGTCTCTGTGGCGGCCCCCCACCCACCACATTTCTTAAATGCTGCCCCTCTTAAGTTAGCTGGCGCTCTAAACCTGCTCCTTGGCACCAAGACAGGGTGACAGAGTAGTGCCCAGTGCTGCCAGGCAGGTTAGTGCCCACCCCACTGGGCTGGACTGGCTTGAGGTTTCATGATAGGTGAATGGATGACGTCATTGACTAATGATAAGGCGTGGAGCCCCCTAGTGGCTAAGTGGGTTACAGTTTGTGTTTATAAAAGGGCAGGGTCAGCGTAGGTGGCAGCAAATCGCAGAATGCAGCGGGCACCAGGCAGGAAGTCAATGAGAAGCAGTCAAGAGGGCGCCTGTGACCGATGGGCCGAGCGTTAGCCATCACTGAGCTGTGTGCCCCCGACTCGCTCGATGCTTTATTACACTCGTTAGAGAAATATGGAAATAATGCCAGTTTATTGTGCCACAGGGCTGTGAGATGGGATTGGTTGCAAAAGGCACCACATAAAAATCAAACACCAATCTAATTCAAAATGTTAGGGACCAGCGAATACATTTAATCCATAAAAGTACCTGGGATTCTCTGATGAGGCTTGAGATCAGGTGACATGCCATCTGCCCAAGTAGATTTAACACCCACCTGATGGATGACATGGGGCAGCGATGGAGGTGGCACACGGAACAGGATACGCCAAAAAAAAAAAAAACAAATGAAAAATCCTGAAGTTAGTAATGAGAATTTAAAAAGACGTTTAGTGATTGTGAAGAGTTGGCACGGATTGGCCTGAGAGACCAGACGAGTGCCAATGGTGCCACTTGTTCTTAATTATCTGACATCTACTACGTCATAAGCCGAGGTGCTGGCACCCTCTGCTCAAGAGTGAGAACACGTCCTTAGAAAGCAGGGTGACAAAAACGTGCAAAAATATTTAAGAATACTGCTGGGTGGCACCGTGGATGGGCAGCTACCTTGTACCAAGGAGACTGGGGTTCAAGTGCCAGGTGCCCTCCTGCTGTTTCCTCCTGCAGGCTAAGGACACACGGGTCAGGTGGCTAAACTAGGCCCCTGTTGGGTGATGAGCACCCTGTGATGAGCTGGCACCTGACATTTGCTGGGTGAGGCTCCAGCTGCTCTGTGACCCTGAGTGGGTTAGGAAAATAAATAGAAAAAAAAAAAAACCAAAGTGCCACCCGAGACAAACACAGACAGAGGTGCCACATCAAGTGACAAAGTACTGAAGGAATAGAATGGCAGCCATGGGCTCGCAACGTTTTTGGTGTCGTGACCCACCACATCACTGGGGCTTTGGGGGGGCACTGCCAGACCACAACTCACCCTGCTAAAGACCTCAAAACAGACTGGAGTGTGCAGGGCGCTATATAAAATGTAACAAAAACAAAATACACCTCAGCTCCATAGGGGAAGAAGGAGGTTGTGCACTGGCCAAATGGCTTGCAGTGCGCATCAAGGTGGGCAATGCCCACTGTGGCTGCCTCACAGCACTAAGGTTTAGATGCCAGCCCAGTCCCCCTGGTCCTGGCCGTCATTTCTCCAGGTATTTCAGTTTCATCCCACAGGCAAGTAGCTGTTGTGGGTGAGGACGGGCACTGGGATCAAGTCGAGCCCACCAGGACCCAAGTAAACAAACGCCGGGTATCGTGCCCTGGCTGCTCCTGCGTGTTCTCCTCGAGTCCAAAGACATGCAGGTCAGGTGGACAGTTAAAGTGTCTGCCGTCGAGTTGGCATCTGTGTGTTCACCCTGTGATGGACTGGCGTCCTGCCCAGGTGGTGTTCCCGACTTGCACTCACCGATTGCTGGGATCGGCTGCAACTTCCAGCGCGTCCCTGGTCAGGATCAGCGAGTTAAGGAAATGGACGGACGGACAGGTGGATGGACTTCAGGAAAGACCTGCATGGACCGATGGATGAATTTCTACAAACTACTTCTGGACGAAGACTCAGATGGTTCACCCGTCTGTCTCTCCTTTATCCAAACTCACTCATCCTGCCAGGTGGACGTGGCAGGAAATCAGCTGACGACTACCACGCTCTTAATGCCACCTTTTAAATGAGCAGTGGGGTGTCCAGGTGGCCCAGTGGCGAGTGATGCCACCTCACCCCTCTGAGGACTGATGTTCAAGTTGACGCCTTCTCCCCGACTTCCTTCAGGTTGGTCTCCACATTCAAGGCAACTGCGCTCTGTGATGGGTGGGCACCCCTGCCAGGTTTGGCTCCAGCTGTGCCACCCATTGTAGCGGTGTGATCTGGCTAAAAAGAGAATGAAGTGTGACGGTCATCCACAGTCCCGTGCCAGTAGCCCGTCCATCCAGTCCAAGTCCTCTTACCCAGAGCAGGGCCAGAGGGCAGCAAGCAGGGGGTGCAGGGCAGGAGCAGCCCCTGGCCAGAGTGGCAGCCCATCCCAGGGTAAGATGCACATCGGGGGCCACATCATGTCCTTGGACCCACATGGGCATGGGGAGAACACGCAAACTCCACGCAGGGCACAGGTGGGCCGTGAGTGCCAGTCTCCCCATTTTGTTTTATTAAGCTGAGAATGCAATGGCACAAATGTGTGTTATTTACACAAAGCCCACCACCCCATCGCCATTGCAGCCGGAGCCACACGACTTAGGGGGCCGAACTAAGATGCCAGCTGGTCACCCCACGAGTCCGTCACCAACTCCAGGTGAGTTTTGGGTGCTTGGGATGTGCAGGGGCCCGAGACGATGACCGCCACTCACCCCACCCTTCACTCCAGGAACGGGTCACCGACATCGGGGACGTTGACACAGCGGCCTTGTCGAGCTTGAGAGCACAATAAAATTTATGACAAGCTTAAGACAATAGACAGAGTGGTGGGTGCGTCTTCAGGGCCTATAAAGGGGGCACGGCCCTCCGGTCTGGCACATCAATCCTCCACCCGAACAGCTGCTTCACGATCGCCATGGCCTTCACTGGGAAGTACGAAGTCGAGAGCCAAGAGAACTACGACGACTTCCTCAAGCTCATCGGTAAGGCGGCGTCTCCTCTCCATCCTTACATCCGCTTTCTAAACCCGCGTAGTCAGTGCAGGGGCTCGGGGGCCGCTGGAGTAAATCCCAGCAAGTGTCAGGAGCAGGGCAGGGCGCCAGGCCAACGCAGGGGCAACACACTCACCCACCTACACATCACTGGTCCATTTAGCAACACCAATCCATCTAACCTGCCCGCCTTTAGTCTATGGGAGGAAACCCACCCAGACATGGGGAGAACATGCAGACTCCATGCACTTGAACCCCAGTCCCCTTGGCTGCCACCCCTTCCTGTCCAAGCAGATGGCGGGTGGCGCGATGCCCTTCAGGGTCACCACAAATGCAGCAGCTCAGTGACAGTGGAAGGTGGACAGAGAGACTCCACGCTCTTGTGTCTGTTTTGTTGTAGACGAGTGACAAGGGTCAATGTGAAAGGCGCTATATAAACGTGACATTCACCCGTATGTCACAATATTTCATTTAAAAAGTGCCATACTCATCGCGCGCCTCGAGTGGCACTTTGCGATAAAAAGGCACCGCATACGGTCAGCCTGGTGGGCAGCATGGCCTCAAAACGCGTCTGTTGGCTCCGCGGCACCCGGCTGCCCTTACTGGTCAGTTCAGAGTGTTGCGCTCCACGTGTTTTATAATATTTGGGGTTATTCCAGCTTTATGTTTGTGTTTTATTTTACTACCTCAGTTTGTTTTCTGTGTATTTTGATTATTTTTGTAAAGTGACCACGAGTTTTTGCTAAGGCGCTATATAAATAAAACATTATAATAATGATAGCGACTAGGACGTTCGTGGCTTCATGCGATTTCTGAGTCACTCTGAGGGGTCAGGGTGGTCTTGGCCACAGCATGGCACGGACTTGGCCCCCTTTGTTTTTTCCCTTCTGTGTTGGGGGCGATGACGCTAATCACGGCGCGTTTAAATGAGCAACGCGTTCACGTCTCTAAATCACTTCAACTGGGAATTTCTGCAAGAACTCCGAGCCCGTAGTCGGTGAAAGGCGCTATACAGAAAGGAGCTGAAGCGTGAGTAGAGAAGACCGCTTTGCCACTCGACGCAATTTCATCAGATGTAAAAAAATAAAAAAAAAAGTCCACTTGGGCATTTTCATCGGCGCTGCACGAGAGTTCAAAAGGGCGACATTTCAGCGTTCACTGCCACTCGACCTCGCGCCACACGAGGGCGCCAAAGTGCAAACATTCAGCCCCAAGTGCTCGGTGCGCGCGCCCGACTGTCCTCAACGCTTGATTTTTTTTTTTTCCTTCCTTTCTTCCTTCTCTAGGCATCCCGGATGACGTCAGAGAGAAGGGGCGGGACTTCAAGATCATCACCGAGGTCATTCAAGATGGCAAGCAGTTCACCTGGTCACAGATCTACCCTCAGAAAACCATGACCAACAAGTTCATCATTGACCAGGAGAGCGACATGGAGACCATGGCAGGGAAGAAGTTCAAAGTGAGTGGCCTGGGCAGTTTGTTTTGAGGTGGTGAGGGGGCAGTTTTCAAAATGGAGGAGCTGAGCTTCTCTCGGCTCATTGTGGAGGCCCAGTGCTGTTTTTTTTAAATTCTGTCCACACTTTGACAGCAGGGCTGGATGGGAGACGTCACCTTGGGTGGGGTGAGGTGGACTTTCTGGGTCCCTCATTCAAATGAGGGTCTTCATCTTCAGTGACACCGAGTGACACTCTCTCTCTCTCTGTTTTCTCTCAACAGGCAACGGTCACCATGGACGGAGGCAAAATCACAGCCAAATTCCCCAACTACCTGCACACGGCCGAGGTCCAGGGGGACAAGCTCATCGAGGTGAGAACAGGGCCGGGGTGGCCTTCTGCCCCCAATGACAGAAGCTTTTTGACCATAAAAAATAATTAATTAATGAATCAAAAAGTGGGCAGGGAAAACGCTGCTGTGGGGCCGTCACCCGGTCAGGACACAGACATCACTTTTGTCCCTTGTGACCTCACCTTTATCATTGCACCGATGGGGACCGCGTCTCTCTGGGTTGATCTTCTCCGCAGGGCTCACGGCAGTGACTCGTTTGTGACATTCGATTGCCTTCAGAACGACGAGCTGATAAAATGTTATTGTGAACAGCGAAAGGGCCACCTGGACACAGCAGGAGAGGCCAGCGCTGGCCTGCTGCACCTTTAGCACTCGTCCTTCATGTGACACGTTTAGGGACAGTCACCAAACACACAGTGCCCACCCCCACAGACGGCTAAGGAGATGGTTGGAATATTCCGGAGCTTGTTAACTTGATCCTGAATCCACAGACGCCTGCCCTGGTCACCCCGTCACTCACTGCAGGGATTTCATACCGATGAGAAACGACGGGCGGTCAGGACTTCACCGAATGTGGCATCTGCAGTAACTGGGCCATCTCAAGACTGGCATACCCTGAAAACCCTCACGTCATCAGTTTACGGGGTCTTTCCTGACACTGCTCGGTCCCGCGGTCGTCTCAATAGTCTGAGTGATCTTTAAACAGGAGTTACCTGGAAATGGGCAACGAGGAGACACAAGACTGGCAGCAGGAGGATGGCGTCGACACCAAAGAGCAGCAGGTCAGAATCTCCTGAATGGGCGTTGACAGCTGATGAGCGACCCGTCGCCGTCACTCCAGTCACCTTCAGTTTGTTCTCAAATCGCCTTTATGTTTGTCGTTGTTTTTGGCTCCGCCCCCTCGTCAGACGTCGGTCTCACTACTTGAAGAGGCCACGCCCACCCCAGCAGCACACCTAGAAATATCACAGCCTGTTTTTTCATCCACTAGATGGCAGCAGACCCCCCCCCCCCCCCCGTCCCAAGTGTCACTCAGGGGGTAACGCCATAAAGTGGCTCATCACATATCCCCCCGAGGCGGAGTCGGGCTTAACCCCACTTACTGTATGTGGACCTCCGCACTCGAGTCACACGCAGGCACAACAGCATGGCATGGGGGTCTTGGTGCAGACGGACCCTTGACGTGTTTTTTTGTTCTTTGCCAGTTTCGAGGCGCCGCACATGTCCGCTAGGAGAGATTTGCACCATTTTGTCACTCGAGTTTGCACGATGAACTTTTAGAAAGGGGGGCTGAAAGCATTCAGAGGGAGTGGGAGAACAAAAACTGCAGATTACCCACCTGAGTGCCAGCCGAGCAAGGTGAGAGGGGGGGGGCAGTGCCAGAAGGCTGGCATCTGAAACTGAAATCCGGCACGGCGCTGACCCATCTCAGGGCGCCACACGTCAGGACCACCAGGCACGTTCAGAGAACCCTGAAGCCGTTTCACTCTACAAAACAACTTTGTGGCGGGTGGTCCTCAGAGGCACAGTGCGGGTCTGGGTGGGCATTGCAGATACTTGGTCCGGCACTAAAGCCACCTTCTCTTCCTTCCATTAGATTTCAACTGCCAGTGGAGCCAAAGGCACGGCGACAATGAAGAGGATCAGCAAGCGAATTTAAAGGGGACAGCGGTGATGCCCGCCTAGCAGCTTGGAACTACAAATAAAGAGTTTCTGTTAAATGAACCGCATGTGCTGTTGTGTATTCAGGCAAAAAATGTTTGGTGTTAAAAGCAGCAAACAGCTCTGGGAGGGTGGGGGGGGTGGGGGCCTCGGATCTTCTCCACCTCATTGGTTAATCAGCCGATTTTAGGCCCCACCCCACTACATGGTGTCATTAATGAGTGGCTGTGTGCCCATCGGTTGGTGACGGGTAGTCGTGTAGTGTGGCACCCCAGCAACAGCGCCGGCCCTCAGACCCCCCCCTGACGTTACATGATTTGCTCAGCCATTGGCAGTCATAGCCTTCATTTACATAATCTGAGGAAGTGGCAGCACACTTTGGTGACAGGCAGGGGGGTGGTGTGACATCCCCAGTGGCTACAGCATGGTGGTCAGTGACACCCACAACTACAGACCCGGACTCCATTTACCTAATTGTAGTGGCACTCATGTGGCACGCAGTCATGACAGCTGACAGCCCCAGTGACACAGTCAGACCACACTGTGACTTCACCCCTCAAAGGTTGACTTTTGTCTTCAGTGTGTGACATGAGAAGTGACAGCCAAGGAGCAGTCAGTCAGAAGTCCATTGGACAGAAAGTGGGCACAAGGCATTAGGAATGCTGGCACAGCCCGATCCACCATCAGGGTGACTTGGATGACAACTCCTGGGGCCCTACTTATAAAGGGGGGGGCTTCACATTGACCCCCCCAACCCAAAACCAGTCCTCCCACTTCTAAATCTGGCCAATCAGAGCGGGAGAAAAAGTGGGCATCATGATGTGTGGGATGTGGGCGGGGCACCACGAGCACAGACATCTGATAGGTCAGTTGACGAGGCTGTAAGCCTGATGTGACACCAGAAAACCAAAGCAGCGGCGTCCAAAAGAAAAACTAAAAAGACAAAGAAGACGCAGCGCTGTTTACAAACCAACGTCACCCGCCATTGTCAAAATCTACAGACAGCACGAGGATTAGAGCAGGGGGCTTTGAACAGGAAGGGTGCCCCACTGGCACCACAATAAAGAGGCCCGAGTTCAGGTTCAGGCTCTCCCCGCGTCTGCCCGGACCATCCAAAGACACACAGGGTGAGTTAACGGAGGTCCAGTGCAACAAAACGTGAACCTCAAACTGAAGGAGAAATGAAGGGGAGGACTGAAGCCTGGAAGAACTTCATTGGGCCCAGAGTTGGGGGGAAATCAGACAAACAACTGAGAAGTGCCCGCCGGACCTTCACCATTGGGTATACAAAGTGTGACAACCAGCCCAGGAGGATGTGGACCCCCTTATAATGTTCACGTCCCATTCAGGGTCTATTTGTCTAGAACTGAAATGCGTCTCCAGCATTGACTGGCACTCATCTGTGCGGCGGGGTGGGCGCAACTACTACCTTGTAATTGGAATGAAAGGGGGCAGCTCAAAATGACCCACAGTGACAAGGTGACATGCCACACTGCCCTGCAGGGCTTTACCATCCAGCCAGATACCAAAGATGTGCCCGGCCCATAAAGGAGCTCAGCTCTACCCACTCTGCTCACTTTCTAAAGCTGCACAGCTGCCACAGGGTGGGTGGGCTGGCCAGTCCTCTTCCTGACTGGTGCCATCGCCAGAGCGGATTATCGTTTGACTTGATGGCTGCATGTGGGTAGAAAATGTGTTTGCATCTCTAATTGTACGAAGGGGGGGACTGCAGTCCGTTTGTGACCCACTGGAAATGTGGGTGGTGGGCTTTTTTTTTTTTATATAAAGTGGCACCATCTGCTTGTGGCTTTTGGTAATGTGGGTGTAAAGATGGACTTTGATTGATCCACAGTTTCTCGCTCTCAACTTCATGTGCCAACACCACGATTTAAGAAAAGTCGATAAAGCAGGTAGAGGGACAGGAGGCTGGAAATACAATGAGGTGACCACAGAAAAGCAAACACGTGGTGGGGGGGCTGCATGGTAGACTCTGGCTGGCACATACCGGGCCTCACTGACTCCTCCACCAGGCCCAAGGGGGCCTTACTGCCCACCATAAGGTTCCAATGCCTAAGGAGCCCATGTCAGGACCCTGGCACAGACCCTCCCAGGCAGACTGAAGAGCGTGTGATGGACTTTTTAAGACCACCATTTGAGAAACTTGGGCCACAACCAACCACATCTCCAGCAGGTGCAGCACCTTCACCATTTGTGGTGGCATCTCACCCACACCTGCCTGAGGCTTTGGCCACCGTGGCACTTTTTAGCGGTCAGGCTGAGCCGTCTGCACACGGCTGGCTACAATGGGCCAGCGGACCACTAACCGGGCAGCCGGGGTGGACTGCACCAATCCTGTAAAGCGGGTGGGGGGGAGCCGCAGGTTTTTTATGATTATTGGTGATGAAGTTCTTGCCGCTCGCAGTCATTGGAGTCGCTGCGCTTGTTAACTTGGCAGACTTTAGTCCTCCACTTTAATGGAAGACGACGACTAAAAGCACAGAGAAGGCAGCAGGCCTCCAGTGGACTCGTCTCCACGTACTTCATGTGTCCCTCCTGTAGTCTGACAATGAAATACATGGAAGGACCCCGAAAAGAAACAAGTGAGGGATGGAGGAGAACCCAGCAGTCTGAGGCTCCAGCCCTGGTGGAGGACACCCTTGGCGCTGCCATGGCAGTCAGAAGAGCAGCGAGCCGGCAGGTCAAGTTACATCTCTAACTGGCCCTCCAGGAGCACCGACGTTACTCACGACCACCATAAAGACAACAATGGGGACAAGGCCTTGAAAGTGACAGCCACCAACATGTCTGACTGTCAAAGCCTGGCATTCAGATCAGCTGGGCACTGTGCCCCCCAGAAAATGAAACTCCAGAAGTGGGAGCGCCAGCCAAGTCTTTGCCCAATGCCCCCCGCCCAATGCCCCCCCCCCCGGTCTTTGACACTTGTGTGACCCACCACTCCCAGAGGCCTTTTCATCCGTTTTATATACTTGGATGGCTCAAGAGCTGCCCGTCCTTCCTCTCAGAACTGGTCAAGCGGTGCCAGCTGTCTGGTGGCCTCACCACAGGTGAAGGTTGGACTGAAACTAAAAACGTTTGACTTAGCTATTTATATATATATAAAAAAAAAAAAAGCAAATCACAGACAATCCCACCCGGGGGCACCCAGGGCTTCATTTTGGCCAGCAGATTCCTCCACCTATCACTATGACAAGTGGGGGTCTGCTTGGATTTCTCTCCATTAGAGTTTCTGGGGAGCAGGCACTGGTACAGCACGTCACCGCACTCATCACACGGCGAAACACTTTGGGCAGACACCCTCTGGAAATGACCCTCTATCTGCTGGCACAGCCAGGTGTTACGTGGGGGTCCCCCTTAGCCTGGGTACGACGTTAAACTACATCCGGACCTCCAGCTTGCAGGGAAATCATGGGGGTTGGTTGGTGGCAGGATTGGCACTCCGGCCAACTTCACACAGCTCTGAGACGACGGCTCACATTATGAAGGGATTTGGGGTCTGAGCCCTCGGGCTCCCCCTCTCCCTGAATGAGTCAAAACCCCCAGAGAGCCAATGGGGTCAGGCCTGTCGGGAATCAGAACTGGTGTGGCACTGAGGCGTCGCCCGCTGCACCGCAGCCCTTGGGTCCCAATTTGAGGGAAGACCATCCAGGTAGACGTGTAGAACGTCTCGTCTCTCCAGTATCAGAATTGTCAGCATGTTGACATAAAGGGTCCAAGTATGGGGTGGGGTGCGGTGGGTGGTCCCCTATGGAGGATGAAGCCTAATGGAATACTTGAATTGCATCGTGGAGGGGCTGGCGTTCCACAACCCTGGAGTTAAACACAATATGTGACAAACGAGGCGAGACCACTCAGCCCATTAGTTAGGTGAGTGCGGCTGTCCCACCGCTGTTACAAGTGGGCATGAGGGGCTTCTCAGCAGACATTCACTTCTGCTACCAACATCTGCTCAATGCTGATGGCTTTTAGTTTTAAAAGTTGGGCTTTTAGGTCCCCAGCATGCGGCGCGACCCTCCAAAGTCTGAATGGCCCCTCAGCACGAGGAAAGAAGGCCGGCAGGCCGTGTGTTAATGCGAGTTAAACTTGAGTCGGGGTCTCTCAGCCTAACTGTCATGATGGGCTCCTGCAGGTCAAGCCCTTCTGTGTAAACAGACGTTTGTTGAGGAGGTCAGGAATATCCAACTGAATTAAATTCAGCGCGAGACCCCACGAGCGGAATTCAGCTGTATGTGGGGGTCTGGATTGTCATGTCTTAAAATTACAACTGTTGTGGAGGTCCTGGCCAATTAAAATCCAGAAAAAACAAAGCAGTCAGCGAGACCACCCTAGAAACAGCACATCTTGGAGGGGGTGGAAACCACAAAATGGATGTCTCATGGAGAAGCCGTGCGGAGTTGGCCTTGTTAGGAGTGCCAGGCCTCGCTTTTGGTCCGCTATTTAGGGCCACGGCCTCCATTTCCTTTTATTTGCTTAGCAGACACATTCATCCAAAGTGACTTACAAGAGATCAACATAATTGAGGAACATGAGCCTGAGGTCCTTTTGGGGGACAAGGTGACAAAATTGATCACCACAAGTGAAAGGCTCAGAAGAAAACAAGAGGGACAAGGACCAGAATGACAAAAACCAAACAGCCATTAGGAGACAGAAATTCACCAAACAAGAGGGTCTTCAGTCACTTCTTGAGAGAATCATGTGCTTCAAATGAAGGTGGGCAGCATGTCCCACCAGCCAGGAGCTACACGTGAGGAGTCTGGACTGAAATTTGATAACCGCACAGAGGTGGGCATCACCAGACACCACTCAAAGAGCACTGGACCTCCAAAAAGTCTCCGTATACATACAAGTAGGTGGGGTCCCCCAGACCACTCCGTAGGCCAGCACCCAGGATTGGAACTCAATGCGTGTCAGTGTAGAGATCTGAACGCAGGCATGACGTGTGCCCACCAGATGTGTCGCTGTGGCCTGGTGACACGTGGCGGTGGGCTCCTGCCATCCGAGAACTGCAGTGGTCCGGACATCACAAGACCACAGCCTGGACCAGGAGGTGTGCTGCCCACCCCAACAGATACGCTCAGCGGGAATCTGACCAAACATCCACTGATGATCGCCATCGGCGTCGTTTCATTGAACTGCGACTGTGGTGATCTGCTCCGTTTAGTCATGTGACTGGGCCAATGGATTTCAAAGCCGTCACGGGGGGCATTACACACACGCGCACACACACGGGCACACATTTAAAGAAAGGCAGAAGTCAAGATACCCGACGGCCGACCTTTGTGATACCAAATCCCAGGCTTTCCTACTCTTGGCTCGGCTTACGGCCCTCCATCAGTGAAGCGTCTGCTGCTTTCAGGTCTTTGTGGGTGTCTGGTAAGTGGGGGGGGGGGTCAATTTGTCCAATAATGAGAGACAGACAGACAGACAGACTGGCTCAGGGTCGCTTAACGCCTGACAAAGCACATGCAGGATGATGGAGACAATGAAATAGACAGACAGACGGGGATGGAGGCGTTAAGGCACCCCGAGTCTGTCTGTCTGTCTCTTTTTTTGCCTGTTTAGTTTTCTCCCTCTCTCTCCATTATACATTATTATATTTTATACACACACACACACACTAGTGGGCTCTGCGTAATAGAACTATTTTACATTCCAGCGAGTAATTAACCATATTAAAAAAATAGTAAAATGTAACAAATTGAAAGAAAATTCTGTTTCATGTTGCGTTTGAGGTATTCATTGCGTTATACGATTTTGTTCTGTTTGGCTTTGAATTTAACATGTAAATACTTTTTAAATTTACTTTTACTGTAAAACTTCAGTAACAACAATTTTTGGAATTAACCTTTTGTTTATTGCATTGAATTTTGATTCCCTGTTTGGACTTTCATCGTAACAATGTAACGTATAACTGCCCGTGAGTGAATTTCGTTTCTTTCTGTCTAATAAACCAACCGACTTTTTTGAATGTTTGTCTCTGATTTGTTAATTGTCTTTGTTAAATCTCTAATGGGAAACTGTAAACGTTTTAATATGACTGGCATATCAAGATCTCCTCTGTTAGATGTACCACATTACCTTTCTTGTCACCTGTTAATTTTCCATGTCAGAATTGTTTGACCAATTTTCAATCCAACTAATCTGGTCCCATTGCACAGCCCATCACTCAGACATAAATTACGCAATTACATTACGATACGTCCTTTTTTTCTATACAGTAATTCGGCCGGCGGAAGACCACACGGTGTTAACGGTTGTCGATATTCTTCGTGATATTGTAAGTTGATGTTTTCATCTTCCCCACCATCACCACCAACTGTTTCATCAGAGTCAACTGATACGCATTTAACCAAATTTGCCATGTTACTGATTCACGTTAATTCATTTGACTTCATTGTTTCTCGATGCTAGGATTGTCCGTGTACTCATTTTCTTCTTTGTGATGAAATCTTCACTAGGATTTGGATATAATATGTCATCTTTAGTTGGGAACTTAAAGTGAGGAAAACGTAAAAATTTCTAAGAGCTGAGAGTGCAGGAAGCATGTTGGACAACAGCAATCACACGAATGAGAGGACCACGGGAGGGCATGAACCAGAAATGGTGGAGAGGAGGGCGGGACTTGAAAACATCTCATGGCAATAGTCTTGTGTCGTCTTATTTTCTTTTATAATAGAGATATACATACACACACACACACACACACACACACACATATATATACTGTATATATAAATAAAATCCAACATCTGTCTGCATTTCACGAGAGAACTACTTCACAGATTTAGATGGTTTTTTCTTCTATAATTTGCTTGAACATCCCTGTTGATTTTGCGACTTCTCTCATCACCCTATGTATCATAGTTCACTTGCAGTAGCAATTTGCGCCAATCCGAGAGAGACGGGGTAGGGCCCACCTCACTGACACGCCAGTCTCGGGGTGTACCTTACCTCCGCTTAGCTAGCGAACAAGAGAACTACTTAATGGATTTAGATCGTTTATTTTTTTTTTTCTAGAATTTGCTTGAACATTCCAGTTGATGTTGCGACTTCTCTCATCGTGCCAAGTATCATAGTTTGCTTGCAGGAGTGATATATTTGCGTTAATCAGAGGCGCTGCAGGCCGAGGGGAGGGGGAAGTGGGCGGGGCCCTCCTCACTCACACACCAGCCTCTGAGTCGCTCTACCTCTCACCACGTGTTGGAGCGCACCTTGTCTCCACTTAGCTAGTGATTCCTGTTTGTTAATCGATTTTTAAAGTTTGTCGCATTTTACTATTATGTAGGCAGAGCTGCAGGGACGGCTAGTATTAAATGTCACTGTGTGACAGTTTTTTGTGTGATTCAGTTTCCTGTAAGTTAATTTACCCGACTCGACATTTACCGTGCAGTACAATCACGTGCCACAGTATCACTGAAGGGCAACTTACGTGGAAGTGCTGGGTGGGCCGCTCCCTGACGATTTCTCTCCTTTTCAGAGACCTCATTTGCAGTGCAGAGTGGGACGAAATGAACACCCCAGGCTTCTGTAGACTCCTACAAAAGATCTCAAATCAGAAGGAAGCTTCACAGACGGAGGACGGTAAGCCGAGCCAAGAACAGGAAAGCCAGACAAAGCAACGCAGGGAGAGGAAAAAACAAAAACACACCGCAATAATTATTTAAAAAATTTAATGTATAAAAGAAATACTGAAGAAAAACAAATGTCTACGGTGTGATGAAAGGCAAGTGCCCTGTACATTAAAAACAAAAACACACAAGAGTTCCTGCAGCCAAGCACGGCTTCAAAATGAACAACACAGTGGAGGTAAAACAAAAAAAAAAAAAGAAAAATAAAAAAATGTCAGTCAGCAGCAGTGAAGACAACGACGATGACGCCAATGGGTGTCACCACTCACTCTGTAGTGTCAGCGACCCAACAACTAACAGCTTAGAGCGGCTCGACAGCTCTGCGGTTGCCTCCCCAATTCCCACATGACACGTCCCAGTCGTCTGTGCCCTCCTGTCCTCCACTCATGGCTGTGGGTGGTCAGTGTACTTACCTGAAATGCCACATTGTGCATACCAGACCACCCTCAGCAGTTCCATGTCTGTGACTTATCAATAAATATACAGTGCACCATCAGGAATGTCTCCAAACAAGTCACCATTCCCAGTTGGAATTCATTATTTTGTTTCAAAATGACAATAAATTACCAAAAAAAAAAAAAAAGCTGTCCAAAATGGATTCTAGAAAATGAATACGCATCATAAAACTTAAAACACATAACTGCATCTTTGCAGATCCTTCACAATATCTTAGAAATGAAATGGAGAAACCAATTTAAAGAGGACTGATGGGAAGGCTTATTGCACAGCTGCTCCTGTACAGGAGGACTGGACTGGGAGCTCAGAGTTACTGCTTCAAATGTACTTGGACAGAAAAAATGCACCTCTCACAAAAAACAAAAAAAAAAAAAATCATACAGACAAACCCAGACCCCCCCCCCCCCCCCCCCCCCCCCCAAAATAAAACAAAAGACGGTTAAAAAGTTGCCTTTGTGAGCCTCAAGCTAAATTAAATACAAGCATAGAGCAATGGCTGCCATGACCCCACTGGTTTGGGTCATCCTACCACAAGGGGGTAGCAGAGGACACTCAGGATGGCAGTAGCATGGCTGAATGACTCAGGCAGTGACACCCCAAAGGCAACCCTTGCCCCCCCCAAACCCCAGAGGCACTGCTTTTTAAACACCCTGCACAACACGGGTCACTCGTGACACTTGGGCACACAGAGACCCATCAGAAGACACAAACGGACATTAAATTAAAAAAAGTTGTGGAAAACGAGGTCTTCAAGTAATCGTTAAATCCCTGATGCATCAGTCATTGTAAACAATATCAGGAAAAACACACACAAAAAAAAAAAATCACAGAAAAGGGAGATGGTTCAGTCTTATAAGGCAGCAGCTTGAAGGAATCATCATCATCTTCAATTTTAAGGGGGGAAAAGTCAGACAAACCCTACCTGACATCTCCGATATTTCATAAATGCACTGCACGGCAAAATAAAATAAAAGAAACACAGGCCGCTGCAGACGGTGCTCAGGTGGGCCTTCTCAGTGATTCCTCACATGATCCATCATCGAGAATAAATAAAAGTCACAAGTATAGCAGATGGGACTCATGGGCGAGCGTAGTCATCTGTTCAAGCTCCGTTTTCTCGAGGTATTTTTTTTTTTTTTTAATAGAAACATAAATATTTGCAGCATATAAAACTGAAGGGTCTAAATGCAGTGTTGAGAGAATTTGCATTTTCCATACAGTGCACGAGATATGCTTCAAGGAAGGGGCTTCTGGGACAGATCCCTTCTCACACCACTTGTGAGGTCCTCACATGGCAGCCGGAGGCCGCAGTGACACAAATTACAGAACTGATGACCTGCGCTGTCCAGTAAATGAGCCTAAGTGGCCAACAGAGGACCAAGCGATGCCAGCATGTGAAGAACTCGCCGCTCGGGTGGTCCAGTCCCTCCACATAGGCAGCAGGCTCAGTTCAGATCGGCTGCCATGCAAGTAACTTGTTTTTTTTTTTTCTTCATTCTTCTGTTTTGTTTTTCATTTGTTAAACCTCAAAATGAGGAAATATGGCTTTATAGCTTTTTAATATAAATTTTAAATTCGAAGCAACCCTCCGCAGATTCTGCCGCCGCTCCCCCCCCCCGTCTAGCGTTCTTTGTTTCAAAACTTGTCACCTGTCAAAGCAGCCTGTGGCAAACGCATGCTGCCCACCAATGTACGTACTGCCATATGCCACAGGCAGACAATGCCGAGGCTCTGTGGCTATGGACACCTGCATGGGGATGGCGCCCTGGATGGGCAGGGTACGGACGGTGGGCTGCAGACTGCTCTGTAGGCCTGGGTAGGGGTGAAAGGTGCAGCTGGAGGGCCCCGAACCAGCAGGCAGAAGACCTGGACGCTGTGGCTGTAAGTAGTCTTGAGGGGTGACGGGTGCCAGCGGCCGAGTCTCTGCAATAGTGTGCAGCTGGGAGACTGGAGTTGAGGTGGGCGTCAGGTGTGCGTAGGAGGCTGGCTGGAAGACCAGCTGCTGGGCAGCTGCAGAAGGCTGGTGGTGTCGGACAGGTACAGTTGACTGCTGGATACTCTGAGGCAGCTGACTTTTGCTCTTGTTGGCTTCTTTGACATCATTATCGTGGGCACTATCAAAGAGGAAGGGAAAAAAATGGCAAATTGAGACTTTCATCGTAAAAAAAAGATGAAGTAGATGGCGGAAAAAAAATCCTGTGATTGTATTAACGCGTTAAAAAATGCATTATTAAAAACTTGTGGTGTGCCATCTGTTGGAATAACAAACGGAGTGCCTGACTCTGTTATGCCATTTGGAATGGAATTGGTAAAAGCAGGGTTAATGTTTGTGATGCATTGCATTTGTCATTCTAATAAATGGCAGATCACAAACATTAACCCTGCTTTTATGAATCCCATACCACATGGCATAACAGATACATGCAATTCAAATGTTATTTCAACAGATAGCACACCACAAATATTTTTAGTAATGTGTTTTATTACTGCAAATGTTTGTGATGCACCATTTGTTGGAATGACAAATGCAATGCATGTGTCTCTGTTATGCCATTTGGTGTGGGAGTAATGTTTGATGCACTTCATTTTTTCATTCCAACAGATGGCACATCACAAACATTAACACACTTTTTAACAAATCCCATACCAAATGGCATACAGATACGCAAACAACATGCATTATTTCAACAGAGGGTGCACCACAAATATTTTTAGTAATGCATTTATTACTGCAAAGGTTTGTGATGCACCATTTGTTGAAATGACAAATGCAATGGAATGGCAGAGACATACCAACTGGACAGACATCTATTTACAGTATTAAGGTAAACTAAAATTATATTTGGGTCTCCCAACCGTGAAGCAGCAGCACTACCACTGCACCACCATGCCGCTTTTAACAACGGGCTGGGGGGCATTTTGGAGCCTGGGAAAGCTTAAAATCATTTCTGCCTTAAATTAACAGTGACTTCATTATACGAGGGCATTTTCAGGATTGGCTTCTTCACACAGCAGTGACTCCAATAGGTCTTTTCAGTTGGTGTCCCCACTAAACTTGGCTGCAGTCACTAAGATGTCCACCCAGGCTGAATGTTACTAGCTGCAGCTCCGAGGCTCATGCATTAGAACTCACACACAGCAAAGGTGGCGGCCAGAATTATTTTAAATTTGTTAGGAATTCATCAACTGCATATAAAATGAGATCCTCTTTACTTGTATTTTCGATATTTAAGTACATGCAATATCAGATAGTTTAAAACTTCTGAAAGGTGACTCAAGGAAAAGAAAAACTACTGATGTAGAAGGTTCTCTACTTTCACTCCACCGGACACTGGAGATGCACAAAGATGAAGATACAGGCAAAGAATTCACAGCCAAGTCGCCCACTGCAGACACTTACATTAGCATGAGCTCAATGCAGGGGGTGAGGTGGTCCCATGTGTAACCTGTCAGAAGATGCAACTGTGTTGTCCAGCTGGGAGAGATCTGGAGGCAGATTCGTGAGGCTGCTACACATGCAGCAGCTACCTGAGAAGGACGAAAAGTGAGGAAGGCATGATCTGTGAAGAGAGGAGAAACCACAATGAGCCATAAAAATGGAAAGGACAGGCCATCAGCAGGACAGAGAAACACAAAAGTAAAGCACGGGGCTCAAGTGTCAAAGTGAATCCACAGAGTGCTCTGATTGTTCAGGTAAGGTCCTCAAACACTGTGTGCTCACCAAAGCAGCACTGCAAGGGCTCATTATAACACTTCATCAGATACTCCAGGACAGTAATGAACCTTTATTGAATGATTTGGTTTTGCTTTTTCTTTTTATGAAGGCCTTTACCTGTATCTAAACTTTGGATGAGGGATCAAACGGTGATGCTTCTGCAAAACGCCACATCTTGGCGACTTAGGCCAGATTTATACTTCACGCGACGCGATGCATGCTACAGCAGATGCTCCTGCTACGCAAGCGTTCTAGTGTTTATACCTGTGCACGTACTTTGCGTAAATCTGGAGGAATCCACCAGGTGGCAGTACGAGATATCACAGTGAGAACAGGTTCGGCTTCGCCGTGTTGTGAATTGCCTGGAACACCCATTAAATTTCGATGACACCTTACCACAATATCTCTGAAAAGGATGTTTAATGATTAAATCCATCAGTCCAGGGATTTGTCCATTTCAGCTAGCATTGGGCACAAGGCAGAAACAATTCCTGGACAAGGCATCAGCTCATCGCAAGGTGAATACAAGCACTCACGTACACGCTGGTGTCATTTTAGTGTCACCAAATCTGCATATCTTTGGAAGGAAACCGGAGCACACGGAGGAAACCCAGCAGGAAAACATGGAAACTCCAGGCTGGGAATATCAGCGACGTGACTCCATGCTAGACAGCAGCGCTAACGCTCCACCACCGTGTAACCCCCATGTGTGTAATTATTAACAGTATTCATTACTTAAATGAAATTACCGATTCATCTGTAACATGTAACACACACTAACGCATTTCATCATGAAAGTGATATCAAGTATAAATCTAAGAAGTCTAAATGTGCAGAGAGTTAGAATATCAGACATTTAATGTGCTCGATGTGGCAATCTGCTGCTGTCATGACCGGATGGAAGCCCTAGAAAAAAGACGGCACAGAAAACGGTATGCGAGACTTTTAAATGTATTGTGTCATTACGATTGGGAATATGCGATGCTTGAATATAAAAAGCACCACGAATACATCTGTATAATCGGCATTTTGCCTCACCACATCGAACCATTCAAACATTGAAGCTCGCACATCGATCTCTTAGGATCCGCAAAGCTTTCTGTCACATGTAGATAGTAACCAGAGACTCTGACATCACATTCCAACTTTCAGCACACTGCGTCCCCCGACTTTTTGCTGGTACTGCAACTCGCACACGCGTCGCGTTAATTTCTGAGGACCTGAACAGAGGACGCATCAAATGAACGCGTGAAAGCCATGATGCGGGCAAGTACGTATTCTGAGTGTGAAGTATAAACGAGCCCTTACACCGTGTATGTGTTCAAAGATCATTTATCAGGATTAGGGTTACACCAGGCAGTGTGGATGGAGGGTCGCCCTACACGTGTGCAGCACACTGAATGTGTAACACTGCAAATCTGGGGGTCACGCCACACTGCCATCATGAACATCAGTGTTAGCTTGATGACAAAGGGGTGACAGGCTCATGCAGGACATTGGTAGCTGCACTTCACACACTGTCCCCCATTGTGTGTTGAAAGCTCTCCTGATTTATTTCCAGGTCTCCTGTAATCACATATTAAAACAGGACTTGAAGCTTCTGTGGTTTTAGGCACATCTTCAGACCACAGCTGATTCCTCCATGAATTACAGCAGGATGGAACACTGAATGTAGCTCTTCCAGCTTCTCTCAAGACGCCGGAGCACATTCTCCATGAAACACTGAGCTTTAATCACAGGCACAGTTCACAAAGCTTCAAACACGTGGAGAGTAACAAGCGCTTCTTAATATTGCAGAAGGCAGAGGGGTTATGTGGACCAACAATTACAAGAAACCGCTAAGTGTTTACTGCATACATCTTGGACAATCACAAAATACAGTAGGTGGCACCACTGTCACCAAATCAATTGCGTCTTTCCTTGGATGCAAAGAACTGACATTTTGGGTTCACAAACGACCAAAACAAAACAGCTTTCTTAAGATACATGTCAGTTTATTGCAGTTTTGCACAAATGTCCAGGCAACAAATTGCCAAGAAACTGGAGATATCATACAAAAGGTGTCCACATTCTTGAGAGAAGAGGGCAGACTGGATCTACTGTATGTAACCAGGAGAGACAGAGCAGCAGAAGGCCCAGATACACAACTGCACAAGCGCATCAGGGTCTGGAGGTTTGAGATGCAGACACCTTGAAGCTCCCGATTGGTCGGGGGACTCACCAAATGCCAACGTCATCTGAAAACCATGAGAAGGCGACAGTGGTATGCTGGCCTTAGAGGTCGAGATTCAATGAAAAAAGTCGTATCTGAAACTGGCAAAGACAACAAGGATGGGAATCAACCAGAAATCCACCATCCAGAGTCATTTAATTTCTTTTAAATGGTGGGTTATCTTATTTCTGCATATTACTGTCACTATGCTCCAGTGCTCACTACTCTTTTCATTGTTAGGCTATGCTTATCCAGGGCTACTGTTTAACATCATTCCCTGGGTTTACTCTCTCAAGACTGTTTAAGATTATACTGTATTTTATGCTTATAGTATTTGGACTGTTGTCAATAGATCTCTCTATTTTGATCCTTATATGCCGCTGCTGGGGGGCTTGTTTTGTTTTGGATGTGCTCCGTCTCTAGGTATGTCAGAGGACTGGGACTTTGTGAAGTGGGGTCCAGCCTCACGTGGGGAGGCAAAATGGGGGGGGGGGGGGGGGGAGAGAAAGAGCAATCTATTTCTAATCTATTCTTTAAATCCTTATAATTAGAAGTGCCAATGCAACATTAGGCTTCACAGCAATAACTCCTAGGAAAATTGGAAATAAAATAAGACAGCTTTGACCTCAAAGACTACAAAACGACAGCAAAAGCTCAGAATCAAGATCATCATGAGCAAACAGTTAACTTTGTGAGCTGGAATGTTAAAGAGTTGAATCGCGAATTAAAGAGAAAGAAAACATCCTCTCACCTAACGGGTCTAAAACGCCAAAATAGTCGTTTTACATTGTTAGGCATTGCTTCCCTTTCTGTTCTTTGTGCTGCACAAGCAGCCTGTTAGAACTCACTTCTTGGGCTTTGCGAAGAAAGTTTATTTTCCTGAGATTTCTAGAAAATGGCCAGTTAAGCTCCCAGTTTGACACCAATCGGTTTATTGTTCCAAAACAACGACATCTTGATGTTACAAAATGTGTTACCACACCCTGGGAATTTGAGAACTTCAGCACCACTGGACTTTACACACGCAGGAACAGATGGGACTTTAGAATCATGGAATTTTCTGCATGCACCCAACTGCACCAGGAGAAGACAACAGCCCAAGGGCTGAGAGAGCCTGGTGAGAGGGACTGCGTCCTGAGCTCTACATGAACATTCAGCTTGACGTTCATTAAAGGGAGATCACCCAGTTGATCATTGTGCTCATTTTGTCACTAATGTGGCTTTCCACAGTGCAGATCCCAACACCTAAACTGGTCCAGAGGAGCTAGCACTCCCCCTGCTGGACACAAGCACCTTACACAGTGAAGGATGCTACACAGCACAAGTGCTTGAAAAGAAAAAGGCAGCCAGCCACTTGTCAAAGTTGTTTTAGCGATGTGAATCTCTGCCATTTATTTTCACATGCAAGCTTACAAGATGCCAGTGATGATCCCAAGGGTGACCCTAATAAGGAAATCAAAGGCAGTGTGGCTTACTGGCTAAAGGCTCAGACCGTAAAGGCACCCAGTTCAAACCCCCAAACTCCAGTTCTAGGCAAGACCCTGAGCAAATCACTTCACAAATTAAAGCTCACAACAAAGAAATGTGATTTAAGGCATTTGACATAAAAACAGAGAGCTAAATAAATGACAAACAGACGGCACAAAAGCGACATCTCACATTGGTATTCTTGCTATGCCCTGCTCAGCTCTGCAGTACCACAAGCCTACATGGTACAAGAACTGAGGAACACAAATCAGGAGTCTGACAAAACAGAGGCGCCACCAAAAACTATCATGCATCTGCAATGGGTCGGGGGGTGGCGGGCCCCAGTGTAGGTTTCAAAAATTTACATGGTGATTTATGCAAAACTATGTGCTCATTGTTGGCTGGACCACCGGATTTGCCTGACTGCTGGAGGGACAGGACACGGCTGCAGGCGCCATCTGTTCTGCGCCACTCGTCAATGCAGTCCTCCCTCAGCAGCATGGGAATGTCTCAGACTAAGAGTTACCAGCATGGACGCCTCAGGCACCGAGTGAAACAGTAAACTTCAAAGGGCATCCAGCACTTCCACAATGGCAGGCCTGCACCTCAGCACCTGCACAGCCAAGAAGATTCTTTAGTTTTGTTTTAAAGGTTGTGTGTATTGGACGCCATTCAAGACTGCCTACAAACATACAGACACACACACACACTTATTTGGAGCCCTGCATAACGTAATTGAGAGGACTTCACCGAGCAGCTTGATGTCTGTTGTGACTTTGTGTCTTATTTGCAGCTCCACAGCTGATGAGCTGTTAAATGACTGCTTCACATAAAGCCCTTCAAGCTGCAGGTTTCCTTCATTGACTGGCCTTGCCATGTGCTTCATGAGGAACTTTTGCTGTGCCAGACTTGCAAAGCACAAGCCTACTGGGATGAAAAACTGTTCATTTATCTCTAAAAACCTAGAGAGGTTGAAATGATCACCTAAACGTCTGCGATTCCCAGTGTAGAGTTTGCAGACAGCTTTTCACTGGCATTTGGGGTCAGGACCTGTAAAGCATCTATTTCTCAGGCTACACACTCCTGTCCTCCTCCCCTTGCGTAGCTACCCACCTTTTCCTGTTCTAGTCAGATTCAGGTTGCCCTTTTCTCAGTAGTGAACAGCCTTGTATAAATATCTTGTGTTTCTTGGAAATCTTCCACATGGAATGCCCTTTATGTTACAAAATGGATTTGTTTCTTGCAAAAGTTGCATTTGGGAACACCTCGGGATTCTCCTGGAAGAGCTAGAAGTAGTGGCCGGGGAGAGGGAAGTCTGGGCATCTCTGCTCAAGCTGCTGCCCCCCGCGACCCGCCCTCGGATAAGCGGAAGAGGATGGATGGATGGATGGATGGAATGCCAGTAACCTTGTAACACAAAGAAAGTACTGCCTTGGCTTTACCGACCAGAATTAAAAAAAGGCTTCACATTTAGAGGTTCCTCTAATAACCAAACAGGGTTAATGAAGGATAAGCTACAAGAGTTTACCACTTGGGCACTGGAGGAATGGCAGCTGAAAAACATGGCTTTGAAGGCCTTTGTGAATAAAACAAATCAGTCACTTCAAGCAGTAAGAGGTTCCTGCAACATCAGGGGTGTCTTGGCTGTACTTGAAAAATCAACTTAATGGCACCTTGGCTTTTAAAAAGACAAAACAGCTGGGTGATGCCCACCATTTTAGATGCTAATGTATGTGGATTATAGTGGAATGTCTCAGGGTTTCCTATTTTGGATTGACCCACTTCAGACTGGAACACTGACAGGCTGTGTTAAAGCTGGTGATAAAAAGATGCCCAGGGTGTCAAAAGCTAATTCCAAGGCTGGCGGGAACGACTGTTACTACAAGTAGTGAGATGCAATGGAGGTGCCAAAAGAGGCAGTTATGAACACATCATTAGGCTGAACATTGCCGCTGAAAAGTGGTGAACTTGCAGAGGGGTTTAGGGTTTGCACTACGGCATGATGGGGCGGAGTGGTGGCTCTGAGGCTAAGGATCTGCGCTGGTATCCCAAAGGTTGCTGGGTTGAAACACGACATTGCTAAAAAGAGATCATACTCTGCTAGGCCCTTGAGCAAGACCATTAACCTGTAATTGCTCCAGAGGTGCTGTTCAATGGCTGATCCTGTGCTCTGACCCCAAGGGGTATGTGAAAACTAACAAATTCCTATGCCTAATGCCAATAATGCAGACTAGTGCGAGAGTGCAAGGTCTTTCATGACACACACTTGAACCCCCAAATATGAGTTAAAGATCTTTTGAAAGTCTCCTGTGCATCCCTGCTTATCCACTTCTCCCCTCAAGGTGGCAGCAGCAGTCACACACTTGTCAATGGACTGTCAACAATTCTCAACATTCATCACATTGTAGGACCTACAGGACACCTCAACTGTTGACACGGACAGAGCAGTCATTTCAACATCTTGTCAAGGCTGCAGAATTCAGACAGACAAAGGACAAATGGGGGGACGACTAAATCTCAGCTTGGCAGAGTGACACAATAATCAGAGTAAAACGCACACTACACCACACACAACTGGTGAATCTAGAAATAAATCCTTTCAGCTCTTTAGTTTTGTTTAATTGTCTGAATGATGGCAACATGAGCAATTACAGCAGTACTGTGCCTGGAATTAAAGTAAAGGGTTTGAAGGCCTTGTTGGCAAACGAAGGACAGTCTGGGGACTGACGGACGCGATGACAAGGCTGGTCACTTGCACTTCCCTGGGGATTCCACGGTTTACTACAATTTGAAGTCTTATTGGTGGAATGTAACAAAGGACCACTGTGTCGGTCAGGTCTATCCGAGTATTTAAAATGACACTAAGTGGCTCAAATGGTGCTCTGTCAGTCACTTGCAAACACATGCAGTCAAATGTGCTGTACAGAACTAAAGCCCCCAGTGTCACAGAGTCAACCGCTCGATGGCTTACCTGGTCCCTTCACTTACGGAGGATCAGCCTGTTTAAAGGATTTTATTTTTGCTCTCAGTTCAAATTATAATTCATTTTTTCAAGGATAAAGTGACAGAACAGTACATCTAAGGCCTCAATGGTGACAAGAGAGCAGTCAGTGTAAAAACATGAACAGATGACAAGCAGTTCTTTAATGACCAGACTGAAGTTTAAGAATAGCAAAGCTGGCTAAGGTAAAGCCAATATCTTACCTTGAAGAGAAACTTCCAGAAAATAATGGCTATATTTCTCCATGAAAGCTTTGGTCTTGGTGAGGGAGGGCAGAGGCCAGCCATTGTGCAGATCACTCTCTTGGATGGCAGCATAGAGGTAGTAGTCAATGAAATGGGCTGCAGTCGGCATGCATAGGTTCCAGTTGAACGTCTCTAGGAGCAGAACCTCCATCTTGATCAGGTCCTGCCGGTTCAAAACCAAGTTAAGGCTACACATGAACCCCAGGTTATTGAGCTGCTCCAGCTTGGGTACACGGTCTTCCTTCTCCTCAAATTTACCTGTAAGGGCAAAACAAAATGGGGTCTTAGTAAGCCTATAAAACAGCAAACGAGCTTGACAGGCCTGCGTCGACATTTTCAGAAGTGCAGTGTTTTGAGGACTTGCTCCACAGGAAGTTTAGAAAAAAAATGAATGAAATAAACCCACTGGGGCCATTGATCTTGATCTCCAAGGCTCCCAGTGTCCACTGGTTCTCTTTTCAGCCAAGCAATTCTTTTTTAAGCCGAGGTTTCTCCTGTAATTAGACCGCTCATTTCTGCTCTTGCTCTTTAAGGGTGAATTTTAATGGTATGAGCTACTCAAAGAGGCCTTCTCTCTCGAATTGTTTTTCAAGTGTCAACCCCTCACTCACCTTCTGTTTGACACAATAAAGAGCAGCCAGAGCAGTCAAACACAAAGACGAGAAGCCCATTTTCCATCAAGCACACCAGGGTGCTCACACTAACATAAACGAAAAAAGGCAATTAAAAAAAAATATATATAAAGACGTGAACATCAACAGACCTCATATTTGAATTCTTAAGAAAATAAACCTGCAAGGCATTTCGGGACAAAAGAATCAGGTCAATGTTTTACTCAAGTACACGTTAAGTAAGGAGCACATCTGCAATGGATACCAGGTCAATCCCCCACCAGCAGCTTCTCGTGTCCCAGTTAACATGTAAAAATGAGTCAAGATGGATTAGCAAGTCACTTTACATTTAAGGCATCAGCTAAATAAGTAAATGAATATACAAGAACCGGAAGTGAAAACTTATTACCACAGGGTGCCACCATCTAAACAGAGGCTGGAGATGCCCAATTAAAGAGGAGCTCCTTCTGGGGATTAGTGGGACATCTGAATGAGGAACGTCTGAGTTAAAAAATCATCCAACTAAACCAATGACACTAAAGCCAAAACTTCAGATTAGGCGGCTCTGACGTAATAAGCTGATCATCACTGTCGATCGGTTGATGTCACCTGGGGGTACGTTACATTATCAAGGAGATTAATACTTGTTTTAGTGCAGCCATGAGCCAGACACTCCATCCACTCGAGAGACAGACACACACATGTACGTGTACAGGAATCTCTTGTATTTTCCACTTTTGGAATCTGACCGTCTGATCTTACGTGGGTAACACTGACGATTCAAAGCAAGAGCAGACATTCTGCACTTCAAAAAACTCTGAAACGTCCGAGCTCTAAGAAAACTTTTTCCTATATTGCTTTCCAAATCTGTGTTGCAAAAAAAGAACAACAAAACACAACTGGGCAGGATTTATGTAAAACAGCTGCGGCATCCTCCAGACCCCTTAATCAGAGTATCACGGGGTCACCCCGTCTGTTGAAATCTCAGTTTGGGCTCTTTTGGCTTTAATATTCATGAAGCCCTACATAAAGGGGTTCACCACTCCCTGTCAACTTTTCATCTTCGTTTTCCCTCCTAGCAACAGGCACGTGACGTCACCGGCCAGCTGGGCCCAGCCAGCCAAGATAAGGATTTTCTGCCCAGCTTTGCTGCAGCATGGGGTCGAGTTTCAATTCCAGTGGCCTCTTTTATGCTTCATATCCCCTAAGGGGGCTGCCTTGCTTTGCTAATGTTAAAGAAAACTTGCTAATTAGCTTCTTGCAAAGACACAATGGTGGAGGTGGTGGATTGCAGATTTTAACCACCCACCAGCCCCCCATCCATCCATTTTCACTACCCCACTTTTTTTTTTTTTTTTTTACATCTTCCCCAATAGAAGGTCGTGAGCCCCTCAGATGTTACAAAACCAAAATGCACATCAATAGTGAGATTTGCACAGCAGACACAGAGCTTTCCTCTCAGTCGGACTGTAGAATGAAGTGGGGCAGCTGCACCCCAGGACTGAGACCACTGATTAATTATTTAATTATGAATTAATCTCCTTGTCCCACACACCAGACTCTTCAGTGTTATGGCCCTTCAACTCTGGAACATTTTTCCTCAGTCTCTCCGAGTTTGCTCCTTTTTCTCCACCTTTAAATCTCAACTCAAATCTTTCCTCTTCAAAGAACTTTTGTCTTCTGTGTGATTTGTTTTTCCCCTGTATGTAAAGCGACCTTGGGTCTGTAAAAGGCGCACTATAAATGCAACTTATTATTATTATTGACTCCATGGGCTGCAGGTCTTCAAAACGCAGGCATTCCCTGATTGCCTTGAATCCTAAGACAGGGCTGTGCAGTCTTCCACAGTTAATGCATTTCACACTGAAATCACAATCCCACACAATGCAGTGTGGCTTTTTATTATAAAGAGTTTGAACAGTGCAGGAAGTTTAGGTTTTTCTTTTGATTGGCCTGCTTGTAAGAGCCAACCGTAGAATGTTAAATTCACACAAGTATCGGCTAACTTCACTAGAGCAGCAGTTTCACAGTCACTTAGATTACAATATAATCCGTCAGCATGTAGAAGAACAGAATGTTAATTCAGCGAGTTAGGAAATCACCTTCTCTGCTGCCAGCACGGACTGTTAGATCAGAGCATTGGCACACCGTCTCTCCTGACCGTCTCACAGACATTTTATAAAATGTACGAACATTTGACATTATGACAGGGTGACTACATAGAGAGGGGAACACGACAAGTAAGCCTTACACAGAATTTTCTTTAAACAGGAACTTTTCCCTTTCCTTTTATCAATTTCTCTGAAGTCTTTTTGCTTTGAATTTTACTAAAGCTTTTAAAAAGAACATACTTAGACTGTGGAATTATTTTAACATGCGTCACTCTGTTGCCTGAATTGTTCTACAAAGTAAGCAAAATATGGAGAGAGAGAAAGAGAGGTTAGGAGCAGGCAGTGATACAGCGCATTGCCGCACCCAACACATGTCAAATCAACTCAGGATCCCAGATTAGGACCCGAGTGCAGCCATGCGAGGGCTGACACCTCAGCACCACACTAATTCAGATGGAATGGAACAGGAGGAGGTAATTTATAGTGGCTGGAGTGTCAATACTGATACCAACCCTCAGGTTTTCCCTGCAGGTTGGAGGGCCTACATTCAGGTCTGGATGCAGATTAACGTCATACCCAGGACGGAGCAATTATAGGTCAAGGGTCTTGCTCAAGGGCCCAACCAAGTAGAGTTACTTTTCGCGTTTACGGGATTTGGACCGATTGCCAGTGCAAATCCCCAGCCTCAGAATTCAGACAAACGCAGCTACACTGCTAGAGAACAAACACACTGAAAACAACTGCCACGTGGACGGCCTATGGAGAACTTTCACAAGAAATAACCAAAAACTATCATTGAGAGCTTCAAGAGACACCAACAGAATTTCTGTATGTACTGTACTTTTGAGACAAACTTTTTTTTTTTTTTTTTTTTTTAAAAACAAATGTACTAATGAATTATTGTGCAAAACTACATACACACACAAACTGCTCAAGTTTTAGAACACCTCATTTTTTCAGTTTTTATGGAAATTAACACAGTCTGATGTAATAATAATAATAATAACAATAATAATCTCTTGTATATATTTCTCTTCTGGTTCGTCCTGCTTCCACTTCAAAACTGGTCCCACCCACACGCAGCCGACATGGCATTTCTCGATTCTTATTTGTCCTCTTCCATGTCATGCACTATACTGGCCTGCTGAGCGTCACACATCCAACAAGTACTCGAGGTGCTGCCACGACGGTAAAGTAGCTTTACTACCTTTGTGGGAGCCCCTTGTGTCTTTACAGCAGCTTCTTACACAGCAAACATCACAAGCTAAAAATGATCGTGAACACATTCGAGAACACAACTCTTCTCTAGCGTTTGCTTCCATGGGTGCACAGATAACTCAACCTCCTGGCCACGGACCATACTGTTTTAAAATACACGGGCAAATTTATCACCAAATCTCTCCACTATATGCTAACACTTCTACCTCTCCAGGATATGGATAGTTGTATGTTTTTGACACAGCGCATGCTACTGAAGTACGCTTACAAAATAAAGCAAATTCTGCATGCAGCGAAAATTTACTTCTCCAGTTAGATTCCATGTTCCAAACCATCAACCCCTTCGCTAAATCATACAAACACATGCATGAAATCGCTTAGTCCAATCCAACAGCATCTGTACGAATGGTTTGCAAGGAAAACCCTAGGCAGAATTTACGACAATATAATGCCCCGACATGTCACACCGATGTTGCAGCGATTTTTGTCGGAGAAGATTGCGAAACGCCTACCGAAAGGGATATTTGCATCTATCCCATAGGCAACTCCTGTAAAGAGATTTCCATGCTCGATATGAATTGAGATCGTATGGTTTACCCACTTTTATTCCCTTACGGAGACATTGGCTGGCACAAAGATTTACAACATGTTCCCGATAAAAGAACCGCCAAGTGAATAAGGCTTACTCAATGCTAATTTTACGTGTACAGATTAGCAATGAGGAATACATTTAGTATTTTACACTCCAGCAGCAAACTATTCCAACAGTACGTCGTAGATGCGTATGTTAAAACAGAGGGTGCGCGTCTCAACTATCTCAGATTAGTCAACAAGATCTGCGTGTGGAACAATACAAACGACTATCAGACGCACTGCAAACAAACGCTGAAAACAACAACGTACGTGTAGGCAAAATGATCATATTACCATCCACATCTCCAGGAAGTCCAAGATACACACAACAAAACTATCAGGATGCCATGGCCATAGTACGTAAATTCGGAAAGCCTGATTTATTTATCACTTTCACATGTAATCCTGCTTGGCCGGAAATTCTACATGCACACTGCGTCTTTCAAGAAGTATATATTTCTTCTTGATTTCTAAATTCCTTTCTCACCGTTTTCCGTTCTTATTCTTACACTGCCGTATGTTACGGCAGGCATCGGCTAGTAATAATAATAATGCACTTTATTTATAGGGCATTTTACATTAGTAGTAAATCTCAAAGTGCTACATAAAAAGTTCAAACAAAGGCAAAGCAAGATAAAAACAGATAAAACAACAATAATTATAGCATTCCTGTTAATAAGCTTTTCTAAATAGAAAAGTCTTCAGCTGTTTTTTTAAAACAGCCCACAATCTCTGCTGTGATTGCAGGCTCTCTGGTAGGGCATTCCAGAGCCGTGGAGCAGCGGCTGTAAAGGCTCGGTCTCCCATTGTATGAAGTTTGGTCACAGGGTGGTGAAGGCGGTGGATATTTGTAAAACAGAGGTTTCTTGTAGTGGATTGTAGTATAAGAAGTTCCTTAAGATATTATGGAGCATTTCCATGGATACACTGGTAAATAAACTAACAGTTTGTATTCGATATGGAGATGGATAGGGAGTCAATGAAGTGACTGAAGGATTGGTGAAATGTGTTCATATTTCCGAACCCTCTTCAGGATTCTTGCAGCACTATTTTGAATTTGTTGGAGCTTTTGAAGGCTCTTGCTGGGGATCCCGATGAGGAGTGCATTACAATAGTCCAGCCTGGATGAGATAAAGGCATGAACCAGCTTTTCAGCATCACAGAGGGAGAGGTAGGGACGGAGTTTGGCTATGTTTCGGAGATGAAGGAATGCAGTTTTACAAAGGTGATGGACGTGTATCAAATGACAGATGGGAGTTTAACTTGACACCCAGATTTGTAACAGAAGGGGAGAGGGTAATGGTACAGTCAGAAAAGGAAATTTATAGAGGAACGAAGTTGATGGGGGATGCCAATTAAAAGAGCTTCAGTTTTGGTGAGGAAGTTCTTGGACATCCAGGCCTCAATCTCATCCAAGCAAGAGGAAAAAGTCAATGGAGGTGTACAAGAAGCCAAGTCCAGTCTCACATAGAGCTGCATGTCATCGGCATAGCAATGGAATGAAACTCCATGCCTACGGATGATGTGACCCAGGGGTAGCATATAGATATTAAAAAGGGTCGGCCCAAGGACTGATCCTTGTGGGACCCCACAGGTGACAGTGTGGGTACGAGATTTAGCATCCCCCAAGGCCACATATTCAGCCCTGTCTGTAAGATAGGACTCGAACCATTCCAAAGCAATGCCAGAAAGTCCAATTATATAGTGAAGATGATGAAGGAGAACATTGTGATCTACTGTATCAAATGCAGCTGTGAGGATAAGGAGTGATGGAGAGCCCTGGTCAGCAGGAATCAGGAGCTCATGGTGATTCTGACCAGGGCTTTCTCTACTGTGAGAAGTTCGGAAACCAGATTGAAATTATTTAAAACAATTTTTTGAGGTGATCCTGAAGCTGTCTTAATGTTTCATGAAATCAAGGCATAGAACAAAACAATGAAAAAAACAAGTCAAGGAATCATTAAGTGTCCATCCATCCATTGTCTCCCGCTTATCCGAGGTCGGGTCGCGGGGGCAGCAGCTTGAGCAGAGATGCCCAGACTTCCCTCTCCCCGGCCACTTCTTCTAGCTCTTCCGGGAGAATCCCAAGGCGTTCCCAGGCCAGTCGAGAGACATAGTCCCTCCAACGTGTCCTGGGTCTTCCCTGGGGCATCCTCCCGGTTGGACGTGCCCGGAACACCTCACCAGGGAGGCGTCCAGGAGGCATCCTGATCAGATGCCCGAGCCACCTCATCTGACTCCTCTCGATGCGGAGGAGCAGCGGCTCTACTCTGAGCCCCTCCCGGATGACTGAGCTTCTCACCCTATCTTTAAGGGAAAGCCCAGACACCCTGCGGAGGAAACTCATTTCAGCCGCTTGTATTCGCGATCTCGTTCTTTCGGTCACTACCCATAGTTCATGACCATAGGTGAGGGTAGGAACATAGATCGACTGGTAAATTGAGAGCTTCGCCTTGCGGCTCAGCTCCTTTTTCACCACGACAGACCGATGCAGCGCCCGCATTACTGCGGATGCCGCACCGATCCGCCTGTCGATCTCACGCTCCATTTTTCCCTCACTCGTGAACAAGATCCCGAGATACTTGAACTCCTCCACTTGAAGCAGGATCTCGCTACCAACCCTGAGAGGGCACTCTACCCTTTTCCGGCTGAGGACCATGGTCTCGGATTTGGAGGTGCTGATTCTCATTCCAGCCGCTTCACACTCGGCTGCGAACCGATCCAGAGAGAGCTGAAGATCACGGCCTGATGAAGCAAACAGGACAACATCATCTGCAAAAAGCAGTGACCCAATCCTGAGCCCACCAAACCGGACCCCCTCAACGCCCTGGCTGCGCCTAGAAATTCTGTCCATAAAAGTTATAAACAGAATCGGTGACAAAGGGCAGCCCTGGCGGAGTCCAACTCTCACTGGAAACGGGTTCGACTTACTGCCGGCAATGCGGACCAAATAAAAAAAAAAATTAAATTAAAAATTTAATTTAAAAATTAAATTTAAAAATTTAATTAAAATTTAATTAAAAAAACTCCCATTAAGTGTACAAAAGTTTACTCAAATTTTGGATTCATCAAAGTAGCCTGCACCTTATACTGATACAAGAGCCGAACTGTGACAACCCTTTTGATTCAGACTGCCAGTCACTCTGTGCAAGTTGCCAGCACCAGACCATCACACTTCCTCCTCCATGTTTTGAGGGTTCATGTCACACACTGATGAACCACCCTGTCACCATCTTGATGGCGTACAAACACCCTGCGTGATGAACCAAAGATTTCAAAAAGATGCCTGCCTCATCCCCCTTTATCAATACCTGCTCCCTGAGGTAAGGTTAATATACTCACTAACTGTAATAAAATGTGTGTGCTGATCAACATGCAGCAAGTGTGAATTCCACCGTACACACGATAACATTATTACAGTTCTTCATGGGGGCTCAACCTTTAGGATTGTATTTTGCTATTGTAACAGCAGCTTTAATTTAATAAAATCTGTGCAGCAGCTGCATCCTTTCATCCGATTCTTTTAATGCAGGAATAATAATAATAATAATAATAAATTTTATTTATATTGCACTTTATATTTTAGCAATCCCAAAGTGCTACAGAGTAAAAATAGAATAATAAAATAAAAAAGAACAGAAGAGTCTATAAAATACTTTAACAAAATGACTTTCTAAAAAGATGAGTTTTTAGGTTTCGCTTAAAGGCCTCAGTCGACTGTGGGGCTCTCAGGTAATCAGGGAGGGCATTCCACAGCCTCGGCGCCACCGATGAAAACGCCCTGTCACCCATGCTGCTGAGCTTAGTTCTGGGGACTTGAAGAGTGTTAGTGAGTACAGAGCGGAGGGAACGTAAGGAGTTATGGGGGGTAAGGAGTTCCTGTAGATAAAGAGGGGCATGTCCATAAATGCACTGATGGGTAAGAAGGGAGACCTTGTATAACATTACCTTTATTTAAATCTCAATTACAATATTGTAATTAAATACATTTCAAAGTGTTGAGCACTAGGAATGAAAAAATTCACACCACAGCTACTTAAGGCCCAATCAGCAGAAAGAACTTTGAAGCATTTCCATTGCCATTAGGTTAAACATTTCAAACAACTGTAAAATGATACAACTCCAGTAGAAGAATGTACAGGAGTGCCTTCATTATTTTTTTAACCCAAGGACATTTTCATAACTTTATAAAGCATTTTTAATATTCTCAGAATAAACCCCCAAATGTGTGGTTAATACGCTTATTAGTGCACGGTTTGCTGTTCTGGTTGCCAGTTTATAAAGCACAGCAGTGTGTCATCAAGTGAGGCCTACTCCGGTTAGCAGAGACATAAACCACTCAGGAGTAAGCAGAGCGGTGAGACTGCCAGTTGAGCCAGCTGTCCACTGGTATTGCCTGCATAAACTGAATTGACCAACCAACCTGTCTTGTACAAAATTAAAGCTTACAACTCCTCTAAGAATCTCCCTTCACTTCAATAAAAATCAAACAGTTATTCCAATTAAAAGGCCAGCAACACACTGCACAAACCACTGAGCCTCTGTACTGCCAAAAAGGTGCCACTGTGGAGCCAAAATCCAAATTCTAGAGAACCTCCAACCCTGACCTCAATTATTATAACAACAACATGACTTGAGTGAATTTGTGCTGTTAAACCGACCCTGGAGAGTGTGTGATGTGTGTTTGTGCCCTGTGATGGGCTGGCGTCTTGTCCAGGTGTTGCTCCTGCCTTCTGTCCTGTGATTGCTGGGATGGGCTCCAGCTGCCTCACCACACTGCCTGGATAAGTAAGTGCGTTAGAAAAAAACAAAAATGGATGGATAATGATGATGTTTAATTTATATAGCACCTTATCTCAAAATCAAGGTCACTTTACAAAAACACATTAACAAATAAATGCACAGAAAGCCAAAGTAAAAAAATATTTGAGATGAAGCAAATACAACTTATTAGAAATTTATAGGTAAAATGGGAAGCATTAGGTCAGAAAACAGCAAAATAACTGAGTAATAAGTCTTAATAGTGAGGTATGCTGTTACTGGAGAAGAGACGTAGTCTAAGACTGGACTCTTATTTAGACCTGGATGTGTTAGCACTCCCCCACTACTCTAATAATAAGGGCGGTTTTCTTATACTTGGAGGGGTGAGACAAGGGGTTGTTGTCTGGTCACAAACAGGCCAACACTTAACAGCAGCAAGTTGAGTTTTTAAGGCCCCTGAAGTCCTACTGTCTACCACACTACCTGATCGCTTACTCGATGCGTCTGGTTCTCTGTATTAATAAAAAGTTACTAATGTTTGTGTGACATTTACCCTGAAGTTTCTAACTGTGCCCTCGTGTTCTTGATGTACTCATTTAAAAGTCCATCTCGATCCACTGCAGGAATTCCTTTCCTAATTTTAAACACTTCAATCACGTCTCCTGTTCATCTTTTTTTTTTTAAAGGCTCAGCTCTTTTCATCTTGCCTCATAACTCATCCTCTGTAGTCCTGGAATCAGCCTAGTTGCTCTGTTCGGGACTTTTTCTAGCTCTACCATATCCTTAAAGAGACTAAAACTGCACACAGTACTCCAGATGAGGCCTCACAAGTGCATTATAAAGTTTCAGCAGAACCTCCATGGCCTTGTACTCCGCACATTAAGGCACTACATAACCTCATATTCTTAGTGGAATCCACTAAGGCTCCTAAATCCTTCATATAAGGTGGACTTTTCAATTATCAGACCTCCCATCATGTATTCAGACCTAACATTTTGACTTCCCACATCATCATCTTCTTTCGACTGCTCCCATTAGGAGTTGCCACAGCGGATCATCTTCTTCCATATCTTTCTGTCCTCGTCATCTTATTCTGTTACACCCACCACCTACATGCCCCCCCCCCCCTCAACACATCCATAAACCTCCTCTTAGGCCTTCCTCTTTTCCTCTTCCCTGGCAGCTCTATCCTTAGCACCCTTCTCCCAATATACCCAGCATCTCTCCTCTGCACATGTCCAAACCAACGCAATCTCACCTCTCTGATTTTGTCTCTCAACCGTCCAACTTGAGCTGACCCTCTAATGTCCTCATTTCTAATCCTATCTATCCTCGTCATACCCCGTGCAAATCTTAGCATCTTTAACTCTGCTACCTCCAGCTTAGTCTCCTGCTTTCTGGTCAGTGCCACCATCTCCAACCCATATAACATAGCTAGTCTCACTACCATCCTGTAGACTTCCCACATCTAATACTTTATATTTACTGATATTAAATTTCATCATCCACAAATCTCCCCAAGCCTGTCTGCAGTCCATGTGCCTTTGTGATGATTTAACGGATTCTAAATTATCTGTCAATCCACCTCGTTTGGTATAATCTGCAGATTTGTTGTCTGGCCTGGAAGTGCAAGGCTACAGTATGAAGCTCAAAGAGCCAGCAAGGTTGCCCCAAGTTCACAAGTCGGAAGAAGAAAGAAGTGCGAGGCTACAGCTTGAATGAATGAAATCGACTCCGTCGCCAAAGTGGAACTGCTGAAGACAGACAAAACAAGAGAGAAACTCGCTTAGCTGCTGATAGACGATGGAGGCGAGCGCGTCCGCAAAAAGAAACCTCCGTGTCTGCATTTGAATTTTTACTCTGACGATTTCAATAGTTTCTAGGAGCCCGCGCTTTTTACAGCACAGGCTTACACAGCTAGTTTTTTCTATAATATAATATATATATATATATATAATATATATATAAATATATAATATATATATATATATATATATATATATATATAAATATATATATATATATATATATATATATATAATATATATAAATATATATATATATATATATATATATATAAATATATATATATATAAATATATATATATATATATATATATATATATATATATATATATATAAATATATATATATATATATATATATATATATATATATATATATATATATATATATATATATATAAATATATAAATATAAATATATATATATATATAAATATATAAATATATAAATATATATATATAAATATATATATATAAATATATAAATATATAAATATATATATATAAATATATAAATATATAAATATATATATATAAATATATATATATATAAATATATATATATATTAAAAATCGCAGCGGCCCCAGCACTGACCCCTGCTGGACACCACTCATCATCCAATCCCTCACACCATAACCCTTCGCTCCCTGGGTCTGAGCAGATTCTTCACCCATCTACACACCACACCCTGAACTGCCACTTGTTAGTTTGATGCCCACCATCACATCGCTTAGACTGATGACCCTGTAATCCAGATCCAGATAAGCTGCAGAAAATGCTTTAGCAAAACACATCCATCCAACAGGACATTTATCCAAAGTAACAAAATATAATCTTCTCCTTATGCCTACCTTGCAGCAGTGTCACTTGAACAGAATTCACATACAAGGACTGTCCAAAAAGAAACTGAACTCTTAAACATGTTGCCAATGAGCTGTCACAGCAGTCTCATGATGGTGGTGTATAGCGGTGGCCTTGACCTTTAAAATTCCTACTTGCTCCATCACGCCATGTCAATTAATCAGAGTACAAGCAGTAGAGCGAATGTCGCTCATGCCTTTTGTGATTTTTTGCTGGTTGAAATATGAAGGATCTTGAACAACTTGTTTCCATCAGACTTAGTGAAATTGGCTAAGAAAAAATTAGACATTTCACATGTTGCAGAAAGCTTATGGAGAGGATTGTTTAAGACACGCACAATGTTATGAGTGGTACGGACGTTTCAAATCAGAGAGACAACCCCAAAACTGGATAATGATCAGGGTTAGAATGTGTGTGCTTTGATCTGAGAAAATGGTCACCTGACTGTCCATGAAGCTGCTGAAGTCGGCATCAGTGAAAGTTTGTGCCACACAATATTGACCGAAAAAACTACAGATGCATTGTGCTGTTGCAAGAATTGTGCCACATCTATTAAACGATGAGCAAAATGCGAATCATGTCACAGTCAGGGATCACGTCAGATTGTTCAAATGCTGATAGAAGTTTCTGGAACGTCATGTCAGAACCAGTGAAGCTTAGGTGTGAAGCTGTGGTGGACTCTTATTTCCGAAGTTCAAATCCTCTCTGAAAGGTTGCAGATTTCAAAAGGGAGAAAATTTGCCACAGAACCAACACAACACTCCACAAAACGAGTTCGAGGACACAATCCAGAAATGGCCAAAAAAAAAACAAAAAACATTGGGAGTGGTGAACAAACAGAGGAAGTGGATACTTTGAAAAAGATAAACCTGATCAAGTTTTAAGTGTATTCATCATTTTTAATAATAGTTAGGTTTGTTTTTGGCCAGACCTTGTATTCAGTACAATTAGAAAAACAAGAACTTCAATTTGACAAACAAGAGGAGAGAATTCAGTCCATTTAATGCTCGTTTGTTTAGCTCATAGCTAAGCTGTCCCCAGACCTCCACCAGGTTCTTCTTGGAGGTTCTCAAGGCCTTTGCCTAAACTCCATGCCTCAGTAGTCTGTTCCAGAGTCCCACAACTCTGAGTAAAGAACTGCTTTCTGGCTTCAGCTTTAAATGCCAAGTTACTAGTGGCTATAGACGATTGGTTAAAATGACAGAATTCTGCATGTTAAGGGTTAGATGACGTGATGTATTACATAAGGTAGCGGTCATAGGAAAGTATAAAAAGGGAATGAATTGTTTAGTTAAGAGCTCACTCCACGGACAGACATTTGTGCACATCAGTGTAAAAATAAGACTCGTTCTGCATTCTCACCTGACTCAAGATGGACTACTTGAAAAGACAGGAAAGTTTTTCCACTATAGGAGCGCTCCTTCTGATGAAGGCATGTCCAATCCGTACAACTCACACAAACAGGCAGGCACCAGACAGACTATACATCCAGGCAGAGACAGTAATCCAAATGAGTGCAACAGCATTTTATCAAACAGACAAATGACTGTGATCCCCCTGACATCTTGCCAGATGATCCCTTTTTAAAAGTTCCCAATGGCTCAGTCTTTTACCCAGCCACCCCTGCACTCTCCAAAACTTTTCAATAGAGCAACACCGCTGGTGCAGCTGGGATACGTAAGCCATTTATTCTGTTGTGCTGCCACAACCCAATGAGGGAAAGCAAGGCTGGAGTCAAAGCCTCTGCTCATAAAGGTTGACCCCCCAACCTCGACAGTGAAGATGCTACACGTTTCTGAAGGATGCAATGGACTGTGTGCATAAAACAATTTCATTTCAGTGCACAGGGGGGTTTCAATGTATTGCCTGTTTTAGCAAACACATTAGTGTGAGCCTTGGTGACAGATGAGCTATTGAGACTTGCCAGCAGGGCACTGGACTAGGCGGTGGTTCCAGAACAGCTGTCAGGATATGGCCGCCACGCATTAAAAGATGACCTTACGGTTGGAACCACATTCAAGGGGGTGCCGTCTATGCAGACAGTTCTAACCATTTTCAGCTGACATAAAACAACAACTGGGAGTAGTATGAACCGCATTCTCCACGGTGATCCTTGGCTCTTTATATTAATGTTTCAACAGCCTGTTTTTCTGTTAATCACTGGTAGTTACCAAGAATAGAACTCAAATCAAAGGCTTCGCTGCAACAAGAAATGGCCACCGAAATCTATGGGCAGCTTTCTGAGCTCAACATCCCATCTGACAAACCGCTGGATCAGGTTGCATCTTTCTCAGCAGGATGGGCAAATCACTAGAGCAGGATATAGGCCTTAAAAATATGAACGGTCGCAAAGATCCTTTGCAGCAGCTTCATTAACACAACGTACAGTCCACTCGCTCCACTTCAGAACACATAAGGATAACTAGGCCTTAGTTTGCTGTGCTCGTGTACTACCGGACAAATGGTAAATCTGAGCTTCCCAGTCAGAAATTCCACGTGAACGAAATGCTACAAGATAGGCAAATTGGAGAAAACAAAGCAACTCAAATTCCCCAAGGTGCAACTTAATGCTGACCTTACAGCTTACTCAAATGTATAAAATAAATACGACCTGGACATCCAGAAATGGCACTCTTATGGACAAACTGCATTAAACACACTATTTTGTAGTCTCTGCTTGTGACTTCACTTTTTTTTGGTAGAAGTAGAACCAACAGCAACCTCATGTTTCTCTAAAGAGTTTGATCAGAAATTCACGTGAAGGCATTGCATCACAAGTTGGAGCACCGAATACTCGAAGAGAACACAAAAGCAACAACAGTGAGAACAGATGTGCAAACTTCACAGTGACGATAGCAAAGGACACTGGATGGGTGAGGCACTGCACCATCGTGCTGCTTCTCAGTTCTTTCTATTACATAACTAGCTGTCCCCCGTGGCTCTGCCCACGTAGTAGTGAAACAGGACAGCGAGGAGGGCCCTGCCCGGCTCCCCACTCCTGACATAACGCTTCCACCTCCCCTCGACATGCAGCCTCGGTCTTGTATTAGCACAAATATATTGCTACTGCAGGCGAACTATGATAAACAGCACAATAAGAGGAGTCGCAAATTCAACCGGAATGTTCAAGGAAACTATAAGAAAAAAACCTGATCTAAATCCGTTAAGTAGTTCTCTCGTGAAAAGCGGACAGACAGACATTGGATTTTTTATATATACAGCTGTCCACTGTGGCTTTGCCCGCATAGTAGTGAAACAGGACAGTGAGGAAGGCCCCGCTCGGCTCCCCAATCCTGATGTCACTCTTCCCCCTTCCCTCGGCCACAGCCTCTGTCTCGGATTAGCACGAATATATAGCTCCTGCAGGCGAACTGTGATTCTTAGCGCAATGACAGAACCGGAATGTTCAAGCAAATTCTATAAAAAAAACCTGATCTAAATCCGTTAAGTAGTTCTCTTGTTCGCTAGCTAAGTGGAGACCGGCGCAATGAGTGAGGAGGACCCCCACCCCTCGGCCCGCCGCGTGTCTCTCGGATTCACGCAAATCAATCTGTACGATGATACATAGTACAATGAGACAAGTCGCAGAATCAACCGGAATGTTCAAGCAAATTCTAGAAAAAAACCCAATCTAAATCTGTTAAGTAGTTCTCTCGTGAAAAGCAGACAGACAGCCAGATTTAGAGATAGTATTGTGTCTTGTGTTGGATGTGATGCATAAAACAGATTTCTGCTTTGGTCTTTAAGTATTTCCCTCTGTTCTCATTCTTCACTGCTCTGACTTTTTATGTCCGCTTTCTACATTGCAACAGTCAGAGCTTTAACTTTTAAAACATCAACAGCACCTCAGCGCGTAGCAACTACTCACTATATTTTAAAATGTATTAACTCTAAAAATCAATTTAACGTAAAAAATGTACATTGAATTAGCACATGCCTGATCCAAAATGTAACTAAGATTTAAGATAAACAGTGGGCTGATCCATGTTGCTCTGCACTTAAAGTGCATTTTTTCTAAGTACAAAAGATTTTGTCCACTAAAGCCTAATAAAGCAACAAAAACCAATGCTGATGTAGTAACTATTTAAAAAGATGACATGTAAAATCTTAAAGGGTGTTTAAAAACCAGCTTGTTGCCGGATGAACTCTTAACTGCTCGCCGTTTTCACACCTTCTCTTCATTCACACTGTAATAAAAAGCTTAAGGAGCAGCACACCTCCTCAGTCACCGCTGCCATTTGCTTTCTGTTTAAGCAGCTGGGACAAAGATGGCACAACTCAGTGGCTAAGCTCATCCTTGGGTCCCAAACCGTTACATATGCTGGGGACATCAGAGTTGTGAAAAGCACACATTTAAACATGTCAGACATGATGCCCAAACATCATCTCAGTACTTTTGCTTTTTCTTAACATGAGGCTATAAGCAGACATAAAACCAAAAACAAAAATGTGTTCAATAACAGAAGAGCACATTAGTGAGGGAGCTGTGACCTCTTATACCCCATAAATGGAAAAAAATAACTCAGTGGGAAAGCAGTGTTCTGTATTATTTCAAATTTGAAAAACAAATTAAAGTTCTCAAACAGGATTTGTTCAGAATTTAAGAATTCATTCATGCAATGATGGAACATCACCTTGATGTTCTTTGGGCGACAAATGGTGCCCATGCAGACGTTACTCCTAACAAGTTTTATTATGCAACAAACTGTGATAGCTCACTTTTAAAGAAGTTTTTCTAGCCCAGAGACATTGCGGCCGCTGTGTACATTGACACGTCACACGTTTACTGCTGACTGGGCTCTAATCTATAAAGCCTATACAAACAGCTCCAATAAAGAAATCAACCATAAGTGCTGACAAGAATGTTTTGGAGTTGACATGAACAGCACAAACGGACTTTACCAGATCAAGTGTTCATATTGGCCAATTCCCTCTACGTTTCACTTTCAATCCTGACAGAATTTAGACCTAGCAAATTAATTTCAACAATGGCACAGATACAAATAACCGACCATGGGCCATCCAAGCAACCAGTTGACTGGTTAACTGCTCAAGTCCTGGTGTGGAGGAAACGGCAACCATCACACCACTGGTTTTCAGCAGAAGCTTTTTAATTTTTTTTTTAATTCCCGATTTAAAGTATTTTATTTCACTTATTTCTAAGTCTTAACATCATATGAATTTAGTTCTCTTAATAAGGATTTGCTCAGAATTTAAGAATTCATTCATGCAATGATAGAAGTAGACATGTTGGTCCTGTTTGTGGTTTTATTCTTCACATGGGGTCCACTTGTTGTGTATCTCCCCAAGTCAAGTGGGGTGCCGTGTTTCATGGACTGTCTTCTGCGTGGGTCACATTTCCCTTTTATTCTTTAACCCTGTTTGTGTTTTAAGGGGTTTTGTTTTTAAAAACAGACCTCCTCAGTTCACCATATCAAAGTCCCTTAAAGCACAAGTTCATCCATCCATCCATTATAGGCTATTGAGGGACACAACGCACACAGAAACAGTGCAGGTCACCAAAGCACACAACTGCCCACACGCACTCACCCAAGGCTAATTCAGAGGTGCCAGTTAACTTAACCAGCACATTTAAGACATGAGAGGATCAATCAGTAGAGACCTGCATTCCCATTACTGTAGTAATCCAGAGTAGTTTAGGATTTCACTGTGCAGGCATAATTGAGCAGGGCTAAAGTAACTGGAGATGGAAAATTATTTTTATACCCAGATTCTGAATAAATCTGAACCATTGTGTTTAAACTACAGTTCAAACTTTAAGCAGCACATGTCTACATGATAGCCAATAATAGTGCGACACACCCTAGACTTGTGTGAAACTGCGTCTTAGCAGAAACACCTTAAAAAAAAAAAAAACACAAATTACCCGCCTTGAAAAGCTTTTCAAGTAGCAATTCAATTTCATAGTCTTTAAATCATCAAAAGGAAAAAATCATTTATGGCAGATATAAACCAGCTGCCATTCACTTCCTGGGATGGAGGTTTAGGAGTTCTAACACACTGTAGCCATAAACCTGGCGGCAGCTCAGGGTTTGAATTACTTATCTACCACTGAAGGACAAAATAAAATGACATTTATAACAAAAAAAGCAAGTGGCCCAAAAACTAAGACACAATAAATTACTCTTATATGATATGCAACCATAACACAGAGAGTCAGGCAAAGGCTTAAGTGAATTTACAGAGCATCTGACTGACAGCTTAATGCCCCCCTGGCGCAACTCAAACAGCAGCAGCAGGCAGAACTGAATTTGAAACTGAAAGACATGGGCCGGAGTGGGGATATAAATAACAAAACACACTGTCCCTCGCACCGCTCTAAATGTTTAATAAGATCTCCTTGTTTTAGGTGGATTTCTTCTTCTCCTGCTGTTCATATTTAAACATTTTAAATATGTTAAGCAGAACAACATGAGGTGGGTGCAAAATTTGACCAGAAATTATGGTGTGAAAATATTTCTTGCAATTTGTTATATTCTATTATTGAATGTTTTATTTATTTATTAAACATTTGCCATTGACTTGAGTAGTTACTGACATTTTTATTTTGATAAAACACAATGACAATCTCAGATTTGATTAGACAGCTTACTCCATTTTAAATGCATGGTCCACTGACACAGGCCATGGTAAATATTTTTTTTTTTTTTATTTAAAAGTTAAATATTTTCCAAAGATCTGTTTCTAGTGTTTGCAATTCATCACAAACTGACCATAAATCTGTTTAAAATATAAACACTTTTGGTCCGTGTCAGTCATTGGTCTTTTATACACAAATGAACATTTTTCTATTGTCATTTTTGGCAGTACTGGAGGTGAAGCATCAATTTACCTATTATCTATACTTCAGCAAATAAAGGAAAAAACTTCTTTTTTTTTTTTTTAAAGAAGGGAGTACAAAGTAATGTCAGAGCACATCTTTTGGTACAAGTCACAGTGTGGGGTACGTGGATTAAGTGTGTGTCTGTGGATTCAGGGCAGCGTAAACGTTCTGCTCAACATGACATCCCCTCTTTGGCACTTACTACTCTCACTTTATCATTCATTTTTTTTGTCATATTTCTGTTTTCCGATTCTGTCTTAATAGCACCTTCTGACAGAAGACTGGAGCTCCAAGGTGTCATAACGGAGATCAAGTTCTTTTCTGCCTGCACTACCTGGTCCACAGCTCTACATACATCTTTTCCTTACTGTCCCATGCAGCGTCCAATAAAAATTCTTACAGACGTGCACTAATCAACATGCCATATGTCTCCAATCTCCCACTCCATGATTACGAAGTACAATTAAAACTGGCTGTTAAGACATAGAAATAAACTGCCTGATCTGAAGAGACATTTTTGTTGTATTACAGGTCATCTCTGATGTCAAACAGATCTTGGAGGGTCACGCTGGCTGCTGGTTTTCATTACCAAACAGTACGGAGGTGCAGTCAAATTACGGCCAAAGGCCTATGCTTCATTGTAAACCAGTTACTGCTGCCAATCACAAACATGGCCAGAATGAACACCTGCCAGCCCTTTAGGTTTGATATCTGATCCTGGTAACACCTCACTGACACTGTGTGACCCTGAGCAAGTCACTTCAACAGCTTGTGCTCCAACTGGAAAAAGAAATGCAACCAATTGCATCTCAAATGTTGCAAGTCACTTTGGATAAAGGCATCTGCCAAATAAATAAATGGCTGCACCAAACACTCACCATTATGACTTTGAGGGGAAAAAAAAAAATAAAACGCTACTCCCATGCAGGCAGTTCTACTCAGCGCCGTTTTTTGCTAACCTATCAGCATGCAGGCCATCTTTGACAGCCAATCACTGATGATGCGAGAGCATCCACACAGTGTGATATGCCACATCCACACCATACCCCTGCAAGGCCCACGCTAAAGTCAATGTGGGCTTCGGGGTCAGGCTCTCTCTAGCATTGTACGGAAGGTAAATTAATACCTCGCGTTCTAAACCTCTGATTAGATTAACCTTTGGGATCCATTTTACTTTCTGCAGTCAACTAAAGTAAACAGTCTGCAAATTTTTCTCATTCTAGCAGTGGGCGGCCACAAGCTGCTAGTGTTAACACTGGCACTGTATGAAGCCATGTAGGCCTCCGTAGCCCCACAAGTGTATCACCCCACTGAAGCACAGCTAAATCTCTAGTGGGTGCAGCACCTTACACATGCAAGTCAAACAAAAAAAAGCCTCGTTAGTCTTAACCTTGATGTTTGCAGGAAAGATATTTCCCCCCCATTCCTTGTTGATGTTGTATATGAGAGAGTAAACACTGAAGTCTTCATGGACATTTTTGCCTCTCTCAGATAAACAAGTGGTCTATCAACTAGTAATTAAAAATGGCTACCACTGAAGGAAAGGCACAGTTTGTACCCTGGTTTATTAAAACACAAAATCAGATACATGGGATCAAGTAAACTTTAGAACTCAGTATTGGGGAAAACAGATTCACCATCACGTGCGACTATTGGTGTCCATGACACAGGGGGTGTGTCGGGAACAAGTATAGACAGAAACTGAATATCGTCTTGATGTTCTTTGGGTGACAATTGGTCCCCATGCAGAGGTCTACTTCTAAAATGTATCTTTATTATGCAACAAACTGCAGATAGCTCACTTTTAAAGAAGTTTTTCTATAAACAGCCCAGAGACTGTGGCCATTGACACATCACACATTTAATGCTGACTGGATTCTAATTTACAAAGCCTATACAAACAGCTCCAATAAAGAAATCCATGATAAGTGCGGACAAGAATATTGGAGTTGACATGAACAGAACAAAACGGACTTTACCAGATCAAGTGTTCACATTGGACACTTCCTTCTACATTTTACTTTCAATCCTGACAGAATTTAGAACTAACAAATATACAGGACGAGTCAAAATGATGTTAACATTTGAATGGTGGAAGCAAATTTAATTTACAAAACATACTTCATATGTGCAAGATGATTTACAGGAATGTCTCAACCTGTTCACCATCATGTTCAACACATGTACTATATGTGGCACAAATTGTGCACAAAAATAATAATTTTTATTTAATAGGCGCCTTTCTTATACATAGCAGTACCATCAGTGTTAACATTACTTTGACTCAACCTGTATAATGGCACAGATACAAATAACCGACCATGGGCCATCCACGCCCCCAGTTGACTGGTTAACTGCTCAAGTCCTGGTGTGGAGGAAACGCCAACCATCACATCATTGGTTTTCAGCAGAATTTTTTTTTTTTTTTTAATTTTTTTTTTTTTATTAATTTTAATTCCCGATTTAAATTATTTGATTTCACTTATTTTTAAGTCTTAACATAATACGAATTTAGAAATCCCCAAAATTGCATTTTACTTATCAAATTACATTTTAAAAAATACATTTCAAGCTCCTATTTTAATGCCATCTTTTCATGTAATTGGACTACTTAGCTTGAGTCTCCTGTGAAGCATTAAATTAAGTCTGGATGGCTTATCAGAGTTCCCCCACTGAGCAGCTTGCTCGTGTCACTGTCCCTGGATGTGTTTGTACTCATTAACTGATTAAAGACAAAAAAAATGAATGAATGACAATAGCAGCCCTGCAAGCAGGGATTAGAAGAGGGAATCTGCTCTCAACTCAACACATCTTGAAGTAATTTATTAAAAAGTGACCCAATAGGCATTTCTGGATTAAATAATAAAAAGGAAATGTAGTTAACCCAGAGGTTTAAAAAGCTAACCTTTAATTAGAAGCCTGGCTCGATTTCAAACCAGTGGCTGTGGCGTTCCAAGCAGAAACAAGACTCTGCAGCACAAATCGCCAAACGAGTGCTGCAGTGCCACCCAACTTGCCATCAACACCTCTGACCCTACAACATGGCTGAACTTCTATTCACCAACTGCTAATCAGAATTGTGTGTCAATAATAATAATAATTTGCACTTATATAGCGCTTTTCTCACTACTCAAAGCGCTCAGCAATTGCAGGTTAAGGGCCCAACAGAGCAGAGTCTCTATTGGCATTTACGGGATGTGCTTATGGGATTCGAACCGGCAACCTTCCGATTGCCAGTGCAGATCCCAAGCCTCAGAGCCACCACTCCGCTGTCAGCTGCACGTCTTATCCTACCACCCAAAATACAAATCACCTCACGATGTGGACGACAGTGCAGTGGCCTCCACTTGTGGAGCACTCAAGTCTCGGCCTGAATGTGGGAGTCCAAAGGCCCACTCAATCAACTTTAAGAGGGTCTGGGCATCATTGTCACATACCACTGTGCTCACTTACAAAGCTAAAGGTTCTGACGGGGCATGAATAAGGAAGTATAATCCTATCAAACAAAATATTCATCTTAATAATAATTCTTTACATTTGAATTGCGCTTTTCTCACTACTCAAGCGAATGGGGAGCCATTTCAACCAACACCAATGTGTGGCATCCACCCTGAGGATGCAATGGCAGCCATTTTGTGCCAATAACCACACATTAGCTATTAGGGGATTAAGGTTTAATTAGAGACAGGAGATCATTAGGGGGGTAATTTAGCCTGGACATCAGGATACACCCTGCTCTTTACAGACTGGCCAACTAAAAAGGTCCATCTAAACCAGTGTTTCCCAAACTCAGTCCTGGGGACCCCCTGTGGCTGCAGGTTTTTGTTCCAACCAGCATCTACTTTTAATTGAACTCCTGGGCTAATTAAGTTAACTGATACTTCTCAAGTTCTGTGTTTAGGGAACAATATAGAAATTTGAAAACTAAGTTTGCTAAAATATATATATATATATCTATATTAAAATGTACCAAGCAGTTATATGGAAATGTATTTTTTTCTTTTTAACAGTATTTTCATCTTGATTTTCATTCTACTTTTCCAAGTGTTCTAATTGTTTAATTAATCCAATACAGTATTTACTAATTAGTGGGTCTGACTCTAAATAGATGCAGCCTTTGATTATTCAGTGTTGTTTGCCTGAGTGTCTGATCTGCTCGTTTTTAATTGTCATTAAGATACAACGAAGGGGGAAAAACTGCACAGAGAAAGGGCAAAACATAATGAAATCAACAAAAGAGAGTTAAGCATTTAAATCTATAGCAAAATCAGAAATATTTATAAATGTCTTATAAATGTAAAAATCATGCTGCTATGCTTTTCTGAATGTCGAAATAAAATACCAGCTAATTAAATGAGATCAGTGCTATCAGGTGTTGTCAATGAGTGGGAATCTGGTTGGAACAAAAACCTGCAGTCACAGGGGGTCCACAGGATCGAGTTTGGGAAACACTGGTCTAAACCAAAGCACAACTATTGTGTTCCGAGTTACAAGAAAACCCACAAAACTACAGTAAAAGCGTGTTAGCATCGACAGATGAATGTCGCCTTCAGTGAACCTGAACGCACGCACACATGCACTACACACAGCCTGACATCCCCGGCTGCGGCGGTAGCTGCTGCTTGCTACAAAGCCCCCGTTTTGGATTTCACCCCATTAGATAAGAGCCACACACTCTGAGCAGCTTTATTTTCCTAACTTATCAAGTTCCTGCCTCCGCAGGTCACTGAACGGTTAGAATGCAGGCACTGTGAGAGAAAGATCCGCTGTGTGAGGGACAAGCTGAAGGAGCGTGACAGTGTGTGTGTCACAGACACCCAATCAGCATGGAGCCACCCGTCGGGCTTCTTCACAGTCACTTCACTTTACTTTACTTTATGAGTTGAGTCTAAAACTAGTTGGAAAAATCCATGTCAGGCCAATATGAGACACAAAAGCAAACCACAAAGTCAGGTGTCCTCCTACCTAATCATCAACTGGCACACACTCTCCAGAGCAGGGGTGGGCAAAATCATTCCTGGAGGGCCACAGCAGCTGCAGGTTTTTGTTCCAACCCAATTGCTTAATAAGAAGTTCTTATTGCTCCAGTAACACCTCGGCTTCACTTTAGTTGTCTCGCTTAAGATTTTGAACCCTTATTGCTTATTTTAGTCTTAAACAGCCATAGTCTTGGTTTTTAATTGCTCCTTATTAACAATAAGATGCAAATGACAAAAGAAACTAGCATTTCTCCATTTAGCTTGTTTCCAGTTATACCCGTGTGTATTTTTCACGGACTATTTGGTTTAATTAAATATTTGGAGGGAAAGTGAAGAGAAAAAAAAAAAGTGAAGCCCTGAGAAATAGAATTCACATTTGGATGATATCCTTAAAAAGGAAAAACAATGTAGGATATGAGAATGACTTAACATGGCAGAGTTAGATGCAAGAGATTACATCTTGCCTGAAGAAGGGGCCTGAGTTGCCTCGAAAGCTTGCATATTGTAATGTTTTTAGTTCGCCAATAAAAGGGGTCATTTTGCTAGGCTTTTCTCTACATTCATAATGACTAACACGGTACAACACCCTAGTACTACATGGCAGAGTTAAAGCACTAACAAGCTATGAAATTAAATTATTGACAAGGATTGGTTTTTAATGAAGCAACTGGGTTGGAACAAAAACCTGTAGCCACTGTTGCTCCCCAGGACTGACTTTGCCCATCCCTGCTCTACAGTAACATGAAGTAATAAATGTTAACAAAAAAAGTGTTAAAAGGAAGGCATTTTGAAAGAGATTATCGGGTAGGGCTGGATGAGATGATCAAGTCAACAGTGTGAGGATTTAAAATGTTTAAATAAAACCAGCCATATTACTAACCGAGAATGGTAAACCGGATGGCATGAACCCAGGTACACGGCGATGGACGCAGGAGACGTACTGCGCAGGCGCCGACAGCGCGCGTCTCAAACCGCCAGCGAAGTGTGATCCACCGCGCACGAAGGAGTCACCGCTCAAAAACGAAAGAGCTCTTGACGTGAATGAGAAATGAAGCAAAAACACGCCCATAGCTAACGACTACCGACACGGACACACAAAAAAGAGGATTCTGCGCTGCAGCCCAGATTCAAACGGAAGAGGCTACGGAGGCCCCACAGGTCCACAAAGATAGTACGGAAGGCGCCTACACAGCATAGTGAAACCCGACATAGTATGGACGGTGCAGGCATCCCCGCCATATTGTGAGTGGCACTACTGCGGAGTGAAGGCGCAGGCGTCACCGCCATATTGTGAGTGGCACTACGCATGGATAAAGAAAATAAACGTGGGCGCCTACTACGCGCGTCTGAAACCGCAGAAGCAAAACTGTCTCGGCTCCAGAACCAAACAGCTCGACTAACAGAGCTACAAAAACGCGCCAGCATGGACAAATACAATGAACATAGGCGCCTACAACGCGATTCTGAAACTGTGGAAGCAAAGCAGGCATGGGGGGTTGATGAGCGAAGCCCCCTAGTGAATATCTGTATGATGGGTAAAGGTGAGAAAACATAGTTGTGTTTTGTGCTTTTTTTGTCTGGCTATCTCATCTTTCACCAACCTCCGTATCGATGCACACACATATCTGAGGATTAATAATCTGCATTTACACACGCAAGTCAACCTCTGAAGTTCCTTTGTCATCATTAAACCGCACAAGACTTTGCCATTTTCATTTCAAAAATAAGCAGGAGTCCAGTGACAATTTTCTTGTGTTTTATTAGTTTCCTAATCAGATTGATGCTTCACAAGTTTTTTTGCTGCCAGATTGCCACTTACCACACAGTCTTCTACTTGAAAGTACAATTGAGCCGTGCAGAGGACCGCCATGCTAATCCATGTGCTTCTGGCCTTATTCCAGCAACACCACCACAGGCATTTTTACTTCATTAAGACAAGTACAGTAATGCATTAGGTTACTGGTTACTTTAAAAAGTCAATGCCCATTAGTTTTAACTCGTGACCCTACTGCTCTTAAGGTTATGTTGCCGACTTTAGCAGTGTGCAATCAGCGCATCAACACAAATTTAGTAATTGTTCTTGAGGTTTTTTTCTGTCCTCCCTGCCCATCAGACCTTACTTTTATTCTATGTTAATTAGTATTAACAAATTTGATTTTTATATTTTGTTTTTTTCTCTTCATCATGTAAAGCACTTTGAGCTACATCTTTTGTATGAAAATGTGCTATATAAATAAATGTTTCTTTGTACACGCCGTTTAAGTGTAAAAGGTAATTCCAGCTCAGAACTTGTAAGGTCATTTAAGATGGTTATTGTTGTGATCAGAGTCAAGTTTGTCAGAGCTTAGAAAGAGTTGTGTCTCTCCAGGAAGTAATGGAATGACTTGAGTATTAATGTTTTCCACATTAATATTTTTTGGACATAATATAGTGCGTTGTGTTAAAAGGGGCATTTGGTCTAATGAGATTGCTGTTCCAAATGTCTCTGTAACTAAGTCGTCGCAGATAAAGGCTTGAGGAATTGTAATAGTATGTGGCTGAAGTCCATCTGTATTGGTGAGTGTACCATCTCTCAGTTGTAATAAGTAATTGTTATGATCTGGTTCTGGACATCGTATCTTTTTTACTAACTGTATCTTTTGAAAGCAATGCCAATTGTCTGCGTATTTTAAGGTGCACTGAACAATAGCTGAGTGCATGGCATCTGGAAGAATAGCTAATCACTGTTTAAAATCTCCTCCTCATAAAAGTACCTTTCCTCCAAATCGAATATTATTATTCATAAACGTTTGTAGAAGTTTATGAATGGTGTTGAGTAAGTGACTTCATGTCATTGAACATTCATCAATAAACAACATTTTTTCAAGACGGATGTCACGTGCAGTGCCACCGTTAATGTTCATAGTGGATACCGATTTGTAGGATCTAATGCAGTTGATAAAGATTTCACTTTCAGGTACATCGTCAGTTAGAAGCTTCTGTAGATATTCAGGATATGAATGTAAAGAAGGCAGTCTAATTTGACCCTTTTGACAACAACGTCTAAATGTATTACTTGTATTGCCAGTTGTTTCTTCAGGGAAGTGAACTGAATGACAATGATTGCAAATGACATTCATTAATCCGAATGAATTTTCCTGGTGTATGTTTTGCTTGTGCCGTTTGAGAGGCGCGTTGTTGCATGTGTAGTATTTGGGACGTGTTGTTTTGGAGCTGTAATCGATGTGCCTGTGCTGTGTGAGAAGCCCGTTGTAGCCTTCGCTGCCATTAACGTATGTCTGAGACGGGAGGTGTTTCGTTTTGAATCCGTGCCTGTTGCGATGCAGCACTTTGATTGATAGTTTGCGTAATGTGGATCTAGGATGTAGATTTGTGCATATTTGCGTTGTTGATTTGTTTCAGGGTGCACTGTTCCAATGCGATGCAGTATTTGTGCACATATGCGAAAGCAGTATGGGCCATTGCCTTTTGGTGTCCTGATATTTACTCCGGTATATGGAAAAGCAAATGAACTATTGTAGGATCTAATGCAGTTCATAAAGTTTTTACTTTTAGGTACATCGTCAGTTAGAAGCTTTAGTTGAGCTTTGCGTTTTTGGAGTCGAGACATTTTTTCTTTTAGAAATATGGATAAGTAATAAGGAGTATTGCACTCACTGTTAATATGTTTCCTTTTCTGCAGTTGAACGGTTAATAGTGCTTTATTGTAAGGAGATCCACCAATGCTGACACCTATGCTGTCTAGTGTGAAGGTGTTGACGTTCACTTTAGAATATGTGGCTTTGGGTGTCACTTCTTATGGATGTGTGTGTGGGGGGGGGGGGGTGAGGATTGTTGTTGCGCGAGCGTCTTCTTTCTTTTTGTGTTCCTGTGTCTTGTTTGAATCCCCCTCTTTGTGTGTGTCCCGTCCGGTGCCTGTAGGGGGGGGGGGGTCGGTGCCTTGCTGTTGTGCGCGAGCCTCTTTTTTTTTTTTTTTTTTTTTTTATGTCTAGTTTCGTGTGCAATGTGTTTCGTGCGTTGCTTGCGTTTGAATACTTTTTTATGTGCCTTTTCCTTTTTTCGTTGCTCTTTGCGCCTCATTTCTCCATTTTTCCTGTGCTCACTCCTTTTTTCTGTGGTCTTGTCCGCCTCTCTCGCCCTCTTTTGTCCGTCTTTCTCGGCTCCTCAGCCGACTCTCGCGGACTCTTTTTGCGCCTGCGCAGTACGTCTTTTTGCAGCTACGGCCCATTGCCGGATGTGCCTGCGTCCATCATCCGGTTTAGCATTCTCGGTTAGTAATATGGATATTATTCCTTCTGCTGGCTGAAATCAAATTGCCTAAAACATTTACTTCTGGGAATTTATTTGGTGGTCAACAAAAGTGGAAGCTGTTGAAAGTGCATGAGAAGCAAATACGTTGGCAGGCTGACAGAGAATTGTGGACAAGCACAGACTACAAAATCCTTAAGAGTAACCCTGTTAAGGGTTTACATGGTGACAGAGTTGAGTTATTCATATACAACTCTACCCCTTGTAAATCGGGTTTCTCAGCGGCCAATAACCCAGTTTCTCTAATTGGAATAAGCATCCTGAACAAATCCAAATCATATTATGGGATATCATCTACTGTTGAATTCTGCCCTGTACTTGTAATCTATTGCACTATTATATTGTATTGAGGATAACTGGTGTTCTGTTCTGTGTATTATACTGACCTACTGTATTTTTTGACACCCACTGCATGGCCAACCTTCCTGGAAAGGGGTCTCGCTTTGATTTGCCTTTCCCAAGGTTTCTTCCATTATTTCCCTACAAGGGTTTTCTTATTTTCTTAGACAGTCAAGGGTGGGGGGGGGGGGCTGTCAAGAGGCAGGGCCTGTTAAAGCCCATTGCTGCACTTTTGTGATTTTGGGCTACACAAAAATAAATTGTATTATAGTGTTAATTTTCTGGCATTTTAGAAATCGTTTTCTGTGAATAACTGGGTTATCGAGGTGCATTTGCCATTGGATTCTTGAATTATGGTAACTTCTTGCTGGGCAGGATCCTTGAACACTACTAAAGTACTACTAAGGTAGGAGAGGACTTGCAGGTTAATGCAGACAGAAGCTGTATCACGTTCTTGTTCTCTTATAGTAGTCTTACAAATCACCTTAAGTCAATGGGTGAGCCTCTCTGGCAGCATCTTCAATTGGGTTTCAGTCTTACTTAACAGGTAGAAAATTCTTTGTTAGTTGTGATGATTATACTTTGGTGACGCATGATATTTTATATGGTGTACCACAAGGATCTATTCTGAGTCCCCTACTCTTTTTAATCTCCATACAGTACTTCCATTAGGTCAGATTATCTCAAAGCACAGCTATGCAGACGACAAACAGCTGTATTTAAATCGATAGCGCCTGAGGACCCTGATGCTCTTGGCTCTCTGAACCCGTGTCTTACTTGTATTTCCAAATGGATGATTAGTATCTTCTCCTTAAGCAGTGTGAGAAAAACAGAAGTCTTAGTGACTGGCAAACATTGACAGAGTGAGAGTATTAGAAATAAACTTTATCCCTTAGGCTTAAAAGTCAAGTGAGAGATACAAGAATTTAGGGGTAACTACGGAGTCTGACCTAAATTTTAAATCACATATCAAATTACTAAGACTGCATTTTTTCACTTAAGGAATATAGCAAAAGTTAGACCTCTTATAATTTTACAAGACACTGACACAGTTCATGCATCTGTTTTCCGTCAACTAGATTACTGTAACGCACTCCTTACAGGAATACCTACAGTTATAGTTAGTGCAGACTGCAGCACTCAGAACCTTATCAAGGAAAAGAAAATCTGAGCACCTCTCCAGTTTTAATGGTCATTACTTTGGTTCATTCAGAATTGACTTTAAAATACTACTAATGGTTTGCAAAGCCTTAAATAATCTCGCCCCGTCCTATATTTTGGAATGTCTGTCCCCTTACACGCCAAGTCGTAAACTTGATCTCCAAATGAAGGTTGGCTTAGAATTCCAAGAGCCAACTTGAAGGGAAGTGGTGAGGTGGCCTTTTGCTGTTACGCACTTAAATTATGGAATACTTTACCAATAGAAATTTACCAGGCTATCAGTGAATTTTCAGTACCCTACTACCATGCATAGAAAATCACTGAACTTCCACAATGGCCAGAGTAAAAGAAGGAAGAAGAAAACCTACAAACTCACTGGAAGTAAGCAGCTACTACTGAGCTACTACTCTCTTAGAGAGTCAAGGCTGGGGGGCTGTCAAGAGGCAGGGCCTGTTAAAGCCCATTGCGGCACTTCTGTGATTTTGGGCTATACAAAAATAAATTGTATTGTATTGTACTGTACTGAAACTTGTTATACAGATTTGTGGATTTCCTACAAAAAGTATCATTAGGTTTAGCTACTACAGGAACTTTGTTTTCAGGAACCAGTCAGGGAGGAGGCTATAAAAAGTGAGGCGATGCATCATCTTCACCAATAACCCTAAAAATTAACAGAATTGAAAGATGGCGCCACAGTGCTTGTGGTCAACTAATTGGTACAATTCATTACTCGAGCAACGATAGCCCCTGGTTGAACTACAAATACACACCCTGTAGTGGGAGCTTAAAAAAAAAAAAAAAAAAAAAACCCACCACAAAACTAGGAACTACAAATGACCCAAGTTCCTGCAGTGAGAATGTTACAAGAGAGTTTCTATAAAGTCCACACTTCCTGATGAAACTGTGGTGGGAAAGCGCCTACTATTTCTAATATATACGACAAGTAAAGTGATGTCCATCGTCTTAGTGAAGATGCCACTGGGGGCCAAAAGAAGAAAATATTCCAAGTGTTAAATTAAAAAACAATCTCTCATTCAAACCAGCTACAGTGGCCACAGGCTTCAACCCAGAACTAGGCCCGGTGCTACCTGTGTTCCAATGGCAAGGATGTGCAGCAGAGTTGGCCTTAGGGATGTGCGGGGCGTAGAGCTGACCAACCCCACCGCTGATGCCGGTTACGTCAAACGCTTTTACTGGTATGTGTGGACTGTATAAACGCAAGCACAAATTCAATACAAATAATGTTAACATACAGCGGATCTTCTCATTACAGTATTCAGCTACATTTTTTTGCAAGATAACAGACTATCAAAATATAACTGGAGAATATAACCTGAAAAACCCGCTCGACCGGGACACGGGGCCCCACTTGCCACCCACCAAACACTGCTCTTTATGAAGTGTTTCACTGCTGCACATCATGTTTTACTGATGACCACCAAACTATTTAAAATGTTTGTTTCAGTCCCTTTACTTCCATGCTGAAGTGTGACTGTGCCTACAAAGCCATCACCACCCCCTGTAACAACCAAAAAAAAAAAAAGTTTGTCCTGCCATGAGACAGGAGGCACAAAAGGTAGCAGCCAAGATAATTACTTCTCTGCATGGTGCGAGCAGCGAGGAGGAGCGTAAGCATTTAATCTGTTTAGCTCAGCACAGAAAACGGAGAGGAGATTTAATTAAGGTTTACAAAAGCGGTCAACCCTGCTGCCCACTTCAAACTCATTCCAAAAAAAAAAAAAGGAAAAAAAAAGGGGGCGACACTTCCTGACATACAGAGCTGTAAATTAACAGCAAAAGTCACATGGGTAGAGCTAAACAGAAATCTTGGGAAAAGGAAAAACGTACTTTAATAAACTGAAAATAAATTTAAAAAATGCCACTTGAACATTCACTTTTGTATATTTTTATGAACTTTATTTTAATGTACACAACTGTGCACCTGGTGATTAACCATTTAAATTTCACAATGCTCAGTGCAGAGTTGTTCACAATATTCTGCAGCGCTTACTACTGTTTAAGACTCCATTTCATTCCTCATACTGTGCTCTACACCTTTATGATGTTTCATAATAAAAACTCAACTTCAAATAATGGTTGAATGTGTAATATAAATTAATATTTTGTGACTTTAGTTCAACAGGACACAATAGTCCAACACAGACAAATAAAAAATCTCTTAATAAACTTGATGACCCACACTTTTGGTAGACTTCAGTATTGCATCCTACTTAACTTAACACATTGAACTAACACATGTTAAAGCAAACTAAAACTTCTAGATTTTATTGTCATTAAAAAAGGGAAGAGCCCCCTGAGCACGAGGCCATTAAAATGCTAGTGAGTGTAAACACTAAGCTAACAGCACATTTACTAATGATGCTAATTAAAAAAAAAAAAAAAAAAATATGGAGGAGTGGGGATGGGGGGGGGGGGGGGGGGGGGGGTATGGGGGGGGGTGTAGTGTTTCTAATGGGGTCATGCAGTTAACCAATTCAGCAAAGTGAAATCCCAGGATAAAAAGGCCAGCGTGTCTTTCAGGGAGACGTCACACTTGCTTATCAGGAGACGCTGAAATTAAAGGCAAATGAAATCGCGTCGAGATTGTTTTTAATGGCACAAACAATTAGCCTGGTTTGAGGGAGCCTACATTAAGAGGCGACCAAAATACAAGCCATGCTGTACCACAGACATGGGGGGAGTGGATAGCTGCTTTTAATATACGCAGTCACGCATTGTGCTGTACAAAGAGGCTCCCAAGACACACACATTAGCATAGACACGGCCTATCAAATTTCAGCTCAGCACTGTCTCCTCGGGCTTAAGTACCGGCACCTTCCATTGAAAGTCCAAGTGGTGCCCCCAGCTCTCGTGTCACCCCTCTGTTCATGTTTGAGACACACGGAGGTGGCCAGGCACACGCATTTAGATGTCCACTTGTTAATTTTTTAACACACACATTCATTTTCTAGGCAGTTTCTGCAGTTAAATCATACAACTCAAGTGCTGAAGATCTTAAAGCAGCTCCCAAAGGATGTTTGAGAACTCTAATTAATCATCCATCCATCCATCCATTATCCAACCCGCTATATCCGAACTACAGGGTCACGGGGGTCTGCTGGAGCCAATCATCTCCGCCATTAAACTCTGCTCATCCAAGTTAATAACACAAACTGGTCAGCAGTTTATTTGACTGAATGAAAGTCAACACCAAAGTGACTTGTACAGTGTCACAAATGTTACACATTAAAGTCCATCTGCTCCGCCGGGGCAAATCAAAGGTCTGGTCGTCTTTCTTTTCAAACTATTGTCTGCCTTCCCACCCTTAGAGTCATTTCCTCCTCTTTTAAAATCATCTCAGTCATTTCCTTCTGGCAGTCCTTGAGGATAAAAGGGGGCTACTTGTTACAGCATCAGGGTCCAGGAAATTTATATCCACTCATCAAGGCCACAAACAATCCACATTCTCTTTCTCCCTTGCAGCTCCTTGGCAGATGTCAGGCACATACTGTACCACACTAAAAAAGCAAATGCAAAACTAGGACTTCTACATAAGCAGTAAAAACAAAGTGAGGAGGAGCATCACTTGTATTCAAGCCAAGGGTCTCCCAAACACAAGGCCTGCACATGTCGGGAGCGGGGACAGAAGAGATTTGTTTGCACTGACGTGCCAAGTGTTCAAAAGGGAAGCGTTGGCAGCACAGGCCATGACAGCAATTGAGACGAATCCAAAATAGCCGAGCAGGACACAAGTGCTTTCCTGTAGCCAATAGTACTTGCAAGAGCTAAGAAAGAAAACATCTTTTCACAAATATCTGAAAAATGCCTAAAACATGTAACCTGTAACCTTATCGCTGCACATTTATCAAGAAGTCTATGAATAAACTGGACCTTCATGGTAACTGGAAGATCAGAGAAACTCCATGACAAAGTCCCAGTGCTGTCAGTTACAACATCAGCGCAGAGCAAAAGTAGCATCACGGTCAGAAATAACGACACAAATTCACCTTCCAAGTAAATTAGAAATGCACCCCGATGCAGAAGAAACTAAAACAAAACCTAAAAACGCAGGCAGACTGTGGGAAATGCTGCATTTAAGCTTAAACACGTATGATTAATGTACAAAACGGGAAGGCGGCTATTGACCACCATCTGCTACAGCCTCTTCAGATTTCATGAAAGTTGGTACTTGATTTTGCTTGATAATAACAGATGACCTATAAATCAAAGTTTTTGTCACAAATTCTAACACAAAAGCATACAATATATTAAAAAAATTCATTTCAAATAACAGTGAAACACCTTCAATTGAATTGTTTAAAACTAGATTGAAGACGCATTTCTATTCTTTAGTTTTCTGTGAGCTTCAGTGACAGTCATTTGTTTGCTGCAGTTTTCTGCTGATTGTATTGTGTTTTATTATATTTTATTCTATTGTATATGTTTTATTGTACAGCCTTACTGATGTTGTATTAAAAGTGCTCTATAAATAGACATTGACATCTGCCAAAAAAAGGACACATTTTAAATAAAGATCCAAACTAGCTAGTGAGCCAAAGTGTACGACTAAATTGTACAAGGGCGGATTATCATGACTTAAAATATTTTAAAAGAGCAATATCAGGCACAAGCTGGACAGTAAAATGTCTCAGTAGTTTAATGCTGCGCACATAGCCACAGTGGAAGAAACGTTAAGCTACACTGGGCCCTTGAGCTTTACCACCAATGATGTGGGTGGCCCTCAAATCACACCACCAAGTTGAGAAAGCACACATTTGATAGAAATCACATCACAAATGGATAGGAAGGTGAGTCCGTTTTCATAAGGTAAAGGTCAAGGAGTGTTACAAGTGCTCAAATAAAACAGACACAGATGAGTGCAGGCCAAGCCGAACATCACTGGCTACCATAGTACTTGGGAACCTTCTGTACATGCTTACAAATACCAGTTCTTTAATGGCCTTCTCATGGGTTATCTGGTATCTTGTAGAGCTACTGCTTGACAATAATGGAAGAGTTCCGAGGGCTTTAAAAAGATTCATAAGTGGACAAAACAGAGCTCTTCAATGTATAGTAGGCTACCTGGCACGAACCCGACAGATCAAGAACACCCGAGCTTGGCCTGTGTAAATGGAAGGCAGCAAAAGTCCTTTTAAAACAACAAGCCTAATGATCTTTTATAAATTTTTTATATGTGTTTTTATGGAATCTGCTGCAGATCTAAATAAGTTTTCTGTGGAACCTTCATGTGGACGGCTCTTTCCTATAGCATCACAGCGAGGAATCACCTAAGCACCTTTAAAATTTAAAAGTTTAGTCATTGTATGGCGCTTTTTAATTCACAATTCTTCTTGTGTGGAGTAGCTGCTATGTCACTTTCACAGAAGAAATGGAAACACCCCCCATTAAATCAGCACTGTTTTATTTTTGCTCCCTCAAATTCGTTGGGTGAAAACATCTTTAGCATAAGAATTTTACTTTCTTGCACTAAATGGTGCTGGGAAAGGCTGTGTAATTCAACCTAGATTGGAAAAAATGGATTTGTGCAAAGAAATGAACGAGTGTCTGCCTGTGGATACATGCACTGTGTTCCATCCAAAGTGGGAAGTCGGAATTTCAGAGTTCTTAGTTGGGGTTTTCAACTCAAACTCTGGGCTGACCTGTCAAGCCTGAGTTTGTCAAATTTCAGATTATGACATCAATCCAAAATAAAAACGGACACCATGAACTTCAGTGAAAGCTGTAGTCTTAAACTGTTTATTAGCACTTCTGTCTAATTGTGTCTCAGTAAATCAATCAGTCAGACACACAGTACTGCCCAACTTCTCTCTGTGGACATGTTGCTGCGGTGTTTGGAAATGTAAGATACCACATAATGTGTTATCAAGTATTTAATCAGAAAAGGCAAGCACAACAAAGGTTTTCCTGGACGAGTCCCTATTGGTTTTCTGAATGTTTTACTGGAACTTGGTCGATTTGAGTGCGAGGTCGTTCCCAGCTCAGACATCCAACTTCCCAGGTAAATGGAGTGCAGCAATTGTCAGGACAGTAGTTATGGAAAGGTGATTGACTCAAACATTGATTCTCTATTATGAGGCAAGTTTACAACATCTTCATTTGAAAGATTGCGGTCTTTAGTATCCACTAGGGAATCCATTCCCGGGCTCCCGGTAATCAGACAACTCCCAGACATTTTTCAATCCCGCATTCCCGGGAATGAAACTGCTATAATTCCCGGGAAAATGGGAACGGCCAAGCTTGCATATATAGCGTGTAAAAATCGATCAAGAAATAACAGAGTTATAGTTGAAAATAATTAAGTGGCATGTTTTTTTGGCCCACGGTGTAGTGTGTTGCTCATTAACTCATTCAACAACAGACCCGCAGCAGTCAGTCTCCCGGCTCCCACTAAGACTGAGCACAGTGGACTGGGAGATGTCTGCACTCTGCAGCTGACAAATGCCGGGACGGGGCAGAGTTCATTGACATCTGTGCTGTTGACATCTTTGAACAGCAACTTGAAATTGCAATGCGTCAGTCTGTTGCATCTGCATTATCTGTGCTAAGAATGACGACAAGAAACTGGATGCATCAGTAAAAGCTGAAATGGTGGTGTTTCAGAGCAATGGCAAACGCGGGCATTGTTTAGAACAAGTCTATCAGTGTCGGACGACTGTGCCGCCTACTTCAGTGGAGGCAGAGCGTGCTTTCTCAGCGACTGGCGTACTCTGCACGAAGGTGCGCTCTCACCTGGACGACCACACGCTGGACACATCGTGCATTCTACACTCTTATTACCGCAACTAACTAGATACATGTACGTATATGACAGCATGAACTGCTTGTAGATAAGGTTAGTCTTTTATTGGTGTCAACATTTTTAATAAAACTACTGCAATATAAGTGTCGGTCGTTCTAAAACTGTTCACATGTGAGATGCCAGTGCACTGTGTCATCCCCGGATGCCTGGGATTCCCGGGAATGGATTCCTAGTATCCACCTACTTCTATAACCTAAGAAAACTGTCAGTTCGCACAATCTGAACACACCCTTAAAATTCTTCAGAAACAATTTTGAATTATAAGAGTACACAACCAATAGAATTCAAAATATTATAGTCATGGGAATAAAAGGTGTTTATAACGGTTTCTTTTTAGTCTTGGAAATCTAAAATTGGCAGCCTGATGGCAAAAATTAAAACTCTAGAATAGCAAAATGTCCCCAGACGGACAGACTCGAGCTGGCCTTCATCCTGACTGGTTTGTGATACAAAGGAATCAGCTTCTTGAAGAGTAAAGGAACAAAGCAACCACAAAAGAGGGAAAACAAGAACAACGGATTGTTTGGTAAAGCAGCATCATCCAATGAAAGTGGCAGGATTTGGTATGGACAGTGTGATCCATGCTGAACGAATCAGTTAACACAGCCGACACAATCTGGCCAGGCCAGGCCAGGGTGCCCACAGGACAATCAGACATTTCTGCAGCAGCAAATAATGTTAATGACATCTAGCACTGATCAATGAAGACTTTTCCTTTTTTTCCCCCAGGTTAGCGTAGTACTTTTTATAGAAACTTTCAGCCCAGGATGAACAGCACATGAAAGGCCGACCAGCACTAGAAATGTTGCAATGGTATTCAGCCATGGCGCCTTTTAACAGATGTGGTGTGTTTTTACTTCCTTGTATACGAAGCACAAGGAAAGTGTTGGAATCCTCCAAAAATTCTATTTCAAAACTGATGAATTTCGATGTTTTAGACCTCCCAGAGTACGTAAATTCCATTTATGGAATTGTGTGTGTATATATGTATTATATATATGCACACACAAATATGACAACTTGAGTACACTTTCACTTGGGTCATCCAAATTTTGCATACAAGTAGGTACAAAACATAGATTTCTATCAACTTTTGGGTTAGTTCTTCTAACCAGAAGTGGTCATTTTTTATTCACTCCGCTGCAGAGTCCGATATTCAACTTTTATAATAATTGCTCGATATTATTAATTTGATTTGATGGTTAATGAATGTAAATAAATCTTTATATATAATATGCCACCGTGGCTGTCCGTCTGTCTGTCCAGGATTTTAAATCACCTGTAGCTCACAAACCATTTAACCTATTGACCTGAAATTTGGTACACATACAGTGGTGTGAAAAACTATTTGCCCCCTTCCTGATTTCTTATTCTTTTGCATGTTTGTCACACAAAATGTTTCTGATCATCAAACACATTTAACCATTAGTCAAATATAACGCAAGTAAACACAAAATGCAGTTTGTAAATGGTGGTTTTTATTATTTAGGGAGAAAAAAAAAATCCAAACCTACATGGCCCTGTGTGAAAAAGTAATTGCCCCCTGAACCTAATAACTGGTTGGGCCACCCTTAGCAGCAATAACTGCAATCAAGCGTTTGCGATAACTTGCAATGAGTCTTTCACAGCGCTCTGGAGGAATTTTGGCCCACTCATCTTTGCAAAATTGTTGTAATTCAGCTTTATTTGAGGGTTTTCTAGCATGAACCGCATTTTGAAGGTCATGCCATAGCATCTCAATTGGATTCAGGTCAGGACTTTGACTAGGCCACTCCAAAGTCTTCATTTTGTTTTTCTTCAGCCATTCAGAGGTGGATTTGCTGGTGTGTTTTGGGTCATTGTCCTGTTGCAGCACCCAAGATCGCTTCAGCTTGAGTTGACGAACAGATGGCCGGACATTCTCCTTCAGGATTTTTTGGTAGACAGTAGAATTCATGGTTCCATCTATCACAGCAAGCCTTCCAGGTCCTGAAGCAGCAAAACAACCCCAGACCATCACACTACCACCATCATATTTTACTGTTGGTATGATGTTCTTTTTCTGAAATGCTGTGTTCCTTTTACGCCAGATGTAACGGGACATTTGCCTTCCAAAAAATTTCAACTTTTGTCTCATCAGTCCACAAGGTATTTTCCCAAAAGTCTTGGCAATCATTGAGATGTTTCTTAGCAAAATTGAGACGAGCCCTAATGTTCTTTTTGCTTAACAGTGGTTTGCGTCTTGGAAATCTGCCATGCAGGCCGTTTTTTGCCCAGTCTCTTTCTTATGGTGGAGTCGTGAACACTGACCTTAATTGAGGCAAGTGAGGCCTGCAGTTCTTTAGACGTTGTCCTGGGGTCTTTTGTGACCTCTCGGATGAGTCGTCTCTGCGCTCTTGGGGTAATTTTGGTCGGCTGGCCACTCCTGGGAAGGTTCACCACTGTTCCATGTTTTTGCCATTTGTGGATAATGGCTCTCACTGTGGTTCGCTGGAGTCCCAAAGCTTTAGAAATGGCTTTATAACCTTTACCAGACTGATAGATCTCAATTACTTCTGTTCTCATTTGCTCCTGAATTTCTTTGGATCTTGGCATGATGTCTAGCTTTTGAGGTGCTTTTGGTCTACTTCTCTGTGTCAGGCAGCTCCTATTTAAGTAATTTCTTGATTGAAACAGGTGTGGCAGTAATCAGGCCTGGGGGTGGCTACGGAAATTGAACTCAGGTGTGATACACCACAGTTAGGTTATTTTTTAACAAGGGGGCAATTACTTTTTCACACAGGGCCATGTAGGTTTGGATTTTTTTTCTCCCTAAATAATAAAAACCATCATTTAAAAACTGCATTTTGTGTTTACTTGTGTTATATTTGACTAATGGTTAAATGTGTTTGATGATCAGAAACATTATGTGTGACAAACATGCAAAAGAATAAGAAATCAAGAAGGGGGCAAATAGTTTTTCACACCACTGTATACTACGTGACCTCTACTATCCGCTGCCCAGGTGATGATTAACCTCCAAGATTATTCCTCTTTATTTTTATTTTATTGTAGAATCAACTCTCGGCAGCTGCCAGCAGGGCGCCCACATGCATACGGGCACCGTTCTCATCCCTCCCACCTTTGTCGTCACTTCCAGCACCTCTTCATATCTTAAGTCTTCAATTTGCCTCAAGAATGATTTAAGTGCCAGCTGAAGTGAAAAATTAAAGTAAACGTACTAAGTAATTGCAACACAAACACTGACTTAATCATTTTTAACGTGAAGAGATGCCGACGAAAGACGAGAAGCGGGTCGCCAGGGTGAAGAAAACAAGAAGAGCTGCTCAGGAAGCAGCAAGCACATCAACCTCTGAGCAAACGAATGCTAAACATACAGAGAAAGAGGATGAAAACTAGGAATGTTCAAGTCAAGTGTATTCCCTGCACGTTATCGTGCAGTGTGCCGTTACTGGTATAAAATATCTTCATTGTCTTGCGGTTTACTCCTCAAATATCCATCCCCATATCCAAGTATACGAGAAAGTCTTGAGGAGACCACTCCCGATTTTTAATTTTTCACAACAGAACTTGTGGTGACAGACACCATCTTCTGCGTTCTTTTAACTTTGTTTCAATGAAGAAAACACACTAGTAAAAAGCATGCATTTTATTAAGCGATCCAACCCACATTTCATTTTTCTGTATGTGTTTAAATGGATGTTTATATTCTCGTTCTGCATAGTTGGGATTTTTGGTTTTGTTCAGAATCAGTCAAAAGCAATTAATGGGTTACTAGAGTCAGTAAAAATGTTCCAGACTCCAACTAACTAAATGTAAATTGTACTATAATATGTTCATTTCCAGTTTCACATATGATTGGATTAAACTTTTAGACTCTTGATAAAAATACATCTTTTTTTAATTATGTAAGTTTAGTCTTCTGTTTTTAAGCTACACCACTACAGCCTTTAAAACTAAACATCAACAGGCTACGGGCTAAAAATTAGCCTAATGGATTACACTGGCAGGGCTAAAAGTTCTGAAGGCAAAAAGGGGGTCCCACCTAGTAGTAGTAAGGTGTACCTAATAAAAAGACTGGTTTGTGTACAAGTCTAATTACAATTAGAGGAGTCAGAGGTGCCAAAAACTGAAGTGTCACGAGTCGAAGGTTTTGTGCACCAACTCCATAGCCCTGCCCAGACCTGACAAGTTTAGTCTCCAACTGCTGCATCTGTTCAAACACAACAAACCCATCAGCCAAACAAAACCTGTACCAAAATCCACCTTATACATCTTTATGTGGATCTTGGACTGCTATGAGGACACTGCATCACGTGCTGCCGACACACAAACACAAGTGGCATTTCATATAGTAGATCTGTGATTTTTGATACGTTCTGCTCTCGTTTACACAATACAAACACTTTAGATGAACACTTAAATTCCTGCCAAAAATCAAAACTGCAGGACTAGATGGAGATGCCCTTTGGGGTCTCAGTGGCAAACTATAAATGTTATTTATGGATAAGTTAATAGGTGGTTTGCCGTCATGCCAGGAGTGAAATTTCTCAAATGAGAACTGCAATTAGATTACTATGAAAACAACCGCACACCAATTAAATATGTGGCATACAATAATTAGCATTATTTTAGGTCTCTTTAAGGCAATTTACTGAGGAGATAAAACAAAGCAACGGATTAATGTTTAAAGCAAATGAGGCAAGACTGAATCCAGAACCTACTAACAGGAAATTTTAAAAATGTATTTTTGCCAGTCAGTCAGTTTGTAAACCTTTGTTTTTATAGGAAGCATACAATTCAAACAGTCACTTACACTAAACTGAAGCACCAAGTGGAATCTCACCACATCACATCCATCTAAAAAGCACACAAAGCAAGCAAGTCTATTTATGAAGGCCCACCGCCTCATTTTGCTATTCTCTGCCCATTCTCATAAGTGGAGTGATAAAGCAAGAAGTATTAATAAAAACGGACTGGAGACGCAACGACAAAAGGTGTCATCGCACAGGAGTGGTGGGGTGGCAAGGCCAAATGAATCTTATCTTCTAATCAAAGCAGACTTCTTTTCCGGTGAAATGAGCCATTAAGTACTCAAAGCAACACAGGAAACAATTTCCAATAATGATGTTGTTCTGAGCTGCGAGTGCTTACTGCTGTTAAATTATGTGCTGCAAAACTCCAATTTCTTTCTTGAGCCCAGATTTGACTCAAGAGGAAGAGGATGACGGCTACCAAAGCTCCAGAAGATGAAAGGGCCATGGACCTTGGTGGTTCTTTTAAAGACTTCTATGAAATGTCACCTCAGAGAGGCTCTTATATCATGCATACTTGTACATCACTATAAACATGACAAGGAAGTCCTCTGTAAAACAGATCTCCAGGATTATGGAGCCAAAAGGCAGCAGCACTAACCGCTGTACAAACAGGCCAACAAGAATAAGGATATGGAATCCTAAACTCACACCCCAAAAAGACAAAACTTCTTTATACTCAACAGCTTAATTATCTAAGATGCTGAATAAACAACTTCAGTACAACTCTCACAGGCCCTCTCTACTGAAGCCAGGTGTATTACAAAAAAACGTTTACCAAATTACCAAATGAAATGAAAGCAATGAGAAGAAGTCCAAAATCCTTTCACTCTTCAACGGCACTACAGCCACCTGCAGTGATTAGCATTCAGCCAACATGACCTTCACATATAACTAGGCGATCACTCACTGGAAGTCCTACATTTGAACATTGGCATCCAAAAAGTGGGCAGCTTGAAGCATCAGACTGAGTACATGCCAAGAGCTTAGCCAGACAAGGATCAGGACTATAACTGAAATGGATTTGGAAACAACCTGCTAGTAAGGCACCTGATGGACCTTCTGAACTTTTTCTGCATGAGAACATTGAGGTGCCTCAGGGATGGAATTCAACTTTTAAATAAACTACGGGGCTTTGCCCCCTGCGCACTTCGCACGCCATTACCCCGGCCTGCGCTACGCACTAGCCACTTTACGGTTCAGCCACTTGTATATGGGGAAGTGGATGTACAATTTAAACAGATTATTATTTTCATGGGAACTGTTACATATGCATAATAGAACTAACTATTTTACATTACAGCGAGTAATTAACCATATTAAAAAAACAGTAAAACGTAATAAATTGAAAGAAATTTATGTTTCATGTTATGTGAGAGTTATTTGTTGCATTATACCATCTCGTTCTGTTTGGATTTGAAATTAACATGCAAATACATTTTAAACTTAAAAATGTATTTCAAAAAATTGTTTTACAGTAAAAGTATCAATATTGCATTGAATTTTGATTTTATGTTTGGACTTTCATCGCGACAATGCAACGCAAAACTGCCCTTAGTGAATATTATTTCTTTGTCTCTAATAGACTTTTTTGAAAGTTTGTCTCTCAGATTTGTTAATTGTCTTTGCAAAAACTATTCTAAAGGGAAACTGTTAACGTTTTAATACAAACAGCATGTCAAGATCTCCTATGGTGTCTAATGTTATCCCCTGAAGATGTACTACATTACCTTTCTTGGATACATCCTTTCTACAGTTAATTCGGCCGGTGGAAGACCAGATGGTGTTACAGTATCAGGAAGAATATCAACAACTGTTAAGTCGATGTTTTCATCTTCTGTACCAGTGCCACCAACTGTTTCTATTGATACGCATTTAACCAATGTGCCATGTTACCAAATCGACAATTTTCACGTTAATTCGTTTGACTTCATTGTTTTGTCGGTGCCAGGATTGCCTGTGTACTCATTCCTTCTGTTGATAACCCTTTGGGATGAAATTCTTCAATAAGATTTGGACATACGTCATCTTTTATTGGGAACTTAAAGTGAGGAAAATGTAAAAATTTATAAGAGCTGAGAGCGCAGGAACTGTCTGTCAAAAGCATTCACACAAATGAGGTGATAGGACCGTGTGCGTAGTTGAATATGGTTTTTCGGGGATTGAACAAATCTCATGGCCAAAGTCTCGATTTATGGGACTTGAAATTATCTTTGAAGAAGTCTCATCTCAGGATTTCCTTTTATAATAGAGAGATAATAATCCAGCCAACGCATGGCAGGTCCATAAATTAAAGCAAGGCTGCCAGTCCAGCTGTGTTGGTGTGTGTGTGTGTGTGTGTGTGTGTGTGTGTGTGTGTGTGTGTGAAGTGCCTTATAAAATGGCTTCTTGACCATTGATATGAATTAAGGCCATCATGGTAGTATTTGCATCTCTGAAGGCTGCTCCAATGGAGCACTGCCTTCACCAGTGAATCCCAAGTGGCTGTTTGCTTAAAACTAAATTTACTTTCATAACTGATTTAATGTTTGTTGTGCTGTTTTCATGTCAATACCCCCTTGTCCTGAAGCTACACTGCGGCCATGCTGTTTGAGAGCAGAGTCTACGCACATTTGAAGAATGCACAATCATAGTGTGCTTATGGGGATAGTTTTTTTTTTTTTTTTTTTAAATCACAGACAAACAGCAGACGTCAGCACATCACAAGTATGTGTGATATAAAACAGAGTGCTAAATAACAATCACAACTTTGACAAATGTATTTTCAATTTTAACAAATAGCACAAATTACACCCTGAACGCTTCTCCTAAACTCCAAAGTTATGTTAGATGGACTGGATTTGGTATAAATAAACATGGTCATGTGTTTATGGCTGTGTCCTCCGATGAGCTAACACACACACACACACACACACACACACACACACACACACGCAAGGCTCAATCCCATCTCGGCCCACTATGGAATGCAGAGAGAGTTCAGGGGGCTGGAAAAGGTCAATGAGGGTCTGCCATAATAATTTCTTACATTATTACCAAATCACAGACAGATCTCCAAGTCAAAAGAAATCTGCAGAGTTGACATCTCATTAAGTGCCCCACTGAATTTAGAAGTTAAACCACTGCCCAAACACTTTATAAAATCGTGTTGAATTTTTGAACAATCCTTTGGAGACTGGGTTCAGCGCCACAGCTGCAATAAAGATATTATCTGAATAACTTTTTAATACATTCCCTTAGTTGGCGCACATTCTTTTTTTTTTTTTTTTTTTTTTTAAGGTGTGAAATTCAGCACCAATGTGTCCAGCTGGCTTTTGATCACCAGGTCAGCTAAAACATGCCTTGACAATGTGTGCCACTGACCTCCGACCTCTGAAGACCAAACTCTTCGCACTCAGGCACATAAACATGCAATTTCTGTGGGGGGGGGGGGGGGGGGGGGGCAACACTTCATCTACCTTTGTAATACAAATGTTCTGTTCTAGGCCTCAACTCAGTTTTGCCCAAGGTCAAATCTTATGCTAAAAAACGTAACAAAAACACTTTTTGGCTTCACATTTCCATCATCCTACGTTTTACTGTCAACATCTTTTAACTTTTATCCTCATAGGCCTCAAAAGTGAGAGGTTTCATTTTGAAAGGAGAGTAAAGAGAACTTTAAACTGTCGTGCGCTTTACTGTACTCACCCACGTTTTATATCAAATGCCACAATTTAGACACCTTAGTACTACTAACTTAACACCATGTTTGCCTCTGCTTAAAATAAAAAAAAAAAAAAAAAAAAATACTATTCATAATCGAAACAATTAAAAAATAAACAGGTCAGTATTAAAGCAAACAACAATGAGATTACTTTTTGCACAAATGTCTGACATATTTAACATTACTAACTCTAAAATGAACTGACGGGATTTCCCAGAAGGCCAGATGTTTAAAGAAGTTCATTTAAGATTTTTACTAATTTACAAAATACTCCATTGCAAATGAAAAAGAAAAGCTAGCAAATTTATTTTTTTTCTTATTCAAACATCTAAAGAGGTCAACACACACAAACTTTCCAACATAAAGATGAAGCTAAATAACTAAGTCGACTTCTTTAGCAGAAGTTTAAAACGTGCCTGCAGCCCATCTAGCTGTGAATCTTTGACATGATAAGCACAGGAGGAGACATTTGTCCCCGCAGCTGAATAGACGGCGCCATTTTCTCCTTTGTTTGAAATCAACAGTGGCAGCATATGGCTTGATGCCCTAAAAGGGACGATTAGCTGCCCCAGGGCAGCCACTGCAGCAATGCTCTTTCTTTGCGCCTTACAAATAAAACCATTAAAAAGCGAACAAATGCACCCTTTAACTCCACAACACTGGAAATTTCCAAAGCCAATGGTAGACGCAGCCAAAACTTTTGACCAGTTCTGACAGAGAAATCTGCAATATGTCTCCAGGGGTATTGCAAAGCCACACGTTTTATGTGACAATGGGCTATATTAATAGTGTACTCATTCAAAGTTAAATCAATAAATAAATACCATGTGACTTCCTTTTCTCAAAGGACCCAGTTCAGTTTTTGAGGTGTCATTTTACAGTTGGCTGTATCATTTGCTCACCACTGTCTTACACTGTCATCCATTACACACAGTTATGAATCACTGATCCGGTTTTAAATTTCAGACAATAACAGGAGACGTGATGATGAGAAAAAGGGGGTCTATAAAACCAAAGAGATATAAAGAAAAAGAAATGATTATTAGACTAGACACACTGCTTAACTTACAGCAGAGTTAACTAGCTCTGTGAGACTTTTGCCCTGTAGATAATGTACTTAATTTGTCTTGTGGCGCGCTCACATAAAAGATAATCACAAGATGTAGGACTGATTAACGTTACTCAGTCTGCTCTATGACATCAGTCTGGAGCAAAACAGGCAGGAGGTTTGAAATATCGGAACATAATGGTTATTTATAGAATATCCAGGAATATAACATCATAGTGAGGGGCATTAACACACATTTAGTACATGAATAAGAACTGTATATGCAACACACACACACACACACACATTTAAGGAGACATAGAAACATTGAGAGCTAAAATAAGCAGATAAAGAGAGGACCTCTAACAATGACGGTACAGTAGGTACAACAATTTTGCACATAATTACCTGACAACCAACAACAGACCCAAACTGTGAATATGGACACAGATAATTCCACATTCATACAAGCATCAATTAGCAGTCATGGCGTAGACACACACCCTGTGCGTGTCATAGACCCAGACATTACTTCATGTACTATATGTACAAAAGACAAATCAGTGCAGACGCCCGCAGTTATTCCACCATGGTGAACCTCGACATCCTGAAGGCAATAACACTGACCAGACAAGCATCAATCCACATTAGACCCTCGTGCATAAACCCCAGTGGATTCATTTGTTCTTTTTCGTTATTCCCATACATTCAAATATCCTCTGCAGTGGGTGGCAAAAAACAGAAAATATCAGCTGGTTTTCAGGCAATATTTAAGACTAAAGCAAGATAAAAAAAAAGGCAAAATGCTTGATAATTAAAAAGAACACAATGAAAGATAATGCGGTGGGCTGGCACCCTGCCCGGGGTTTGTTTCCTGCCTTGCACCCTGTGTTGGCTGGGATTGGCTCCAGTAGACCCCCGTGACCCAGTAGTTAGGATATAGCGGGTTGGATAATGGATGGATGGACAATGAAAGATAACAGCACTTGCAGCCAAAGTCTAAATCAGGGGTCCCCAACGCCAGTCTTGGAGGGCCCCAGTGGCTGCAGGTTTTCTTTCTAACCCTTTCCTTAATTAGTGCATTGATTTTGCTGCTAATTAACTTCTTTTGAATTCATTTTAATTGACTTTTTTCCTTGTTCCTCTGAATTGCTTCATTTCTTTCCTTAAATGGCACCCAAATAGAAATGACTTGTGAAGTGAGGGAGCCAACAGAAGACCACCTAAGTCAGGGCCTCAAAAATCCAACCAATTGCTTAATCAGGCGCCGAGTCTTGCTGTTAATTAAACTCGTTCTTTAATTCCATGGCTTGTTGCTGCTCTCATTGTGCAATAGCAGACATTTCCAAAATTGTTGATTTTCTCTTTTTTAAGAGCTCTGTTAAAATGTTTTGTAGATCTGAGCAGATCAGCACTCCTGAGACCTTCACCTTTCTTTATTTTTGGATATTGTATGATGGATGCATGTTGCTGGTCGTGTTTCGGCTCATTTTGTATCTCATTATTGTTTGGTTTCCATTTAAAGGAAAAATAAACAATTACGGGGTCCGAGTCTTCAAGAGCAAGTCACTTAAAATAAATTCAAAAGAAGTTAAATAGAAGCAGAAATACGTCACTAATTAAGAAAAGGGTTAGAATGGAAACCTGCAGCCACTGAGGCCCTCCAGGACTGGAGTTGGGGACCCCTGGTCTAAATTATGAATAAGATTAATTTTATTTTTAAGAACACTCCACCCAAAAGTACCTCTACTGATCATCTTACTTACTCCATGCAATCTGTAGTAATGACCACGAAAATCTTTAATCTCATGCTTTTAAGCAGATAAAGCTTCTGACAAAAAAGGGGTCTAAGGTGACCAACACTGGATAATGGCAAACCATGACAGAAAGTCCATGGTGGGGGTGGGGAGAAAAGACCTCATTACTTGGGTCTTCTAATCCACGTCAAGTCATCCAATGTCCCAAACACAGTTTGTTTTATTACTAACATATTGTTACATAAAGCACTTCCAGAAAATGCTCTCATGAACAAAAATGGAATGCTCACCGACATCCCCAAGGTATTTGAACTGAAGACCCCGTCTGCCATCATCACATTTCTATTCACAGCAGTAACTCAGGCAGGAGGTGTAGTGGTTAAGACATTGGACATCAGTCCCCGAGGTTGTGGGTTTAAATCCTGCTATCTACAGTACATGGTGCGACCACGAGCAGGTCACTACACCTGTCTGTGCTCCAACTGGAAAAGCAAAAGAAATGGAACCAGCTGTAACTTACGGTAAAATGTCACCTTGGATAAATAAGCAACTGTAAACCTATTCAATCAGAAACATTACCCTTACCATTCAGAATTGCAAAACAAGATTTCTTTTTTCCCTAGCTATCACTACAAACTACATGGGGTAACGAAAATAATTTTTGGGGAGAAATGTTCCTTTAAGAACAAACAAGATCTGTGGAATACTGTACCCAAATTATAAAGAAACCCTGCACTGAAACTTGTCCATCCTCTCCTATATTTACAAATTGAAAAGAGGCTTGAGTGTCAATGACTGCCACTCCAATAAGCTATTAAATACACAATTTAAATGAAAGCTGAAAGAAAGAAATAGGACACCCAAAAAGACAACCCACCTACTCCTTGTTCACCAGTAGTCCTGACTTCAGGACAAAATCTTCATACGGTTTAAATACAATTCACTATTCATGAACTAACTAGTAAATAACACTTTAAATACTGTAAATAAGAGCATTTTTTGAAGGTGTGAGCAGACGACTGATAAAATGACATGTGGATGAAGGGACACAAGTGAGTTTTTGGGTTTTTTCCCCATAAACATTAATATTTTCTGCTCAGCACTGGCTTCCACTGGTCCCCACTATATCAGAAATGTTCTCACTTGTTCATGAAATTGTGGAATTAAAAATCTCTCTCGGCCATTACTATAAACAGTGGCTATAATAGTAATAATTAATTGTTGGATGAAGTAAATGTAAAAAAGGCTGCTAACTCTTAGATTTTTTTTGTTACAGAATACAATGTTTTGCTTTGATTTACAAAAGTCCAACAACTATTCGAAGTATGACTGTCAAAATCACAACCAGAATGAACAATTGGCCGTTTCTGTGCTGCGGACGCCCCCATTTTGAAGGGCTCCCTTTATATTAACACAATGCGCAGAGTCACAAGAGGACCGCAGTCTACGGCAGCACAAATACACTAAGAAGTTATGCTTTGAGCTTTGCATATTAAAAAAAAAAAATGCAGGACAAAACACTGACAGAAAGCGATTACACACAATGGAAACATTTAAACAGCAGACAAAATGAAGCCATAACACACTTGAGAACATTAATTCAGGCTTTTTAAGTAGTTCCTTCACTACATCGTGTCATTTCAACAATTTGACAGTGAGCCATTTATACGCTACGCATGTGGGGACAGAGCCAGGACCACCTGTAACAACTAGACTCTACTCAGCCCCCCAAATACAACAGCAGCAATAGGAATCAAAAAACAAAAAAAAAAACAATATCTGTGCAATGGTAACTTGTGCAGAGCAAAACAACCGGTCAGCAAGCAAGCAAAGCACAAAACAAATTGTGTTGTGAAAAAGTTAAAGCATTCTTGCCAGAAGACAATTCCAACACCATGATGATTCTTATTTTAAAAATCAGGAGTGATCTCCTCAGGACTTTCTCGTATACTCAGATATGGGGATGGATATTTGAGGAGTAAACTGCAAGACAAAGATTATATTTTTACTACTGGGTTCCCCCCTACTCACTTCGCGTCTCTACCGCTCGCATTATAAAGAGGGGGGCTGAACACACCTCAAGGAGACGCGGTCACTCCTCCGAAACCCCCTCTTAAACGGCGAGACAATGAGAAACAAATAGGTTTTTTTTTTTTACCTCCTCTTTGCGCGATTAGCTGCTGGCTTGTTGCTGCTGCTGCCATGCCGTGTGATCTCCATCTTGTGCAGCGCTTCACATATTTAAAAGCCTGTACAGCAGCTGTCCTACTCTGTTTTATTTCCGGCCCCGGGCATGGTTAAATCTTTTGTTCTTGATATTTTTTAGCTTATAATTTAAAAACATAAGAATCTGAAAATCTAACAACATCACATTAAAGTTTGATAAATTCTGAAAAGAATGATACCAAACATATACTGTATATATGTAGGTTATAAAATTAGCCTGATTTAAAGCATGACAAAGAACATGACAGAATAACATTACTGTTGCACTTTTAGGCTTAGGATTTTATTTATATATAATAATACTTTTATATATAATATTTAATAAAATATATTTTTATATACAATTTTAAATATATAATAATTCTTTCTTTACATTTATATTGCGCTTTTCTCACTACTCAAAGCGCTCTCCACACAGGGAAGACCCGGGAAGCGAACCCACAATCTCCTTGCAGCAAAACAGCAGCACTATCACTGTGCCACCTGTGAGGATAGATATATATATTAAAGAACCATCAATGACAAATCAAATTAATATTGAACACTTATTATAAAAGTAAAGTTGAATAAATTGGACTCTGCAGTACCATTTCCGGTTAGCGGAAACAGCCCAAAAGTTGATAGAACACATACGTTTTGTACCAAATACTTGTATGCAAAATTTGGTTGACCTGAATGAAAGCGTACTCAAGTTATCATGTCTATACACATACATACTTCCAAAAATGGTATTTTTTGGACTCTGAGGTCTAAAATGTTGAGATTCATCAAAATCTCGAAATGGAATTTTTGGAGGATCCCAATATTTTCCTTAAACGTCGTATATGAGAAAGTCAAGGTCTAAAATGTTAAAATTCATCAAAATCTCATCGAATATTTGGATGATTACAATACTTTCCCTATACTTCACATACAAGAAAGTAAAAAGGAGCCGTTTCAGAAGACCGCACTCAATTCTAGAATGTTGTGCCAGTGGGTCTGTCACTTACGTTATGTTATCCCCCCAGCCTTCACCATTTCTACTACCTCCATTTTGTCAGCACAGGGTCATAGAGAGCTGAAGCACACCCTGGCATCATAAGAAGCAAAGGCAGAAACTAATGTAGGACAAGCAGGTTTTCCATCTCCCGGCACACATTCACATACCGTGACAACTTTGAGGTGGCAACATTTCAGCTGCAGGGCTTTATACCATGAAGGGACTGCAAGACAGTTTACTTTTTTTTTTTTTTAACAACAACTTACTTTTCCATGAATCACCCCATTAATAAATATGTTCTCCTGCAGACATTCTCTTACACGACTTCTTTCACCTTTTAAATTGCATTTTACAAAGCATGCAATTCCAAGCGACAAAATGATGGCTTCACTTTGGAAAAATATGTTTATGCTCTGACAAAAACACCACACAAATCTGCCATTAGCCACCATACCACATGCACTTCACAACAGGTCATGATCATGCTCAGCCAGTACTTGGATGAGAAACCATTTAGGAAAGGCTTACTGCCGAAACAGGAATTGGTGAGTAAGTAGGGGGCACTGACCCTGTGACAGGGTCACCGTGCAGTAAAAATGTCACCGTCCTGGTGGATGCTACACATTAGCGGTGGTTGAAGTGGCTCCCCACTCACTAAAAGCGCTATATAAATGTAAAGGCCAGAAAGTCTGCCAAGTGCCAATACTTGTAGAACATGTGGATTCATCAAAAATCTTTTTAAAACTGCATAAATGAGGAAGAAACTAAAGACATGATTTTTCATTGTAAAAACATTCTTTGTGAAAGAAAATGTTACTCAACGTGTTATGACTCTGCTGCTGTATTAACAGCTACACGTCTCAGAGGTACACTGGCCTGGCATACCATTCAGCTGAGGACAGGCATCTCTTATCAAAATCAATACCCATCCCTGTGTTAGAATCCTCTCCTCCTAAAAACAGGCTTTCCATTGTGCAGAATCTCACAAATCAGAATCTCAATCGAAAAGAAGAGAAAAAAAAAAGGAAATGCATGAAGCATGGCAGATTGGCACAAGCTCAAGGCAGCTTCAGTTAAACGGGTGACCTGCACGTTAGAAGACAATGAAAATGAAACAGGATAAGTAGAGGAAAATGGATCGTTTAATGAGCGTGGAGGCAGAATGAGGACATTAAGATACAACGTGCTGCAACTCGCATAAGCTTGTCAGTATGATGGCAGAGAATTCAACTTAATTGATTGCTTCTACCTAAATATGGCCGTGACCTGAAAACCCAACCGAAAACCACTTTCAGGGTAGCTTGTAAGGGTGCAACAAATAAAATCCTTAATGAGTAGATCACAGAGATTTATGCTTGAACAGTTTATGCATGTACACCTAAAAAAAACAGGGCTTTAGGAAAGAAAGAATCGCTGAGCCTCCTGTTGTTCAAGGTTTTCTATTCTTTAAACATCCTTTTACTGCCTGCTACTCTTCACCACCGTACGACAGACTTCTCTCCTTAAACCTTGCCAAGGAGCCAGTCTTCATCTTATATATAAACATCTACACGTGGAAGTTGTGGTGTATGTCTGTCCGGCCCGGAAGCGAGAGGTGGAGTCGGGTAAGGGCACAAGTGAGGCTGGCATGTCAGCAAAGCAAATCCGCCAAAGAAAGACAGTCACTTAGCCACTAATACAGAAGCGAGGTGAGGACATCGGCAAAAGGAAACCTCCGAAGACCGACCGACCGACAGTCGCTTAGCCGCTGATGCACAAGTGAGGTGAGCACGTCGGCAACACAAATCCTACCAGGAGAGAGATGGCCAGAGTAGTTCTTTTCAATTTCCTGACATCTCTGCATTTCAATTTGTTTTTTGACAATTTCAATAGTTTCTAGGACCCCATGCTTTTCCAGCACAGGCTTACACAACGAGTATTTTACAGTTATCTAACTAAGGCCTCCTACTGTCCTTTCTCTTTGCTGTATCTGGACCCTTCACCTTCCCAGAACAATACCTTAAATATCACCTCTGGTCTCTGAAAATCCTTACCATCACCATAGTCTGTTTATATGTCTTAGCCTAATGGGCCTTGCTCCCAGGCCATTGCGTAATCTAAGTATGCTCTCTAACTGTCCCTGTTGCCACATACTATGGAATCCTAGTTCGATCCTTCTGGTCTTGGTCTCATTAATTGTCTGTTCCTAAATAAATGCATTCTCACTGTGGTCTGTACAACATGAAGTCATCCCATAAGGCACTACAGCAGCAAAACTGCCTTAATCTCCTTGATGGAAGTCAGCAGACTCTTCTTCCTAAAACCTGGAGAACAGTCTTTTACAATCTTACTTGTTTTTGAAAATGGGGCCACCCAAAACAACAAGCTGCCACTCTGGAGGACAAGATGGCTGTGGACCAGGAACTCTGCTTTTTTTGCACAGCTGTACAGGTTTTAGGATTTTTGTGCTTCATTAAATAGGTTTGTTATTTCATTATTTTTTATTTAATATAATAAAGAGACAATGAACAGTTAAAAATGCTGACTATATTTCGAAGAGGAGGTCCAGTGAGCATACTTTGTGTACTTTCTTTTGTCAGGACAAATGAGTACTCATAGACTGCAATAAAAGATTTAAAACTGCAACATTAACTTTGAATCTCTAAACATTTCTTCCTTGTCGAATCACTGCTACTAAAATAAAGATCAACTACATAAATGAATTGAAACAGACTGCTGACAGATAATGAAGGATCAAACCAAGTAATGGAAATAAACGGGGAGTAAAACAGCATTTATGACCCCAAGTGACTTGCACAGTCATGTATGAGCATTTTGCTCCCATGACATCTTTTTAACGTCAAGTCAAAGAGCACTCATGTCATTGGAAATGACAGGTCGTGTTCTGTAATAAACCTGTCACTGTGTATTTGTAGGCTGCACACCCTGTCTGGGGCAGACGCGGCGGCGGTGGTCACTGCTGCTGGCGGTGCCGATGTAAATTAGAGGATATGAACACTTCCCCTGTGCTTCTGCTGCATGTCCTGCCAGAACAGCACCTTTTACCCCCCAACTCAATTCGTACTGCAGCTTCATAGAACACACAGTCTGGAAATGAGCACTCACTAGTTTAATTTATGAAAATTGTCAAAACACTAAGCCCTAACTTATTCCTATACATTTACATACAAATTACTTCAGCTTTTACAGTATGTGCTGAAAAACAAAGCCTTCATTAAAAGTTCAAAGAAAAAACTTTAAAATCACGATTGCAGATTCAGGCCTACCAACTAGCAGAATTTGATTTGAGTGACTAAGGGTGTACTCGCACTAGGCATGTTTGTCCTGTACCGTGCCCTCGCACCATTTTCAGACTGTCCTGCTGTGACGGCGTCAGACACAGCAGTTGAAATTTATGAGGCAATAACAAAAATAAACACATACACCGATGATAATTTCTAGGAAGATAAACAATGAATTTACAATTTAGAATTTCATTTCATTATCAATTCGAATGCGTTCTTGGCTCTGCACAGAAAACATCCCCACCTATCACTTGTACACTCCACTGGTTCTGGTTTTCGCAGCATAATTAAACTAATAATTAGAACACGGCTTATCAGTGAGTCTATACTATATTCTTGTCTAGTTGATGCTTAGAACTATGTGAAAAATTATTGCTGTTTCTCTATATAGGAACACTTCTATGCAAAATGTATCTTAATTTTTCTCTATATGTCATTTTAAATTTTATTTTTATTGATTTTATTGAAATTGCACAACATTCCGTACAAATAGATCAATTTTTACAAAAATAGTATAGAAAGCAAATCAATCCCCACCCCTGAGAAAGAGCATGGCCAGCACAGTAAAACTTAAAGCTACTAAAAATAAGTAAATAGATGAATTAATAAGTGAATGAAGATAAATGGAGAAGAAAAAGAAATGGAGAATCTGCTTCCTCAGTTTATTCTAAAATGTTATTGATTAAATTCTGACAGGTTTTGAAAAAGTTCTGCACAGATCCTCTAAGTGAGAACTTGATTTTTTTTCCCCCAATTTCAAATATAAAACATCAGTTATCTACTGACTTAAAAGTGGAGAGTTAGGATTCTTCCAGTTGAGCAAAATCAGTCTACGTGCCAATAGTGTAGTAAAGGCCATTACAGTTTGTTTGTCCTTCTCCACTTTAAGCCCCTCTGTCAGCCCACCAGACACAGCTGTTAATGGGTTACCAGGAATTGTGACACAAAGGCTGTCTGAAAGGCATTTAAAAAGTTTGGTCCAGAATGATGTTAATTTGGCGCAGGCCCAAAACATGTGACCCAGTAAGGCTGGAACTTGACTGCAGCGTTCGCAGGTTAGATCTTGCCATAGAAACATTTTGGACAATTTTAAGTGAGACAGATGTGCTTGATATTTTAATTTTCTATTTAAATAGGTTCAGATATGTTAGAGGCCGGCAAATTGAAGCACTGACCACCCCGCCCCGAGCGGCACGAACTCGAACTACGCCACTGATATGAATCTCTGCAAGGGCAGATGAACCTGCTCTCCAGCTAAACTTGGAGAGCAAGAAAAGGCAACTGCAGCGAATAGGAAGGTTTCTGGGAAGTGAGGGAGGAGAGATGTGCATCAGAACTGTGTCTTAAAATTTAAAGGGACGCTTGAGCTTCTGTTTAGCACAGCAGCTAACATTTTAAAACAAACTCTTCTTCCTCTAACTCAAAAAGACAGCAGTGTACCGATTTATTCAAATGTGGCCCCTTTGCTTAGTAAATGATAGGCTTGTTAGTTTAAGAGCTCACTTGTCAAATTGTTAAGCCTGTTAGACTTCTACCTTCCCTGTAAACAAATTAGGAATTTTATAAAGTGTGTGTTTGTGGTTATAATTAAGACAAGGCTTTTATTTTGTTTTAATGACTTATGTACAGTATATGCTCAAGCTTTAGAATTGACTGGTGAGGCCTCATCTGGAGTGCTGTGTGCAGATTTGGTCTCCGTGAAGACAAAGCAGCACTGGAGAAAGTCCAAAGAAGAGCAACTAGGCTGAGTGGAGGGTTACAGGGGATGAATTATGAGGAAAGTTTGAAGACATAAGCATTTAAACATTAGAACATCACACAGAGAGCCATAGGCACATGGAATGAGTGACCAAGTAGTGTGGTAGACAGTAGGATTTCAGGGACTTTCAAAACTCCACTTAATTCTTCTTAAATAACATCAGATCAACAGGACTAAAGCTTTGTTAGGCTGAGTAGCCCGTTCTCTTGATTGTTCTAATGTTCCAATTCACTTTTATGTACAAGTTACATTAGTTTAAAAAAAATGTAAAGGATTTTAGTAAAATGTGTTTATTGTTATTAAAATACTAGTCATTTAGCCCGGTACAATAACGGGTGCTAGAACAGTAGTGTATAAACATTAGTAGGAACAGTCTATACTAAATGGCAATGGACTTTGACCTCATTCTTTTTGTTGGTCGTATTTTTCTCTTTCAGAATATCTTTTCTTGATGTTTACTTTCTGAGCTGACCGTTCTTCGTGGGCTGCCGCCGAGTATTGTGCGCCTTTAATTTTCTGTGACAGTAATACTGTCTTGTACGTCCGTAATATACCCTTAATTTTCTCTGGCGGTAATACAGGCATGCACGTCGGTAATATGCCTTTAATCTCCTCTGACAGTAATACTGGCTTGTATGTGGCCGTAATATGTGTCATTGTATTGTGTACCTTTAATTTCCTCTTGCAGTAATACTGTTTTGCATTTCCGTAAAACGCCTCTAACTTTCTCTGACAGTAATATTGCTCGTCGCACCGTGCCCCGTGCATGCGCACTTCACCAGAAGACACACACAGGGATTTTATTAAAGAGGATTAAACATCACTAGTGGCCTACAGCTCAATTGTAAAAATACCAAACATTACACTAACATGGCACATGAAGCCAATACATTCTGGTTATGAAGGAACCAAATGTAAAAATCAAGCTTAAAAACAGGGCAAGCCAGTTAAGAAAACCAAATCAAGGATGGACATTAAAACTGCAACTTCACTTCTCTTGGCAGCAGACCCTTAACTGAAAGAGCAAAATAATAGAACAACTTACTGGCCAAAAGTAGGCAGGAAAGGGCAATCACATACAACTGCTTCACTGCTACATCATAATGGTCCATGAAGAGGTCAAGCAGGTAGACTGCCAGGTGGCGTGCAGTGGGACACAACTGGTAGCGGTTGCTGAGGATGGCCAGGAGGTCTGCAAAGTACCGGCGCATACCAATTTGTGGCGACTGGGCCTTGAAGGACGGCAGCTTCAGCTCCTGGTCCAGTAGAGGGCAAAATGCATTTGGATTGAGAAAAGAGAGAGAGAGAGAAAGCAGCGTTAGCTTGTTGTAAACCATAAAATGGAAAATCTGATTGTCGGAGGCCTTCCAGAACATCTATTTTTGACATGAAACCAACCTCGATGAAATACCTAGATCTGTTAATAAACCATAGAAAAATGGTCTCCTTACAACCCCCTCACTTGACCTACCATCCCAAACAAAACAAAACAATTCACCTCCAACTTACGGTACCTTGTATCACAAACCCCTGGTTGAAACGATGTAATAGCATTAAAAGATAGCAAGACAAGATCCATGGGTGATATCTACTTGAACCCACCAACCTATGATACAAAAAGCCTCCTTGTTTTAAGGCCAGTCTAGAGTACACCACAAAGCATTTGAAGGTTTTTCCAACTAAACAGTTTCATTGCTAAGCCCACCGCAGACCCATTTACGCTGAACAAGAGATTTGTCAAAGGCAAGTGAAAGGAATAACAAACTTTACACAGAATGTGACTACACTGAAGCTAATGTCATATTACGCAACTTCTAGTTGCGGCGTATGTCATATTTGGCAAACAGTAGCAGACTTTGTTGCTGGGCCACGTCAACTTAAACAACGGACAATTATCGCCCACAACATTGACTAAGTACCAATCGTCCACTGCAGTCATTCCCACCCCATTTCTGACAGCCAGTACCATAGCGTCTGATGGAGCCAGCACTGCAAGAAGGGGTGACAGGTACAGCAAGCTCAACAGCAATCTCAGCCTTAACATCTGTCATGGTACTTAAAATACAAGACATCAGAGAGACGAGGTTCTCTTCTGTTTGCGAGGTCCAAAACACCTGCGATTCTTATTCTTCTTCATTGCATTCTATGAATCATACTTCCTGATGAGCATTCATTGATCGTCAGCTGTCAAGCACACAGAGCCAACCATCGACAGAAGACAAACATCTAACCTGTTTACATTCACATGTATTTGCTTGGCTGCCATTTATATCCACAGCAACTTGCAAAAAATTTGCTCAGAGCAAGTCACTGCACATGTCAAATTATATGATCAGCTTCATGGGAGTGCTCCAGTGACAGCCTCCGACTTGCTGAGATTATGAAAATGAAGGCTTACAAAAATATAACCACTGGAAAAGTCCTATAATGTGACATCGACCCAAGAAGTCAAACCAAGTGACCTGAGGCACTTCCAGCAGAAGTGCTGATCGCTACACTTCAGTGCTATCCTTAATTAAGAAAAGCTTATTGTCTGCGTGTTAGAGAACAGGCTAAGGTGTGAAGGAGTAAATGTTTGGAGGAGTACAGGGGGAAAGTTCACTTTACAAATGTGTAAACTACAAAAAAAGTACACTTTTGTGAGTTTCATCTGGAAATGGAAGGAAAAGGATGTGAGGGGGCAACTAGTTAATGTGGATAAACCCCCAAAAAAATAACTTAAATAGTAGATGAAATTCAAAGCTTTGAAATAAAATTATAAAGAAGAAAATGTCAGTGTGGGACCAAATGTTACCAATTATCTGTTAAAAAAATAATTATATACTGTACTTTTTTGTAGTTTACACATTTGTAAAGTGAACTTTATAAGAGCTTGTCAACAGACTGAATACTTTGTTTAACTGGGAGGGGAAAAAGAATTCCATGTTTACCACAGCACATTCACTGGGGTATCCAACTAGAGTCCTCCAATCCACCTCTTAAAATGGATTAACAGGAGGCAATGCAAGACATTTGTTATTGTACAATCAGGTGGGCCCATTCATAAAAGTAAATACCTGCATAAAAAATAAATAGTGCATTAACTACACCATGAAACCTCTGGGGAGGAAGGCAAAACTTCAAAGTCCACTATTTTTCAGAAGGGTTAAACAACAGAACACTTGATTTTGGGTCCGCCTTGCATTCTTCAGAGTCCTTCAGGACCATTTAGATGTCTGTTAAGATCAGTAGATGTAAAATATTCAACATCTTCGATCTCTTGCCGCAAAGTCATCATTTGAGGCCACCGTCTCCTATCTCGGCGCATATGCTCTTTGATGCGCTGCCACTTGCCAATCTAGTAAGATCTAATGCAGGGCTGGTGGTCTGAGCCAACAAGCACGTTCCGCCTGACTGAGCACTCAAGCCTTCTGCGGGGACCATGGAAAGGCAGCAGCTGCACATCGGGCTTGGGGAAGCTGTAGTTTAAAAGCTGCAATTCATTACAGAGGACAAAAAGGTCTGACACACTAGATCAGCACCACGCGGGAGACGGAGGAATCCATCAGCGGCCTCACAAGTACTTCAAAATGCAATTTATCTGTGAAAAGAGAAGCGTGTTTTCACAGTTTGTAAGAGATGCAGCCCAACTATAGACTGCTTGACATGGGAGACGATGACAGAATAATAAAACGGGAAACAACTTCATATAACTGGCTACTTGTCAGGAAAACATTTCACTACTATATTCCTTCACATTGCTTTCTTATTTACATTTGTTATGATGAGTGCAATGAAGAATCTCACACAAAAAAATCTCACACGATGTGCAAACTGCACCGTATCAGCACAAAAGTGAACACATTAGCCAAACGGCCAAGCAAAGCTCATCTCTCTAAACAAACTAAAAAAAGGGTAAGATGCCACTTAAACATTTCAGTTTTTAATGTCCTAAGACCTCTCATCTTCTCAAACCCCTTCTCCTGGTAAGACATTCCTGTCCCCCCCCCCCCCGGCCGTTCCAAAGTGTTCCTATGACAGATTTTAAAGTGCTGGACAATATGCAGAGGAAGGTGGCACGTGTAGAAAAATAATAAAAAAAAATTCTGACACCCCCATCCCAGATCCCCATTACAATACTTGAATTAAATTCATGAAAAAACACAAAACACCCTACTTATTTGTCCAAAGGAAATAGAAAAGTATTGCCTTTTTTAAACAGATGCCCAAGAAATACAGAAATGCTGTATTGTTATAACAATCACCCGTCTCAATTACAAAAATTATAAAAAAAATTTGGCTAATGATTTTACACAAACAAAAATACAAATGCATACAGTTAACTGCAGCATATGTAATTATTAATGATTATTAAAATCCAAAGGAACAATTTTGCTCAAAATCATTAAGTTATCAGCAGTTTTTAATGATTCTCTCTATCGCCAATTCCACCATACTGTGCTAAGCACCACCTCTGGGGGTCTTTTCTACTCTGTTATCAGGCAATTCAAATGCTTCCACCCAATGGGGTCTTTAAGTTTATTTTTAATTTATTTACTTATTGATATTTTGTCCTGTATTTTTGTTTTTCATGTTTCTACTGTTGGAGGCATCTGAATTCCCCCTCGGGATTAATAAACTTTATCGAATAAAAATCTAACAATCAGGAGCAAGTTTTATTTGGAAGGACCAATTTGTCTACGCATCCAGCTCCACATCCTTACACACACACACACACACACACACACACACACACACCACAAGTGGTTGTATTATATTCAAGGATGTCTAAAACAGGAAAATCAGTAGAAAAATCCCAAGTTTTAAACAAATAAACACACACTAAGACCACCCTTTTGGTAGACGTGAAAGGGGGAAAAAAAGTCCATAACTGTGTTTTGTTTTAACAAATACAGGCAAGAGTAAATGTTCTAAAAAGAAAATCTGTGGCCATTGCCACTAAGACTCAATTTCCGTGTGCAGAAATATTAAACCTCCTATTAAATTAAAGCACAAAGAGGGCCACAGCTGCACTAAGTCTCCAGGCACACACAGGGGTGTCACAAGCCTCTTCCTCTTTATTTTAAAATGTTTTCAAGAATTTACCGCCTTATTAAAAATAAACCTATTTCTCTTTTCAACCCACCATAAATGAAGTGGCAAAAAAAAAAAAAAAAAAAAATTAAAAATGAGACTAAAGTGTATGTGATTACAAAAATAAATAGTAAAACGCATACACACAGCATACCAGAAAGGCTTACGAAATGAAGATTAATGAAGTGGAGCAGCGGCACTGGGCGAGCAGTGGCTAACATCCAACTCGGCTCAAACAATGCCGCGAAAAGCAAACAAAAATGCAATCTGCTTTGCTTACTCCTTTACTTTCTTCTCCCAGAGAAGAATGACATGTAAAAATCGCTCCTTTTGTGAACCGGCCTGGGCAGCTTGAGCAGGCAGACATTCTCAAATTCTCTTCTATAAACCCATCAAACTGCTTTAGACACTGAAAGCAAACAGATAAACAATGCCGTGGACATCTTGGAGAGCATGAAGGTTCCACACAAACACCCCACAATACAAAAAACATTTCTTGAAAAGGGACAAATTAAAAGAAGATACTTTAACTTTAAAACATGCCCGAAATTCCAAAAAGAAGGGGAGCATCAAGTAACACACAGTATTAAACCTAAGATAAGAATATCTGCAGAAAAATTATAAAAAAAAAAAATGGTGTAGCTGCAAATAAAAACTTGCTTTCTTACAGTACCTGACATCTCCCAAGCTATACTCTGGCCTCAGGTATTCGTTTCAGTCAGTAAAGCTTGCCTGCAGTTGGGCTCCTGGTTAAATGGACGGTGGGACATTTGTGCTGCAGTTAGCATCCCAAAGTCAAACATTGGCGTCTGTATGGAGTCTTCTCCACATGTCTATGTTACAATCTCCAGTGACAAGCAGATTAGGTTGACCAGCAATACCACATTAGCCCGATGTAAAGGTGACTGGGTATGTGAACAGGACTGTGCTGGACTGGCACCCAACCCATCTTTAGCCTGGCACTGTTTAGATATGGGGTCTGTACCCCCAAAAGCCAGAATTCACTTACATCTTAGAATATCAGATTTTCTTCAGATACGTTTATGTGCGTTTGTTTTTGCAGTTCTCTTTTATGTGTGTGGCCTACTTATGTACCTTTAGGCTTTTAGTAAGCCATTACAGTTTCATTAAATTCTCAATATAGAAAATGCCTTTTCCATGACGTTTGTCAAAGAACATATAAAGCAACTCATTTTCCTATGGTTAAGATATTCCTCTCTTAGATAAAAGCCTTTTCTTATATTTGCCATCATATGATTAGAAGTATTAATATAAGTAGATGCTCTATCACACATACAGAGTAAAGTGAAATTCTTGCTTTAATTCCCGATGTCACTACTCTCTAATGCCATGATAAACAATGTGGTAAAAATGCACAACTCTTTCACTGTAGAAAGAGAGAGGTTAGGGATGAGCATTTTTCAATTCAATTTTAAAACATTAATTTGAACTAGCCAACCCGCGGCGTACCATATGCCGCATAATCAGGCCAGTTTTTTAATGATTTTTAAGCACAGGGAGAAAATTAACATTTGAAAAATCGGTAATGTAATAAATCAGCAAGAAAAGCAACATTGTAACAATGCACGGAACAAACCAACACACAATCGTCCGTGATTGAAAACTGGTGGACCGACATTGCGGCTTCTACTCCCAGACGGAGGGATAGGGGTGGACGGCGCTCAGGCGCGGAGAAAGGAACGGGAGGAGAGGAGAAGGACGCCCATTCCGCTCTGTCTGTCATGCTAGTGTGGTGATGTTTTGTTCAGTATGCACTGCCTGGTCATGTGCCCACCTCCAACTCGTCACTTGAGTCGTTGTCGTTTTTGCACAGTCCAGATACACCTGTGACTCACGTAGACTTTTCATTGCTCTGTGCGGTTTTGGCTGCTTTTCTATATATAATCCACCAAGACACCAGACTACGGTAGTAGCGAGGTGGGAGGGGGGTGTGTAGAAAGGGTAGGGACGTAATCAGTGGGAGCGTATGAGTTGCACGGTTTGCAGCCCGAATGGGGTTCAACGGCTTACCCACGCCTCTCTGCGTCGGGTAGACACACGGTCAATCTCATGCGTAATTATTTATTGAATGGTAAACACTGCTGGAAAGACACGGTTGTCTAAAACGGGTTGGTGTGAGAATACAACAGTAAGTGAATGAAAAGATGGAACTCTGGAGAGAGGAAAATACAACACAATAGTGAACCCGCGGCATAACAAACGCCGCATAATTATTTATTGATGGTTGAACACTTCTGGAAAGACAGAGTTGTCTAAAAAGGGAGGGTTTGAGGATACAACAGAAAGTGAATTGAAAGATGGAACTCTGGAGAGAGCAACATATATTGTCTGTGAGTGAAGACTGGTTTTGGCAGATATAGGCATATCTTTTTGAAAGTTTGTCCTTGTGCCTTATTAATTGTCATCGCAAATGCCAATCGAACAGGAAATTGTCTTTGGGTAAAAGTAAAAGGCAAATTTGAATCTGACGGGGTCAGGCATATCCGGGGAATAAGGACAGTTTGTGAGGTTGCAGATGTGATAGTTTTACACTCCAGTACATTACGGTGAATGGTGCTAACAGACAGTCTAGTGCCATTACAAAGACCTTTTGCAGGCAGGAGGTTTCTGAGAAGCATGATGACGGATCCATTTTTAATTTTGAGTTTATGTGGAGGCATGCCAGTAGGAGTAAGACTATTAAGAAATTCTTTGGGGAATAAAAGTTGATCTGCATGATCATCTGTGATGATGGAGTCCACGCTCGTGAAAGTCACGTCATTGTTAGGGATAAGTTTTAGCACTTGTTCATTAAGGTATAGAGAGTCTTCGTTGGTGACGCTTAATATAGCTCGCGTGCTGTCATATTTGTTGTCAGTGTAAGAACATGAATGTGACGCCACAAAGGGTGCTTGTTAATGCAACTGGCGACAGTAAGCGCGCGGAAGCCACGCATAATGACGGGGAGAATTTGTCGGAAATCTCCACCCAATAGTATTGTTTTGCCTCCAAAAGGCTGCGTGTCACCCGTGAGGTCACGTAATAACCTGTCAACTGCCTGGAATGCGTATGTGTGTGTCATTGGCGCCTCGTCCCATATAATAACTTTGGATTGTAGATGATGTTGAGCATGTGGTGAGGAAGGTTTGATGTTGCATGTGGAAGTAGTAGTGAGCTTCAACGGTATTTTAAAAACAGAATGGGCAGTTCGTCCTCCCGGTAATAATGTTGCAGCTATTCCTGTAGATGCTACAGTTGTAGCAATGTCTCCCCTAGCTCTGATGGTATGAATCAGGGTTTTGTACACAAAGGTTTTTCATGTTCCTGCAGGACCATCGAAGAAGAAGCATCGGGGATGGGAATTGTTATATGCAGTGTGTAAAACAGTATCAACAGCGTGTTTCTGTTCTGTGTTGAGTTTGTCGTAGTGTTCTATAGCGTGTATTTCCATGAAATACTTTTGAAGCAGTAGCCATGGAGGGCAAAAGAATAGTCAACGTGGCTCACAGCTGGATTTGGACCACAGCACAGACCAAAGCGAGTGAGTATGTGTTTGATAAGCTGTTTGAGTTGGCGGGCAGTGGTCTGAGGTGCGTTCCTGAGCACGTGGGAGGAGGGGCAGAGTTTCTGGGCGGGGCTTCGTTGTTCCTTTCGCATGGTTTTTCATGGTGGACGCGGTCGGGTGTCGAAACCGAAAAAAATAATTAAAAGTCAACGTGGGTCAGACGTGCATGTGGACTGCTAGCACAGACGAAAGGGACTAACTGGGTGGTCGGTGAGTTTTTGCGTCCGGGGAAATGGGCAGGCAGTGTGAATGCCTAGAGAGCGAGGGTAGACGCGGGCCGGTGAAAAAGGAGGGTTGGTGGGCAGGGAAACGTCTTCCGTGTTCCTGCAGGACCATCTAAGAAGACGCATGTTTGTCACGGATGCGAATTGCTGTATGTAGCGTGTAAAACAGTTTGCTATGGTGCACGCGGTCGTGCGTCATAACCGTAAACTCGGTTTTAAAGACTGCTTACTTCTTTGTGTTTTAACCTCAGTTGTAAAGGACTGTTTTAAGGATCCCATGGGATACCCCTCGCAAACCGTTTTACACGCTGCATACGGCGATTCACGTCCGCGAGAAACATGCCTCTATGAACAGTCAACGTGGCTCGGAGGTGCATGTGCCCTCTACGACAGACGAATATAAATGACGCCGTTTTTTATGTGTTGTTGCGTCCCATTTGGTGGGTGTGGCTCTGCGAGTTGTTGTCGTATCCAATGGTCTTAGAGATGGTGGGAGTGGCTCCTTCCTGCGTGCGCCATGGGTGTCTTACTTGTCGGTGGCTTAGTGAATCCACGCCCCCTTCCGGCGTGCTTTCCATGGTTGTCTTGCCTTAGTGAATTATATATATATAGATATTCAATTTTATTTTTTTTTTTGGTCGATCAGCTTGCTCACTTGTGTACAGTAAAGAACAGGACAAGTAGTGCGGACCCAAGAAGGACATCAGAGTGTGTAGTTTCAGAAATAAACACCTTATGGGTCCTCAGATGTCTGCTTTACTAAATACACACACAATCCCAGACAAAAAGACAACTTCAGGATGTGGAGCAGAAAACACCTTTCCAGTCCCCATCAGCCCAACATCTGGCTTCTTTTGCCCATTTTAATCTTTTCTTTTTTTAATTTACCAGTTTCACACGTGGCTTTGTCTTTGAATCACTTGTCATCTGTACCAAAAAAAGACAATTCTGGAATGGCTTGTCTTGGAGGCACTAGGATTTGGTGTGCATATAAACAAGTCAACCGAGGACCAGTAAGGAGTTTGTTTCTCAGATTTCAGATTCTGATGATGTTTTCCACTTGGGCAGTTTTTCTATTCTGGTTAGATCCACTTTACCCTCTTCTCCCAACCCAGTAACAGTCACCTTTGTATGAGGTTTTCACTTTAATGGCAATGTATCACTTTTTGGGGGGTTGGGAACAACACAGCGACACTTTTCTTAAGGAAGTTCTTGAGAAAGCCGTGTCCTGCTGGATGTTTTTGAAGCCAGAACTGACCTTTAGGTATGCCAAGACCTTGAAACTCCAGTGGACAGAGGAATGGCTGTCAGTGGTGCTACTGTAGTTAAACGGTATTTCTAATTACCAATTAGCATGTAAATGGGACAAATTAAGGATAAGCTAAGGGAATTGACCATAAGGACACTGATGAAAATGGGGCTGTGCAGCTATACGTGAATCAAAAAAATAAATAAATAAATTCAAGCCTAACAGCCTTTAGCTACATTAGCAATGCCTTCACTATACTTTTAAATCAATTTAATGGTATCTCAATAACGAAAGGTATCCATTTCTAACATAAACCACTATGCTGCTGCTGGAGTATGTGAATTTCCCCTTGGGATTAATAAAGTATCTATCTATCTAAACATGGGAATTTTTGGGTGACCCACCCTTTTAAAAAAAAAAAAAAAAAAAAAAAAAAAAGCTGAAAAGCACTATATAAAATAGACCGTTTTGTATTTCTAAGGAGAAGACACTTGTATTTTCAGATTTCAAAATGTGGACAACCTTCTCATAAACAATAGTCTAAAAGTATATCTGTGTAAAAATCCAAAACTAAATCTCATCTTGTGCATACATTTTATTGGGTCTTTTTTTTGCCATATTGCCAAGCCCCATTTACTTGAATAGCAATTTAGAAACTTGAGTACCAGGACCGAGCAATCCATGCTGGCAAAAGGTGAGTGAAAGTAAACTGGAGGTTTGGAGGACTGGAGTAATTGTGACAGACTGAAACAAAGACAGGAGGGCAGTGCCTGAGCACATGGAGGTAGAGGACAAGGAAACCGAAAGATGTCTGCGAGGATCAGAGGAAAGGCCTAGAAGACAATGCTCATATGAGGGAAAAGTCCATTGTACTGCCAGGTGCAAATGGCAGACCAAACATCTGAAAAATGTTTCTAGGCCAGAAGAAGACAGAGCGCATTGTTTAAATACACACACACACACACACACACACACACACACACACACACCCCGAGTCATGAGACAAAAGCACCAATCATCAAAGCCCAAAAGATTAAGCACAAGCATCTGGATGCTCAGGTGGCGTTTGGCAGGCAGGCGGTGCAGTGTGGCGGTTTCAGTATTGGACTGATGCCCAACTTTTCCTCATTGTTTGAGTCTGAAAAAGCCAACTGATCAGCCTGTGGTCAACTATAAAAGTCCTACAAATGGGAAGAGCACATAAAATGTTTGGTTCTTAGTATAACAGCACAGAGGGTGAGTGATCTCCAAACTCCTTTAATTGAGTGGCAAAAAGCAGCAGGTGAAAAGTTACTGATGTTGAGTGTGACTAGAGTCTCCCCAATCAAGATGGTGGTCCAATCACAGAGTCATTTAAGGAGAAGTACAGTGAAAACTGAGGTCATTGATTGCAAGAGTGTAATAAATAAAACTGGAATAACCACCACTCTCATTCTTTATTCTGGAACTGCCTGACTTTGCCAGATAACATTAAAAGATCCCCTTCTCCCACTAACTAAACAAGCTAGACTGGAGGGGACGGATTTCCTCACGAAAGGACAGCATGGCTTCTGACAGCTTCATTTTCTTTTTATTACAATTGCACCACAAGAAACAGATGCCTGGGTAACACTTCAAATTAGGCCCTACCTATAGTGTATGTATAGCATCACTCATTAACTTAAATGCGTCTTTTGGTTTTAACACTCATTAAGCATCAGTGAAGTGCAGCGTAATAAAAACTTGGGATAGGCTGGCAAAATGACTTGTAAATAGAAGGGCTTCATTTGTCTTATGCATTTAGGGAACACTGCACCAAAAACATGATGATTATCATATTTTACTTATCCTCGTACAGTTTATGACGACAACCCAAAAAAATAAATAAACCATATTTGCATGCAGAAAGAAACTTATGACCTAACTGGGATCTATGGTGACTGACATTGGATAATGTTTCAATAAAAAAAAAAAAAAAGTTAAGCATGTTGCGTAATCCACATGACCAGTCATACGCTCACAACATCCCACAAACACACACACATATATTTTCACTAAAATACGGTTCAATACACCACCTCCAGAAAACACTCGTAAACCAAAATAAAAAGGCACCCAAACATCTGAATTGAAGACTTGGCCACCAGTTTCAGTCACTGGTCAGGAGTCCAGCAGGATATATAAAGGCGAACACCGTGCTTCACGTGATGATGTCAACGGAAAGTGTGCACGGAGACACTGGATACTAAAAGACAGCAAGATAAACAAAAGAGTGAAAACCCTGAGGTTGTGGGTTCAAATTCCGCTACTAACAATGCAAACCACCAACAAATCACCTCACCTGCCTGTGCTCCAATCGGAAAAAACAAAGGAAACATATCCAATTAGATCACAGCTGTTGCAGGTCACCTTGGATAAAAGCGTCAACCAGCTAAGTAAATGTAAAAATGGAGAATACGCCTCTTACTTCTGTATATCCGAGATGCTTCAACAAGCCAAAGGGTCAAGCCGTTAAGTTTCACAGCCTGCTGCTAAATAATCCCAAGATGCTCCAGTCGTGGATATGAATATAAACAACGATGGGAGCCTACAATTCAAATAATTCTTTGTGACCATTACATTCAATTACTGTTCATGATAGGGTTCTCCGGAGAGGGTTTATTTAATAACTAGCCACAGTACCTGTCAAAAGTGGGTAATACAGTCTAAAAGTATTTGCTCCTCCTCACCCTACGTGTACCTTTAGCGCCCTTCCTCTGCAATCATGTGTATCTGAAAGTCTCTTCACCGGTTCTTCCTCTGTTGAGCGCGTTCCTGTAAAGTCTGCTCCACGGACTTGGTTGTTATTTTTGAGGCACCTTTCATACCTCCTGTCCCTTGTTATAATTTCCATTTGTGAAGGCAACTGTCAGCATGTGCCTTCACTCCTCCTCATGCGTCTCACACTCCCACCTCGCCAAACCAAACCTGACCAATCAAAATTGCTCTGATTAACGGGACACACAGAGCTTAGTGCTTTTTACTTTTTCATATACAAAGTAGACGGAAAGTATTGTAATCGTCCAAAGATTCGATGTCGAGAATTTGATGAATTTCGACATTTAAGACCTCCCTGACTTTCTAGTATACGAAATATAGGGAAAGTATTGGAATCCTCCAAAAATTCCATTTCGAGATTTTGATGAATCTCGACATTTTAGGCCTCCCCAGGTCCAAAAAAAAATAAATTTTTTGAATTATGTCTGTTCAACAAGATAACCCGAGTACACTTTCACTTACGTCAACCAAATTTTGCATACAAGTATTGGGCTATTTCCGTTAACTGGAAGAGGTACTTTACCTTTTATTCATGCAGCTGTAAAGTCCGATTTATTCAACTTAAATATATTGAAACATTATTATAAAAGTACTCATTTGATTATTTGTTGATGATTGTTTAATGTACATAAAAAAAATATAATCCTTGTCTTGCGTTTTGCTCCTCAAATATCCATCCCCATATCAGAGTACATGAGAAAGTCAAGGGGAGACTACTCCCGATTTTTATATATAGCAGATATTTTTAGTTAAAAATACGTGTTTAGGATGTTGAGTATAACATTATAGTAACAGGAATTTTTTTTCATGGATATTTTGATATGGTCTGGTGATATCCAGTGTCGGTAGCCATGATCTCAAACCCCCCACTACAAACTATATGAGGTGAAAATATATCATTTTGGGTAAATTATTCCTTTAAGTAGTCACAAGCCTTTGAAAGTACCGAGAGACATACTGTCAACCCAAAAGGACCACCAAACTGGTCATTCAACCTCAGGTTCACGTTTGTCATTTGTAGTTTGTACCAAGAATTCTTACTTTCACGCCTTCTTTGACCAGTTAACAATACCAGCAGAGAGACCCTTCATACGCCACACTGTAATAAATAAGCACTTCACTGATGCTTAAGTGCTATTAAGACCAAAAGCTGCCTTCAAAAGGTCTTAACAGTATGTTGTATCTGAATTTAAAGAGATCCAAAAACTGTCACTGAAATCTCGCTGAAATGATGTGGGGAGTGAGAGACAGAAGTCAAAGGAAAAAACAAGGGAGGAAGAGGAACAGCAGCCACACATTTAGAAGTGCCTACAGGAAATCACACGTTACTGCTGCATCACCCCTTCCCACTTTGTGTGCCAGCGTTTTATGAACAAACAGATGGAGGAGTGCTTGAAGGAGCCATAAAATAAATGTACCTAAAGAGAGACAAACAGCTGCTCTCGGCTGTCAGGAATGAACACGCAGGGCTCGTCGCAACCACTGAACGGCGCTCACAAATCTTGTACTCCTTTCACACCAGGAGGTGCTCAAAGCACAGGCTGCCAGAATAGCAGAAAGGGGCATCCAAAACGCTGCTTTGAGCGCCATACTGCTTACATTTTTAATTTGTGACACAGGTGCCAAGTACACTTCAACATGTCCTACTAAAACATACAGTCTATTCCCAAGGATAAATAAGTTTTTGTTTGCATCCCATAACCTCTGGTCACAATGCTAATCTGATGCAATTTACTAATTTATCTCCACCACCAATTTGAACAAAAATGGCTAGCCGTTAGGGGCCCACAATGGTTGTCCACTGAAGGATCAGCAGCAACATACAAAAAAAGAATAAATAAATAACGGGTATTAGGACCTGAACTACACGTCTGTAGGACTGCAGCTCAAACAAGGCCTGCGTCAGCCAACAACTTCGAGCCAGATAGCAAGTCACATTTAATGACTTGCAGTTGCTGCGTCTTGTTGCTTTGAGAATGTCAGCTTAGCTGGTGTCACACGACATGAGGTTTCCAGTAATTTCCAGTCACAGTCTTTCATTTACCTTTAATTTTACCAAGTCTGCCATTTGTGCAGTGCGACACCCCAAGCCTCTCATCATAACAAAACCAAATACGTTTGATTTAAGTTGCAAAAGGTGGGCACCTGTCTGTGCAGGAGCTGACCACCAAAGTGTGCTCGGCCATTAAAAAAAAAAAAAAAAAAAAAAAATACAGCGACAAGGAATGAAGTGCACTGAAAAGGAAAAGAGAGATAAGCAGTGACATCTGTTAAAAAAAACAAATAATGAAAAAAAGAACTTGAAAAACATGGACACGCAATGAAAAACTAATACAGTATGGTGATTTTCTAAAAGACAGTAGGATAAAATATCAAAATTCTAACCAATGACGTAAAGAACTTTATACCATACCATATTTATTTGTTGAGCGCTTAAAAACACAGCACTACAACCGACCAAAGCGCTGTACAGTTAAAATAAACAGGACTAAAAACTAAATATGAAAGCAAACATTAAGAGAGAATTTGAACTAAAAACAGGTCAGAGGATCCAATAAAATAGAGAAAATAGTGAAAAACAAGTAGAAAATGAAACAAGTTAAGAACTAAAAGCCAATGTGAAGAAGTGCGTTTTTAAGCGTAATTTGAATGTGGCAACTGAAGCGGCTTGCCTAACCACTAAGGGTAGGGAGTTCCAGAGCCTGGGTGCACTGATGGAGAAAGCCCTTTCACCACGAGCTTTGAAACGTGCCTTGGAAATGGTTAGAAGGAGCTGATCTGCAGATCTAAGAGCACGAGGGGGATTGTATCGATGGAGCAAAACACTCAAATAGGCGGGGGCTAGACCATTTAATGCCTTATAAGTTAGGAGGAGTATCTTAAATTCGATTCTGAATCTAACCGGCAGCCAATGTAAGGTTTTTAAAATTGGTAATATGTTGGCCTCTGCCACTCCCTGTTAGAAGCCTTGCAGCTGCATTTTGAACCAGTTGTAGTCTAGAAAGAGTGGCTTTGCCGATACCATAAAGGCAGGAATTAGAGTAATCAAGCCGGGACATAATAAATGCATGGATTACTGATTGCAGGAGATGGTTAGACAGAATAGGCTTGAGTTTGGCGATACGCCTGAGCTGGAAAAAACAGGATTTTACTGTGCTGTTGACTTGAGCATCCATTTTCAGGAACGAATCCATTTTGATTCCGAGATTAAAGACAGATGAAGTTACTGGAGTGGGAAGAGAGTCGAGGCCAAAAGATGGAATCTGTTTGTTGTCGGGACTAAAAACAATGACCTCGGTTTTTGAATCATTCAGGTGAAGGAAATTTACAGCCAGCCAATCCTTAATGTCAGATAGGCAGTCGAGGAGAGGTTTGGTGGAGTCAGTTGGCTTAAGGGAAAAATAAATTTGGCAGTCGTCAGCATATAGGATGATATAAAATTGCATGTTTTCTAAAAATTGCACCTAAAGGCAGAATGTAGATTGAAAAAAGTAGTGGCCCTAAAATGGAACCCTGGGGGACCCCACATGGGAGTAGGACTGATTCAGATGAAAAATCGTCCAACAAGACTCTACGAGTCCTGTTGCAGAAATATGACCTGAACCAGTCGAGGGCTGAGCCAGATACACCAGCCCAGGATTCGAGTCGGGAGATCATGATGCCATGATCGATTGTGTCAAACGCAGCAGATAGGTCGAGAAGAACCATAATCACATGAAGTCCTGAGTCCAATGCCAAAAGGACGTCATTTAGGACACGTAAATGCACGGTTTCTGTGCTATGTTGGGGCCTAAAGCCTGACTGAAAAAGGTCCATTACCTGATGGTCCTGTAAGTGATGAGTTAATTGCTCATAAACTACTTTTTCTAGTATTTTTGACAAAGAAAGGTAGTTTGGAAATTGGACGAAGATTGGAAAGAACGGCAGGGTCTAAATCAGGTTTTTTCAGAATTGGATGTATATACACATTAATCGGCATAAGACTGACTGACAAATACACACAAACAGAGAGAGAAATACCATATAAAGAAATAATTCAGGAAAAAGGAAATACCGATATATTGAGAAACATAACTGCATAATTAAAAAAATAAACCTGAAATAAAGGAACAATGATTTATTAACAAAAAGAATAATCATATAATCGGACATTAAGAGGAAGAGATCCTGCAACAGCAGTCCTTAAATTTGATGTGCTCTCCAATCATAGTGTGCCATTGGCCTTATAGGACTCCTAATAACTACGAATTGGATTACAGATGACAAAACCCCATTACAACTGCTTAGCACAGTTCCAAATTACCACCAAATCATCAGGTGCAATCTCGACCCTTCTTTTCTCTTTCCTTTTCTAATCTCTCATGGTAAATAAGTCATATTTTGTTTCTGAAGTTCAAATCACGCATTTCCTTTTCTCTTTCTCTGCAACAGCATTGTATGTGTCTCCGATCACTCACTGGTTATAAACTGTTACACCAGCTTTGATTTGCAGAAAACCACTTTGATCTTGTTGTGGCAAATCAGGACCAAGTCGCACTACACAACTGGTGGACATGGGCACAGTGACAACCCACGACTTAAGACAGCATTTCCCAACCTGTGGGCAGTAGCTGACCCCAGGCCACACAGCCCCCGTGTTTTTAACCACTGCTCCGAAGATCCTTCTCGATTCACAGGCAACATCGCAGGTGAATTGCAGCCAATCCTGGACAACCTCCACAGATCAGCTCTGATGATCCATCTTAACTCACCAAGGAGGAATAGCATGGATGATCGTGCTCAGTTTATCTGATGCTCTGGTGATTGTGCAGAACAGACACTAACCTCTGCTTTGACAATCACGCTTAATTCACTGAGGGGTACAAAAACCACCCCTTATCGACCGTGGGTCACAAAAACACTGGCAATGGAAAATCTGGATTGGGACACAAGAAAGGTTGGGAAGTACTTAAGCCTGCTGCCTCATGAATCCAATGTGCCTACGTCAAAGCCCAGGCCCCTTTGCCTTTTGCGTGGCGTCTATGCTGAATTTTCACCAGGGATGCTGGTTTCTCCTCTCATGGTCCAAAGACACGTTAGGTTAATTAGCAACTGTAAAATGGGTGCGAGACAAGGGGCAAGATGATCATTTGATGGACTGACACCCCATTCAGACTTGACTCTTGCCTTGTGCCGCCAAGACAGACCACTGCAATAAGCCCCGAATTGGATTAAGCAGTTTTGACAAATGTTGTCCTCTGTTCACAGGTTTAAAGACTACACATTAAATTTACTCCCCACCCACAAACCCCTTCAAAAGAAACTCAAAAATGGATGACCCATTGGAAAACAATCAAAGAGGGTGGTGACAAAGACGTTTTATTGTTCACCATCTAACATATGGCCAGGATGAAAGGGGACACTGCAGCCAATTATTAACCACAGACCCACTCCTGCTTTAACCTATGACTTAAACACAAAGCAAAAACAAACTAGAAGTTCTCTCTTCTCACCCATTCCATGAAATAAAATGATCAGGAGTTCAAAGCACAACAAAGCAGGCCCTGCACCAATTTCTTTTTACATTTTTTCCTCATTAGAAAATTAGAGCAGTAGAAAAATTGACAAGAACAGGCCACAGGGCTGAACAAAGCTCACCAATATGATCCCCCAAATTCCTCCAAATACATCAAGTTGATTATAGTTGTTTGAATCCTGTTCTTTTAAAGGCTTGTTATCTGAAGTACCAAACGTGGATGTGATTGGCCCCTCCGTTGAGTCTGCTCCAACAGAAGCACATTAGGCATCTACTAGTCAAAGGGGACGTCAAACTCAACGACTACATTTGTTCATCTCATCTCCTGTACAATGAGAGATTACACGACTAGAGTTCAGAGGGGATAACCAGTTACATGAGTCCGCAACCAGAGCTGTGAAGTCGAACGCAATTACTGGATTACAGGAGATGGAGACGATAAAAATGTATCATCAACTCAGAATAAAAACTGAAAGACTTTTTTCCTGCGACGAGACGTGATCTGTTGAAGAGAGACACTTTCACTTCCCGCAAGACAGTCAAGTCACGTCATACTTACAACCTTTGGAAGCAAGTCCCGTGATGCACATGCAGAGCAGGTTAGAGATAATGGAAGTAAGAAAATTCAAAAGTCTCAAAAAATGAGTAAAGATCGCATTAGCGCAAACAAACTGAAAATATTTCTCAGTGAAATAATGGAACAGTGAAAAGAGATTGATAATTCAGCTGCTGTTACAGGCATTTAAATGTTCGAAGCGCCATACGAAATGCAGATCATGCGACACGGCAGCAAGCCAGCAGCTGATTGAGCAAAGAGGAGGTAAAATGGAAAAAAAACAAAACAAATGTCACTCGTTTCCCAATGTATCACTGTTTAAGAGGAGTTTCGGAGGAGCGGCCGTGTCTCCTTGGGGTGTATTCAGCCCCCATCTTCACAATGGCACATAGTACTGGCTTGGGGGAGGGGATGGAGAGCAAAGCCCCCTAGTATTACTTAAACTAATTCAACTATTTTTTCTTCTAACCTTTAGGTAAATGTACAGCCTCTTTACTTTCTCGCATACAAAGTATAGGGCAAGTATTGCAATCATCCAAAAATTCAATGTCGAGATTTTGATGAATCAATGTTTTAGACCTCCCAGAGTCTGAAAAATACCATTTTGTTCGACTTATGTCTGTGTGTGTGTATAAACACGATAACTCTAGTACGCTTTCACTTCGGTCAACCAAATTTTACATACAAGTATAAGGTACAAAACGCAGATTTCTATCAACTTTTGCAGCTATTTCCGCTAACCAGAAATGGTACTTTACCTTTAATTCATGCAGCTGCAGAGTCCGATTTATTCGGACAATTATTATAAAAGTAATTCGATTTGTTGTTGATGGTTCTCTAATGTACATAATATAAAAATAATAATTGTCCTGCGATTTACTCCTCAAATATTCATCCCCATATTTGAGTATACAAGAAAGTCTAGGGGAGACCACTCCAGATTTTTTAAATTTTGTATTATTTAATAAATAATATTAAAAAGCCACAGCAGCACCACAGTTTTAGCAGGTTAGGGTGCTGAAAGAAAGCCTGATGATTCACGATGGCAGTGACGAAATGTCTTGTATGTTGTGTGCCATCGGCATAGTAAACAGCTTAATTACAAATGGAGGAGTCCAAGGTACCATAAATTGAGAAGTCCGAGTCAAAGGTTGTGTGCACTGACTCCACAGACCTGTCCATGAGGACTCAAGAACCGTTTCAAAAGTCCCTGCATTATAACACCCAATAAGGTGCTGCTCAACTGCACTAGTGCCTGCAGGAAAGGTCTCCACATTTTGAGAGTTTAAACTATTTTTTTTTTTTGCTTTTATTGAAATCAATTAACATTCCATACAAATAAGTCAAGTTTTACAAGACTTGGTTCAAAAACAGATCATCCCCACACTTACCTTTTTAAACCCTTCATCCATTGTCTTTGTTTGATGAACACTGCAAACTCCCTCTTTAGAGACAAAAACCGTCCGTTACCCAAAAAAAAGCTCAACAATGCTGTCCACTTGGTTCTTTTAAAGTAAAATCAAGTTTTGAAAGTCCCGAAGGTCCTGCTGTCCCCCACAGTACTTGGTCACTTATCCATAAGTCTCTTCTCTTCCTGATGTGTGTGTGTGTGTGTGTGTGTGTGTGTGTGAAATTTTCCCTTAAGTTTCCAACTGTGTCCCCGTGTTCTTGATGAACTCATTTTAAAGTCACCATCTCGATCCACTGGACTAATTCCCTTCCTAATTTTTAAACACTTCAATCATGTCTCCTCTTCATCTTCTTTTGCTTAAACTGTAAAGGCTCAGCTCTTTGAATCTTTCCTTATAACTCATCCCCTGTAGCCCCGTAGTCAGCAGAGTTGCTCTGCTTTGGACCTTTTCCAGTGTTGCTGTGTCTTTTTTGTAGCCTGGAGACTAAATCTGCACACAAAACTCCAGATGAGGCCTCCCCAATACGTTATAAGGCTTCAGCATAACCTCCTTGTTCTCTACACGTCACCATATAACCAGACATTGTTTGACTTCTTAATGGCTTCTGAACATTCTCTGGCAGTTGATAGTGTCGAGACCACTACAACTCCTAAATTCTTCTTATAAGTTGTATGTTGGATTGTCAAACCTCACATCGGGTATTCAAACATAACATTTTTACTTCCTATGTGTAACACTTTACGTTTATTGGCATTAAATTTCATTGCCCAGAAATCAGACAGCATACAGGCTTGGCCAAGACCCTCTGTGATGATTATCTGTCAATCCACCTAGCTAGCTGGGTATCACCTGCAAACTTAACCGGCTTGCCATTTATACTTCTCTCCAAACCATTTACATATATTAAAAATTAGCTGCAACTCTAGCACTGACCCCTGCTGGTCACCACTCCTAACATCAGCCAATTCTGATAAGGTTCCTCCCACCATCACCTTCTGCTTCCTGTGTCTAAGCCAATTCTGCACCCATCTTCCCTCCACTCCCACTTTTTAGTCTGATGCCCACCCTCTCATGTGGCACCTTATCACATGCTTTCTGAAAGTCCAGATACTATGGTATGCCCCACCCTGTTTGTATCTTTGTTACTTCCTCATAGAATTCCAGTATGTTGGTAACACACGACCTCTTCATCTGAGCCCATGTTGACTGTTCATGTGTTGCTCAATCTTCTCCTTAATTCCTTCCAGTAATTTGCCTGTGATGCACGTTAAGCTTACTGTCACCTGATGTGCTTCTAAAAAGAACAACAACAACGTATTTAATGTACAGCCTAAAAAAAAAAAACAAAACACACAAGGAATGACTCAGTGGGCTTTACCAGGCCCAGTTTTCTGACAGCAAAAGATGAGTACACCCAACATCAAATGTACTGAAGTTAGGATCAATCCTATGCAACAGTCAAAACTAATATCTAAAACAGTCCATTTGTGCCAGCTTAACTACCTGTGAACTGTGCTGTACACGTTTAAAGCCAAAGTAAGCATCCAAATGTGTCTGGGATGGAATCTCCACAACAGGAGTGTTAGGTTTCCGGCCTTATCCATTCCACTAGAAAAACAAAATGGTGTACAGTATGCAAGCAGTACTATCTAATAAGTAGTGCCACTACTAATTAAATTAAATAAAAGGTTAGATACATCAGTAATAACCTTCCAATTATAAAATTGGTTTCAGAAGAAACTTGAGGCCCAAAGGCCCTACGGGAGTTCAGTTCAAGTCCCTCCTTGCTTTAAAATGTCTGACTAACTTTGCCTTTTCACCATCAGTGTGATGTAGTGCATGTGACTGGCCCTTAAAAACAGCCCAATGGCGACCAAAGTGTTGAAAGCCCAGGACTCTTGAAAGGAATAATTCATCTAAAGCGGATGTACTGTAGTTTGTAGTGAAGGCTAAGAAAAAACAATCTTATGTTTGCATGGAGATAAACTGAATGACTGGCAATCCATGGAGAGCAAAGCAGGACCACAGCAAACAATACAAAAGTGTCCATCTCTGTCATGTCATGTCATCCAATTGTATGCTCACAATGGGTAAAAGGTGCACATTATTGGCTAAAATATTGTCAAATGAATACTTCCAAAAAAACAGTGTACAATGTTTTCTGGATGGCTTTATTATCTCCATAATAACAAGGTTTAAAAAATTCTCACTCGTCAGTACAAACCACATGGGATATGCAACACAAAACACTTTCTGGATGGAGAATACCTTTAAACTCCCATCATTAAGTTCAGCGTTTAATCAGCTGAACTCAGTTATACCATTCACTGAATTACGTGCAGTAACTTTTTACATTTTGGAAAAAATACATTCAACTACGTTCCCTGCAAAACATGAAAGCACAAAACTTTACTGTCTCATACTTGGCAAATCTGAGCAACTTTATTCAGAATATTTTATATTTTTAAATTACATACATACATACATACATACATACACACACCCCTATTTGGACAGAGACAACTTTTTTTCTATATTTGGTTCTGTACATTACCACAATGAATTTTAAATGAAACAACTCAGATGCAGTTGAAGTGCAGACTTTCAGCTTTAATTCAGTGGGGTGAACAAAACGATTGCATAAAAATGTGAGGAAACTAAAGCATTTTTTTTAACACAATCCCTTCATTTCAGGGGCTCAAAAGTAATTGGACAAATTAAATAACTGGAAATCAAATGTTCATTTCTAATACTTGGTTGCAAACCCTTTGCTGGCAATGACAGCCTGAAGTCTTGAACTCCTGGACATCACCAGATGTTGGGTTTCCTCCTTTATAATGCTCTGCCAGGCCTTCAGTTGCTGTTTGTTTGTGGGCCTCTCTGTCTGAAGTTTAGTCTTCAACAAGTGAAATGCCTGCTCAGTTGGGTTAAGATCAGGTGACTGACTTGGCCATTCAAGAATTTTCCACTTCTTTGCTTTAATAAACTCCTGGGTTGCTTTGGCTGTATGTTTTGGGTCATTGTCCATCTGATATCATGAATCAATTTGACTGCTGTATTTAGCTGGATTTGAGCAGACAGTATGTCTCTGAACACCTCAGAATTCATTCGGCTGCTTCTGTCCTGTGTCACATCATCAATAAACACGAGTGTCCCAGTGCCACTGGCAGCCATGCACGCCCAAGCCATCACACTGCCTCCCTCCACTGTGTTTTACAGATGATGTGCTATGCTTTGGATAATGAGCTGTTCCACGCCTTCTCCATACTTTTTTCTTGCCATCATTCTGGTAGAGGTTTATCTTGGTGTCATCTGTCCAAAGAATGTTTTTCCAGAACTGTGCTGGCTTTTTTAGATGTTCTTTAGCAAAGTCCAATCTAGCCTTTCTATTCTTGAGGCTTATGAGTGGCTTGCACCTTACAGTGCACCCTCTGGATTTACTTTCATGCAGTCTTCTCTTTATGGTAGACTTGGATATCGATACGCCCGCCTACCCCCTGGAGAGTGCTGTTCACTTGGTTGGCTGTTGTGAAGGGGTTTCTCTTCACCATGGAAATGATTCTGCGATCATCCACCACTGTTGTCTTCCGTGGACGTCCAGGTCTTTTTGCGTTGCTGAGTTCACCAGCGGTTGCTTTCTTTCTCAGGATGGACCAAAAACTGTAGATTTTGCCACTCGTGATATTGGAGCAATTTCTCGGATGGGTTTTTTCTGTTTTCGCAGCTTAAGGATGGCTTCTTTCACCTGCATGGAGAGCTCCTTTGACCGCATGTTGTCTGTTCACAGCAAAATCTTCCACATGCAAGCACCACACCTCAAATCAACTCCAGGCCTTTTATCTGCATAATTGATAGTGACATAACGACGGACTTGCCCACACCTGCCCATGAAATAGCCTTTGAGTCATTTGTCCAATTACTTTTGAGCCCCTGAAATGAAGGGATTGTGTTCAAAAAATGCTTTAGTTGCCTCCCATTTTTATGCAATCGTTTTGTTCACCCCACTGAATTAAAGCTGAAAGTCTGCACTTCAACTGCATCGGAGTTGTTTCATTTACCGGTAAAATTCATTGTGGTAAATGTACAGAACCAAAATTAGAAAAAAGTCGTCTCTGTCCAAATATTTATGGACCTAACTCTGTGTGTGTTATATATTATATGGGGAAAAAAACCTCAGAAAATTCAGGTGTAAATATTTCTTCACAGCTCTGCACCCACAGATGCAACATACATATGAAAACCAAAGTTACCCCTGGGACAAAAAGTTCTATCTAAAAAGGTGCACCACATGAAATGCTTTTTCTTTAACACATGGACATCTCTTCATTGAAAACGGTATTTATAGATAAAGGTGGGATAGCACAAACATCACACCTTTATATTTTGCAATCCATTGCATAATTAAAATACAAATTTCACAAGTCCACCCCACCATTTATTGCAATGTCAAATGCCTCCGGTGGAAATGATGAGCTCATCATTAGAGACAATCTTGTCAAAACCCGCCTTTCTAAGCCCTCAGACATTTATTATGGCTTGCTCTTTGACGCCGAACTGTGCGTGATCACCATGCGGAGATCAAAAGAGCTCTAGGAGGTCTTCCAAAAAAAAAAAAAAGGTTCTAGATGCCTACAAGTTTAAAAAAGGATTTAAAAAAAACTGCAAACAATTGGAAATCAACCATTGCATAGTCCAAAGATCATCAACAAGTGGTCAAGCATTCAAACAACTGCCAAATTGCCCAGGGCAGACCACCAATGCAAGATCAGCCCAAGATGCAGGGAGAAGTCTGTAAGAAGCCCAGAATTTCCTCACAGGTGGCGCAGTGGTAGTGGTAGTGCTGCTGCTTTGCAGTAAGGAGACTGTGGAAGATTGTGGGTTCGCTTCCCAGTTCCTCCCTGTGTGGATAGCGCTTTGAGTACTGAGAAAAGCGCTATATAAATGTAATGATTATTATTATTATTATTAATTTCATCAATGGACCTCCAGGTAGTTCTTGCCATTGCTGAAGTCAAAGTGTATGAGTCCACCATTAGAAACAGACCACACAAATGACACCTACACAGGAGGTGTGCCAGGAAGAAACAGAAAGAACACCAGGGCAAGACTAAAGTGTGTCCGTGTACACCTAGGCAAACATCAGCACTTGTAGAACAAACAAGGCAATGAAAGAGTTTGACCATAGCGCCAGAACACATTTGGTAAAAATGAAAGAGAACCTCTGATCAAAGGGATGGAAATGTTCTGCTTTGGGGCTGCTTTGCTGTTTCAGGGCCTGGGAAGAATCCACTAGGAATTCATCATTGTACCACAGGGTGCTTGAAGATAATGTAAGACCATCTGTCAGAAGACTGAAGCAAAAAAGTGGACCTTACATGACAGGGACCCTAAAAATACCAGTAACATCTACCAAGAAATGGCCAAGAAGAACGTTAAAGTACAGATCTGAACCCCATTGAGATGCTGAGGTGGGGAGATTTGAAATAGGAAGTGCACACAAGGCACCTCAAACACAAGGTGGAGCGGGCGAGTTAGAGACAGGTAAGCACTTACGGTTAATGCGTACTTAAGGGGCCAACAGCAAGCCATCCATATTACTAAACGAGAATGGTAAACCGGATATGGACGCAGGGTCGTGCCCGTGGACGCAAAAGACATAGTGCGCAAGCGCCACACAAAGCCCCCCCAATCGCAACAGAGCAAAACGGGAGAAACTACGAACCGTCAGTAGGAAACAAAGTAAAACCTCATAAAGTGGATAAAGAACAGGGACAAACACATGAAGAGCAGGTTACAGAACAAAGCCCCCCTACCCAGAGTACAACGACAGAGACTACGAACCGTCTGACATGCCGCAAGCAGGATAAAGCGAGGTCAGAAATAAAACACAGAGTAAGAAACTAAAGGGATTAAAGAAACAAAGCACATACACCCCCCCCCCCCCCCCCCCCCCCGAGTGAAACGGGAGAGACTACACACGTGCGCCGACACCACACAAAGCCCCCCCGCACCAGAGCAAAACGGGAGAGACTATGAACCGTCAGAGTAGGAAACAAAGTAAAATGTCATAAAGGAGGTTAAAGAACAGGGACAAACACATAGAGAGCAGGTTACAAAACAAAGCCCCCTTCCCCACAGTAAAACGAGAGAGACTACGAACCGTCTGACATGCCGCAAGCAGGATAAAGCGAGGTCAGAAATAAAACACAGAGTACGAAACAAAGTAAAACTTCATAAAGGGATTAAAGAACGGGGACGAACACATGGAGAGCGGGTTACAGATGATGAAACCTGGAATGCAACAGCTACAAAAACACCTAGGCACTAAACACATGCACACCGAGATACAGAATATAAAGACAGAACCAACGACAGTTAAACGTCCACACCACACAGTGGATACGGACCCTGAAGGTTCAGGCACCTACATCGGGCGTCACAAAGCCCAGTAAAGTACAAAAGGCAAATGCGCCTACACAGCATGGTAAGAACCGACATAATACGGAATGCGCAGGCGTGGCCGCCATATTGTGAGTGGCACTAATGCGTAGATCTAATGAACGTGGACTCCTACAACGCGCGTCTCAAACTGCATAAGCAAAGCAGGCACGGGTTCAACACGACACAGCTCGAGTAACCGAGATACAAACTCGCGCCCGCCTGGATATAATTAATAATTTTAATAATAATAATTTTTTGCATTTATATAGCGCTTTTCTCACTACTCAAAGCGCTCAGCAATTGCAGGTTAAGGGCCTTGCTTAAGGGCCCAACAGAGCAGAGTCCCTTTTGGCATTTACGGGATTCGAACCGGCAACCTTCCGATTGCCAGTGCAGATCCCTAGCCTCAGAGCCACCACTCTACTATACTATACTATACTACTACTATCTACCACTATAATGAACGCAATTGCCTACAACGTGCATCTGAAATGACGCAAACCAGGCAGAGACTCCTCCAAAAAGAAACAGCTCGACTAAACGATATACGAAGTGAAACAGGAAACACTACAGAGTCCGCAGTGCTCCACAATGCACCACATAATAGTTCGGAAAGAGCTTCGTATTAACAGTGGAGAGACCCACAGTGACACGAGCGAACACTCCGTATTAAACATACGTCATCCTCACACATCCAATCTATACGGCATAGGTGAATCACATTACAGTTATGCATTATTAACAGTACGATAAACATCACAGTATCGCAAACAAATGAAAATTATTACTCGAAAAAGGGAAAATATAATCAGGTACGTACGGGACTCCGTGTTAACAGTGGAGAGCCCCAGAGTGACACGGGCGAGCTCTCCGTATTAAACGTGCGTCATCCTCACACGTGGCTACCCAGCGGGCACGGGTTCAAAATGCCGGGGGTAGGCGAGCGAAGCGAGCAGGGAGCGGAGCCCCCTTGTTAGTCAAAGAGTCAAGGATGGACTTTCTAGAGATGCAAATAGCATCTGTTCAGTTTTTTCTTCTCCACAATTACAGCACCTTCACCTTCACCTAAAGATATGGTTTAAATAAAGATCAAATATCTATATATTCACACATGTCAAAAAAAAAAAAAAAAACAAACATTTCATGGGGTGTACTTATTCACATGGCTGTAGGAAAAACAAGCACCAAACGTGACCTGCCAATGAATAAAGCTGAAGCAGACAACCCTCCCACTTGACGTCTCTAGTCACACTGTGCACTTAAGCAGGCTAACTCGGCAGCATAAATTTGCTTTTTACAGAACCTTGTTAAAATTACACACATCAGCATTCCTCCCCCCCCCCCCATAAGTTAAATTTACAATAATTTTGTTTTCAAAATATAATAATCCTGCATGAGCCCCGACCCATTTAGACAGGATTAGACTGCCCCAGTTTCATAAAGTGAATGGCTATCATTTATATTAGATAAACTTTAATAATCCCAAATGGATATCTGCATGCACACAGCTGCAGAAACAAACAAATCCAGACTCCTAGGACAAATACAGCCAGCCAATCAATGAATAAATAAATAAATGTATATTGTGCAGAAATTTCAAAATAAACAGTCATATGTCGGAAGAATTGCCTGAGAGCAACAGGCAGAAAAGCCCCCCAGAGACCGTGGTGGAATAAGAATGCAGCTAAAAGTGCTCCAAGAGACAACCTCCCAGGGGGTCAGGTGTGGGGGAGGGGTTATTTTTTATGATGGCATCCAATTTTGCCATCATCCGCTTTTCCATAACAGCTTCCAGTGTGTTCAGTTGCCCCCTGATGGGGCAGACGTTCACGATAATGTTCAGGCATTGTGCTTCTTTTCAGGTCATGTTGCAGCACAGAACATTTCCAGCAGCTTGCTGCACACATCAAAACACCAGAATTTCCTTAGCAAGTCCAGTCTGCTCTGGCCCTTCTTGTGCAATGCCACTGTGTTGCCAGGCCAGGCCAGCTTGCTGGTACTATTAGCTCTGCACCCACTTTCATATCCTCTGCCTGGATGGTGACTGGTCTCAGAGGCTCCTTGGAACACTGGGAGATCACCAGCAGCTTGTGTCTGCTGATATGTGAAGCTTCAGGCTGTTGTCCGTGAACCACAAGACAAAGCCCTCCTCAACCTTCCTGTACAGCGACTTGCCTCCATTGTTATTCAAATGACTTGTCCATCATAGGTTGTACTATTTTTGCAGAGGACAAGCATTAGAATTCTGCAGGAAGTCAGTTGTGTAGAAGGTGAGCCAGAGGGAGATCGGATTAAATCTGAAGAATTTCATCTACATAAGAATATAAGTGTTACAAGGGAAGACCATTTAAGCAAGAAGCAGGCGGGTCGAATTTAATTACTTTGGAGATGTCCAGAGGGCATCGGCAGGGTCCAGTTAATATCATGACATTCAGAATAAAAAGACAGTCGGCACCTGTGGACTCGCACAGAAAGGGGAGACAGTCATGGCATCAGGGTTCGCACAACCCGACTACTACTATCTTTTAGAGATGTGGCACAATAAAGGGGACCTGAATATTTCCAATTGCATCTCAGTGTTTTATGTCAAACCAACAGCAAGATAAGATGAATTGTGGGACACAGTGTGTTGCCTGTGTGATGGATTGCCGGCTTCATATTCCGGCCCTCACCCCCAGGCCACCAGGAGGAGCTCTCCCGACAGCATGGACGTGCCCCGAATTCCAGCAGGGCCTCATGGACTATGTAGTTTTTATACACAGCCCTGCTGGATACCTTGGGGACCACTGGGCGTCGCTGTCGGGAGGCCCGTGGACTCATATGTGCCCTATAACCTGGAAGTACGTCCTGGTCACGTGAACAGGAGAGATGACGTACTTCCAGGTTGAAGAAAAGGACTTCTACCCTGACCCAGAAGGAATAAGGACTTCTGGGTAATGGAACAGGAACACCTCCGGGTCAGGGGGTATAAAAGACTCTGGGAAAGCCCAGTACACTGAGCTGAGCTGGGAGGTAGGGTGGCTAAGTGCCTGGGAGTGGAGAATTTGTGATTATTGTAGTGATTAGTAGTTATATGAGTAGTGTGGAGTGGAGGGTGCTTGGTACACTGTACTATTGCAAAATAAAGAAGTCTTATACTTTTACCTGGTGTTTGGAGTGGTACCTGAGGGTTCAAGAGGTGGATAAAGACCTCTACTGCTACACCTGACATGAGGCTTGTTCAGTGGGGTGCTATCTTGCATTTGCTTTAATGAGAAGATCTCAGCATTAAACACCACAGTTTGGGATTTCAAGTTTAAAAGGGTATGGGGGCAGAATCAAAAGCAAAATATTTTTTAGACCACCAGAGTAGCATTTAGAAAAACTGCTCTGAGTAAACATGTGGATCAAAGTGCAGAGCAGAGGAACAGAAACAAAGCACACAAACCAAGTTTTGAAAGGGTCTAATAATATTACATTTATATAGTGCTTTTAATAATAATTCATTACATTTATATAGCGCTTTTTTCAGTACTCAAAGCGCTATCCACACAGGGAGGAACCGGGAAGAGAACCCACAATCTTCCACAGTCTCCTTTACTGCAAAGCAGCAGCTCTACCACTGCGCCACCTGTGAGGACTGGCCATACATTTTACTAATGAAAATAAGCTGAAGAGTCAAAAATTACGAAAAGGCTGATCATGAACAAAATGCAAAAATCAGATCTATGAAATACTGCAGCTTTACATAGCATGTCTGGAGAAACTTAAAGGGCGAAACACACAAGTGTTTTTACAACTCAATGTCAGCTTGTACCTTTGATTAAGACAGTCCTGGAGAGCTATTGTGGCTGCAAGTTTTCATTCTAACTCTTTTCTTAATTAGTGAGCAGTTTTGCTGCTAATTAATTATTTCCCTTTATTTTAATTGACTTTTCTTGAGACTCTGACCGCTGAATTGATTCTTTTATCCTTAAACGGCACCTAAACATAAATTTGATGCGAGGTGAGCCAACAGATGAGCAACTAAGCCGGGGCCTCAAACTCCAACCAACTTCACTTCATTCAGTTTCTTAATTTGAAACCAATTCTCGTTACTAATTACACCAGTTATTTAATTCCATGGCTCTCATTCTGCCATGTTGATTTTGTTTTTTTAAGAGCGCTGTCAAAATGTTTTGTGGACCTGAACAGATCGACATTACTGAGACCTTCACCTTTATTTTCAGATATTGTGTGATGTACACAGGCTGTTGGCTCATATTGGTGTCTCATTATTGTTTGGCTGCTAATTAAGGAAAAAAGAAATATTTAAGAGGCCTGAGTAGTGCATCAATTAAAATTATTAGCAGCAAAATCTGGTCACTAATTAAGAAAAATGTTAGAATGAAAAACAGCAGCCACAGTAGCTCTCCAGGACTGGAGTTGGAGACCCTGGGATTAAGACCTTTTTTTTTTTTTTTTTTTTAAATAGATTCGATTTCTTTTTGAAGAGCGATGTTTTATACTTTACATACAAAGTGACCTTGGGTTTGTGAAAGCCGCTCAATAAATGTAAATTATTTTTATTATTATTATTCAATCAGACAGCCCCAACCTGGAGAGGATAGCAAACACCAAGAGCACCTCAGCTACCTTCTGCATTGCGCTCTGTTGACTTATCTCGGGTGTTCCAACACTGCCTGTTATTGTGGGTTTTCATTCCGAAAGATTCTTTAGTACAACAGAACTACAAATTTATTTTCATGCTAATGTTGCAATCATTTTGTCGCAGGGGTGGCTTTGATTTGGCACTGAAAGCAGAACAAGCTTTCGACACAGTGTAGTTCCTAGCAATGAACCTTAACACCCAAAGACAGAATAGCTATGCCAGGACATTCACCACTGAGAGGGAAACTTGGATACACAAGAGACAAGAGTGGTGGGATTGTACGTTGAGCCATTTTGATGACATCCTACAGCTGAATGAGACATCTGAATCTCTGAAATAAAAATTGTGAATCCTCACTACTACATCAACTAGTTTGTGATTGATTTAAAATGTTACACATGACAAGCAAATGACATATTTAAGCCAGCTGCTTGACTGTTTAAACTCATATTGGATACGGCAATCAAAACTGAAACAGAATTCAATGCCACATAAAACAACAGCTTGTATCTGATCTCAAAAAAACATGCCATGGTGTGACCAGTAAGGGGGCACCACAGCACGGCAAACAAGGATGGCGAACAAATAAAAAGGTTTATTAAAACAAGAAAAAGGTTTCTTATATGTTGTGTAGCCACAAATGATCTCTTCTCCTTTCTCTCTCATTCTTCCACTCTTCCCAGGTGAGTGAGTGTTGCTCAGCCCTTCTCCCAACTCCCACTCACCTGGATGAGGTTGAGCAGCTTCCTTAATCTTAGACCCAGGAGAAGGATACAGTATGATGGAAGCACTTCCAGGTCAAGCTGAAGTCCCAGAGAGTATAACAGAGTGTAATTGCAGACCAGGGTACCTATGAGGTCAGTCATGTAATGCCCCTACATCACGAAACGCACTCAACATCATTCACGTAACACCCATCGCATCAGACTAGGATTGGCTCTAGGGCCCCATTACACTATGGTTTTAAGTTTAGGGTTGTAGGTGGGTTATCTGACTCAAAGGGAGTTGGGGGCTTTACCCGATGTATCTCATAGGTATTGCAAGCTGCAGCTAGACCCTTCTCAGAGAGTTGGGATCACAAATCTTCACAGCACCCCCAGAACCCAACAAGTCTGCCTGAAGAGACCACAGTTCCCAGCATGCCTTGTGGGTGTCCAAACTGGTAGTGCCACCCTGGGATGCTGCCACCTAAGATATCAGGGGAGTGTGTAGAGCTGACCAGTTGTCCCCTCTATCACACTGGCCTCCTGGATGAATTGGTTCCTCAGTCCCACCCTGCCAGGATGCCAGTGTACCCAGTCCCAAACTGGCATCTTCCGACATCTTCCTGGCTAAATCAAGGAACATCCTGCCTTTCTTCTTGTGCTTCAGACAGGCCAGCCTCCTGTCCATGTAAAGAACTTTGTGCCACCCAAGCACACCGTCCTTGACAGCTATTTACAGTAGACCACCTGTTCAGGGTTTGCGGCCTCAGTCGTTCTCGGATTTTTCCTTAGAACCTAATAATTGTTAACAGAAACCGCAAAATATCCTCTGCAATTTTTCATGGCTTTTTTCGTGGCAATACTGCACTGTAGAGAGAACAGGAAGCAACTGCAGAGGAAAACACGGCTTGGGATGGAGAAAGTAGCCAATAGAATTTGAAACTGAAACTCCCAGCAGTCCCTGCAGTGGCTCCAATTGGTCTTCTGCTGAGGGTGCAGGGGTTGTTGGGGTCAAAGGATGTCAGCGCAGCTTTTAAAAAGGGGGCTGGTGACCAAAAGAAAGAGTTTTTGTAATTTGTGTTTCAAGTTCTTGTCTCCCTGACTGCCTTCTGTTGGGTTACCTGTACTTATTCATTTTGTCCTGGATTGTCTGCCTGCGTACATGAGGACTGCAAGTGGATTCATTGCCATCCTGCGAAGAAAGGAGCGCTCCTGAACCCGTCCACTCGTATTCTCTCTTTACATTCCCATTCAACATGTGGATCTCTGGACTATCTATTTTCACCATTACATTTCATCCGTTGCCATTTTTCATGGACTTTACTGTGTGTGTTTTGTTGGTGCAAAGTACAGTACCATATGTGGCAGATCTCCATTAATAAGGACATTTTACTTCTATACACAATACGGTCACTGTGCTAAAGTGCGAGAGAAATCTCAAATTGGCACAACTTAATAAAACTAAAGAAAATGAGTTTTTAAAGCCATCTTCACTCCAACTGTGAAGTCAGCCCAGATGCTCATGCATGACAGCTAAAGCCGACACATTAAACTACCAGCTACATTAACCCTTCAGCCATTAACAACAACTTTTCTGATTACTTTGGAGTTGACCACAAACCCCCCACTTGCATCACAATGCAGGGCCGCTAAAATACTTTTAGTCTTGCAAATGCAAGGAAATCCTGCACTTTATGACAATCACATGAATGGGTCAAGACTGGAATGTTGCACATCATTGGAAGGCTTCAGGCTGCAAGACAAGTCCCCCTTGATCCGTGTTTCGCACCTTCTTTTCAGGTGTTATCTTTGTTTATATCCATACCCTCGTTGAATTCTAGCAGATTACCACGTCTTCCTTTACAAAAGCAATTTCCTCCACTGTATACAAGACCGCTCTCGAATGCATCAGATACCACCGTCTGGGATACCAGGCCGCAAGAGAGCAGTCTCACCCACTACAACAACTTTGTACTGGAACGGTTTAATAGACGACTCCAAATGAACATGTAAAACTTCGGGAATGTAGGAAAACGGACCACCCGGGGGGAAGAAGCAAACCACAGTCAGTAATAAATGATAGGAAGCAAACATATCCCATGGAGCTGTAAGGCAGCAAAGTAGCACTACATTGGCCGTTCTAGAAACACTCAGTGGATAGAAATGAACACATTACTTCACGATGGTCTCCTTTGTGTTCTTCACTTCTACACAGATAAAACATTTCAGTTTTACATTTCTTTCCCCAGAAGTATTATTTTGGCAATTCACACCAGCACAACTGGACGAGTACTCAAAACACTAAAAAAAAAAATCACAGTCAATGTGCCATTTGCTGGGCACCATAAATTGATTCTGAAAATGGACATGGCCACATGACAAAGGCTATACACAAATATACGACACACACATCCCCACTGACTCAGAGACAAGAAGTTAGTTAACTGCAGGCAACCAATCAGAAAACCACAATGATATTTTGCATTTAATTTCGTTTAATTGTTGGAACAGGCAACCTCAGTGTCAGCGAGTCGTCTGCAGAACGGTGCATATGGCAGCATGTCTGCCTGGAAGCTGGCAGCCACCACAGATCAAGCCCCACCTGTATGTTGAACTAATAAATGCTATGTATAAAATACACAGAAAAACTAACGAGGCAAAGGATACAGTCACGTAAAAAAGAAAGTACACCCTCTTTTAATGCTAAGGTTTTACGAAGGAGGACATAAAAATCATCAGGTTCTTAAAATTAGGTAAACAAGATGAACAACACGACGACATATTACACCGTGTCACTACTGAAGAAAAACTCACGCAAAAGTAGTGTGTGAAAAATTAAGTGCACCCTTACTTCTTCCATAGGAGTTAAGAGGGTAAGTAACAGCCAGGTGCTGCTACTCAAATGCACTTGATTAATTGATCATCATCATCCAGTGCAACCACCTATACAAAAGCAGAAGTCTGGGCAGTTTGCTGCTCTGGAGCATTCAGGTGTGTGCCAACACAATGCCAAGGAGGAAAGCCATCAGCAAACATCTCAGAGAAGCAATTGTCACTGCTCATCAATACAGGAAGTGTTATAAGGCCATTTCCAAGCAATCTGAAGTCTACAGTGAGAAAGATTATTCACAAGTGGAAAACATTCAAGACAGTTGCCAATCTTCCCAGTGTTGGACATCCCAGCAAATTCACCCCAAGGTAAGATCGTGGAATGTTCAGACAAATCAGAGGAGAAAAACTCCCTCTAAAAAAAGAACATGGCAGCACAGCTTAGATTTGAAAAAGTTGCATCTGAACTAACACAAGACTTCTGGAACAATGACCTTTGGACAGATGAGACCAAAGTGGAGATGTTTGGCCATAATGCACAAATCAAACAGCATATCAGCACAAACACCTCACCTCAACTATCAAGCACAGTGGTGGACAGGTGAGGATTTGGGCTTGTTCTGTAGCCACAGTACCCAGGCACCTTGCAGTCAATCATGAACACCTGTGTATACCAAAGTATAAGGGAGTCAAATGGTGGTGGCTCTGAGGCTAGGGATCTGCACTGGCATTCAGAAGGTTGCTGGTTTGAATCCCGTAAATGCCAATAGGAACTCTGCTCTGTTGGGCCCTTAACCTGCAATTGCTGCTATATAAATGCAAAGAATTATTAAAGAATTATTGAATGTGAGGCCATCTGTTCGACAGCTAAAGCTTGGCTAAAACTGGATCAACAGGACAAGAGGCACACCAGCACGTCTGCAACAGAATGGCTGAAAAAGGTAATAATCAAGGTGGTGCAATTGACCAGTCAAAATCCACACCTCAACCCGACTGAAATGCTGCACCGGGACCTTAAGGGAGCAGTGTGTGAACGAATGGCTGCAAACGTCAATGACCTTAATTAACACTGTGAAGAAGAGTGGGCCAAAACTCCTTACTGGTATTGTGAGAAATTGATAAAGTCGCACAGAAAACGAGGACTTAAAAGTTATTGCTGCTAAAGGTACAAGCTATTGACCCATGGGGTTCCCACACTTGGCTTGTCCATTTTGGCTTCATTCCTTTTAAATAAATAATGACATGAGGGAATTTGTTGTGTGTTGTTTTATACCCAAGGTTAGATTTAAGAACCTGCTAAGGACCAGACGTGTTTACTACGTCCTAACATGGAGCTGTAAGTGGGTGTACTCTCTTTTTTTAACATGACTATATATACATATATAAAAAAAGCAACATTCACACTTCACTTCCATCCATTTATTTATTTGTTATATTACCGTTGGCAAGCCTAATGAGCTCTTTTGATTTGCTCTGAACTCTTATTTGCCATGTTCTGTATTCTGTAATTTAAACCCATTACAGTCCCACTGCTCCTAAAGAAATCCGAGCCATCGCTCTCCCCATCTTGCATTGTTTGCTTCTACCCAATTAAGTAAGCTGGGAGTTTCAAAGGAGCACTGCACTTCACAAGCATGTCATTAGTGTTGTGTGAACTTCTCCTTTGCTAAATTTACTCTAGTGATAAAAGTGCGGTCTGTTTCATGAAACAAAAAATGAAACGGTTAGCAGAACACAAGCCATGATTACTACTGATATGCAAACACATTCAATCACTACATGCAGATTGACATGGTGTATTTTACACTAATACTTGCAAACACCAACACTATTTACTACAACAAAGAAGCATCATCCTAGGGCAGCACTTGGTTATTTGGTTCAATTTATACAGAAAGGGCACGGCGTTCTTTTGGTTTAAACGTGAATGTTGCAGAATTAAAGAGGAACTCTGCAAGGTCACGTTGCAGGTACTGTATAGGGCCACATGCTGCCCTCAAATTGAATTTACCTTCAATCCAAACCAAGCACAAATTTTAAATTGTTCAAATCCAGTGCCATTTTCAAGTGTCCAAAACCATCACTTGCCTGCTTTGGCATTTATTTCTAGGTGTGCGTAATTAGAATTGTGAGTACAAGCAATGGAGACGCACACTGAAAGCAGAAACATCTTTGATGAGCATCTCCTAACAGGTCTTTGTCTTTTCCCAGTGACCGACTTATTACTTTGTACTTTAAATGTTGTTGTAGACCACGTTGTCTTATCTCACAGAATCGATTTTCAAACTGGCACAGCCCACCGCCACCAAGTCAAGAAGCACGGCACCTACTCCGGCATGAACCTACCCATCACTGGGCACATTCATGCACATTTCACACCATTACTTGCACATTCATCAATTTACAGATGTCAATTCATTTCATGTGCTCACCTTTAGGGTGGGGAAGGAAAACCAGAGTACTTATTAAAATAGAGCCAGCTATTAAACATACTGCGTTTAAAGGGATACGCCAAATCCAAAAACAAAATGTCTTGTTATCCATTTCTTACCCTGCATTGACGACACAAAACAAAATCTGAACCTAATGAAGAACGAAGATAAAACCCCAGATACAATGAGGTCTCAAACTGAACAGAAAATATAGAAATGTTCATTAAGAGAAAAAACAAAAACTACGTGTACCTCATGCACATAAAGTGAAATCTAAAAAAGCAAAACCTAAACCTGCTGCTGCCTCAAACCACAGCATACACACAGATCTGAGTTACTTTGTAAAAGGCAGCTTAATTATATTTTCATCGAATAATAAACCCTCTGAACTGGTCCCAGAAATGGTCCAATGTTAAAAGTGACTGATAACCGACGATGCCATTTAATACTTCAAAAACAGGAACACAAACATTGGCAGAGATTTTGTTTTTGAAAAAACACACATGTAATAATGTAGCAATGTAACACTTGTTTTAAGGTGCCATACCTTAAGGCGGAGAGCCTGGTGGATGTCAGAGGCAAGTCTGCCCGTCCACCACTGTTCCTCCATCTCCATTCTTCCCATCCAGCTGCAGTCAAGAGAAGGATCTGCAGACCTGCCAGTGACATTCAAAGGGAGAGCAGTTAAGTGTCAACTGTCAAAGTAACTGTGCACATTATTGTAAATTTCATTTTTATAAACAATTAAAGACAAGAAAGAACAGGGGAACAGCCAGATAAGAAAAGTTCAACATCAAAAAAGAGAATAAAGTCCCCACCTCACCACATCCCATTCAGAGACAGCTGGAAAATATGAAAAAGTGTCAACTGCACACCCTATACACCCCAATTATCAATAAAAAATACATTTAAATGCATCTCTTCTTTCTAAAGATAATATAGTAGATGGAGAGGAGAAATTAATACAAGCGGCCATGAATTCTACAAGAAAAAAAAAAATAACGTTCCTCCAGGAATCTACAAGGCATTGGTCTTCCCATTCCCAGCATGAGGATCTTAGCAACTAAGGAACTCACTGAGACAAACTTCTTATTAGAAGATGAAAAGGAGCAGGACAGAAAAAAAAATCAAAAGTAGAAAAACAACTTGGGGAGAACAAAGAATAAAACATCCAAAAACGATCAAAAGAGAGGTGGAGATGGAGGTCCAGAAAGATGAGGCTGGAGGGCAGGACAAAACATGGTGTGGGTGGGAACAATGACCCTTAAATTGCATATTTACCTAATCAGGGCACCTGATGCAGACAGGTAATGGTAGTGCTGGGAGGTTTACTGGTTCATACTGAAAACGTTTTTTTATTTTCGTTATAATATGGATTTTTCTTATACCACAATACCGGTTTAAAGAGCCTAAACAACGTTCGGAATGTGGTGCAGTGGGAAACTGTTTAAAGGGGGGACCTTTTCACTGCTACACCGCTAAACACACATGCAACGGAGTACATGTGTTAGTGGAGGTATCAAGTGGTGAAAAAGGACAGAGAACATTCAGAAACTGAAGCTGTAACAGACAATAAAGTTGAACATGACGACACAGAAGAACTTTTGCTGAAAAAAGGAGCTGTGTCTGGAGATACTTTGGTCTTAAAAGGTCAGATGTGGACCAAACAGCTATTTACTGCAAATGCTGTGGAGCTAAAGTTGTCGCCGCAGGCAGCAACACAAACAATTTGCTGCAGCACCTTAGCCGCAAACATGCTTTGGAGTACCATGAATGTATGGAACTAAGATTGGCACCATCCACGTCCTCAGGTAAAACTGAAAAAGCGAGAGGACACTCGAGTCAGACACGTCAACCAAAGGTACTGTCTACAACAAAAAAAAGCAAGCGGTGGATCGAGATAACCAACGCCATTACAATCCATATAGCTAATGTGTCAGTGGACAGAGATTGGTAACATTAACAGAAAGCGGAGTTGGTTTACAAAAAATATTTCTTCTTTATTCCTTTTCTAAGACAAGTTCAGTGCAATACAACTTTTGACAAGCACCTCTGGATATCTGACTAAGTCTACATGCCTCTTTGGATGGTTAAAAATATGTTGTCAAAATTATAGTTTAAAGTTGTTTGCAAAATGTGTTCAATGAAAAGATTCTATATTTTGACTGCAACTGTCATGCAATGTGATTCCTTCTCTTCATTAGTGTCACCCCCTTGAAAACTACCACTTTATGGGACCATGCAAACCTGGATTAATACTTGTGTGCACATTCACATTTTTTTGTACAATTCTCATGACAGTGGAATAGGTTATTCTTAGCCAGTAACTGCAGTGGAAAATGTGCTCAACACCCACTCATGCATGGGGAAAAAAATACAGTTGAATATCGTGAAACTGGTATAATTTTGAAAAATACCGTGATATAGAATTTTGGTCATACTGCCCAGCCCTAGGTAATAGCAATTATTTTTCAATTATTCGCTCTGTATGTATGTGCATACACCCCCATCTTGAGCACATTCCCATAAAGCCCGTTTCGGAGACCCTGCCATTATTTCCAAGGATTCTTTCCATCTTTGAAGACGACTCTCTCAGTATGCCCCTTGAATCCTCCTCATGTGTCTCACACTGACAATTCCTCTTTCATCACATCACCCAAGCCAAACTGACCAGACAGGTCTGTGTCTCCAGACCCTCAGAGCCAAGTGTTAGTAGGTGATAAAAGCAGCTATTTTTTCCCCCCTTTACTGTCAGTAATTAAAAACTGAGGGATTATAGTATTACATTAGGAGAGACACAGTGTAGCCGAACTTTTCCAATGCAGCACTGGCTCCCAAGCAGAGACCTGCGACAATGGGTTATAATGACAATTTCCTAACCTGCATATAATTTTTATGAGACATGGACGTTACCCAGTGACCCAAGACGAAGACTGGATTCTTTTGGTACTGTCTCACTTCACAGAATCCTTGGGTACCACCAGCTTGACTTTGTGTCAAACGAGTGGTTGCTCACTGAGCCCCAAATGAGGCACATTACCTGGATTGTGAGAGAGTGTCCGTTACGACACTACAGCCATGTGCACAATTACCCAAGGCATGGCAGGCATTGTTGGACAAGGCCAAGGTGACACCCACATAACATCTGGTTATGACAGATAGATGGTCATTTCCAGGAGGAGTGGGACTGGACCGCGTGTCTGCCTAGGGGCTGCCAACCAGGATACCAAGCTGTTTCAACATGTGGCAGGTGCGGCAACATGCTGGACCAGTGCAGGCTCCCAACCTGACCTGACATATAATTATTACATGTAACTGATCTCAACGTTAATTCAGGTGTTCCTTTTTATAGTGAAGAAAAAAAAAAAGTTACTTGTTTGGATTTTTGCCAGTGTTGCTTTAACTTAACCTTTCTATAGACAGTTTGCACCCTTAATTGTACTCAAGTGGTGGCTCTGAGGCTAAGGATCTGTGCTGGTATCCCAAAGGTTGCCGGTTCGAATCCCCGTCACTGCCAAAAGAGATCCTTCTCTGCTGGGCCCTTGAGCAAGGCCCCTAACCTTCAATTGTTCCAGGGGCGCTGTACAATGGCTGACCCTGCGCTCTCACCCCAAGGGGTACGCGAAAACTAACAAATTCCTAATACAAGAAATTTAATAAGGCGAAATAAAGAACAAAAAAAGACAACACATAATGCTAACAGGAAGCAATTACTGGAGTGCTACATTCACTTGTCTGCTCGATAAGAAAAACAGATTACAAATGAGCAAGTGTGAAAATGGAACTTGAATTACCACATCTCCTTTAATACTTAATTGATTTGCACCCCGCTCACTGCTAATTGGCAACTGCTGGAAACAATTAGGGTGCAAATTACATAAAAAGGTAAACTATAAAAGAAACCTACATATTTAAAGCAATGGCAAACAATACTTACACATTTCATAGAAATATGTAAGGCAAGTAACTAAAACAATGAGATCAATCAAAGGCAATTGTGAAATTGGTTGGAATGAAAACAAGCAGCACTTGAGATCCCTCCAGACTTAACTTGAAACCCACTGCACCGCTACAGGCCTGCTTTTAAATGTGCACAAACAGACAATCATATTGGAAGAAGCTACGAATCAGGCCACCTATAGGTAATATTTAGCTTGTGCAAATGATCGAGGGTAGTTAGAGTGCAACCTCTGGACAGGTTTATTTAAATACGGAAAAGCCATTAACTGCAGCATCTCTGATGTGGGAAATACAAAAGGATACCAGCAATCCATTTTTAAAGAGCTCCTGGCAATTCAGACACCCAGGTAAGTGTTTTGACTCTTTTTGTAGTATCCCAAGTTGTAAAGTTTTCTGGTTGGTCACGAATAAATGTTATTAAATATTCAGTTGCTACAACTGATAAGACATAAAGCAGACTTCACAGAAAGTAAGGAATGACCAGAAGACTTAAAAGTTGATGTGTTGTTTTCCGATCGCGACGAGAAAAATGCAAACCCATTCATTTACTTAACACACCTGAGACCAAGTGGAGATGGACGGCTTGGGTGAACTGAATGTCTAAAGGTGAACTGCATGAGCGATGCGAACCCCACCGACCCCCATCCAGCCTCTCTCTCGGCTGGACACGTTTGCGATTGACGAACGAGGATTAATCACATGAAAAGACGGAGGAGTCGGGCGCTGTAAACAAGCTCGTTCTCGGCAGGGTGTTTGCAGAGTGCACGGCGATAGAACTTCACCGGGACTGTTAAGTAGAAACTTGTCTCGGCTTTCATGAAGAGAAAATCCCGCAGCAGGCACACACAATGTGTGATTGCCCCGTAAGAAGAAGAAAAAAGCAATTCTTAAGTTGAAAGCAGGGTCCCACGGCGCCACTCTCACGCGGGATATCGGCCACTTTAATTGATTAGTTGCGCTTCAAAAACAACGGCAGAAAAAAAAAAAGTAACAAGCGTGTGCACTCAAGACGGGCGTTTTAAATGCACTCCGTCACGCCGTCCCCGCAATCTCTCAGCCGGGGCTCAAATCAACTTTTAGATCTCACGGAACTCTCGAAATACAAAAACAAACCCGGGACCATCTTTTGTCCAGATTCCTAAAACTGCACCACAAACAGCCCCAGACGCCGCTTTTACACTTTATCAAACCGAAGAAACTCCCAAGCTTACGATATCAATGCCGTCTTCCCACAATTTAAAAAAAAAAAACTGTTCTGGTTAGTCTGGCTAAAAAATAACCGGCAAGGAGAAATCTTTTTTCGATTCGTAATTTCCCCCGAACTCACCTGGCAGCGTGTCGTCGAGTTTCAGCGCAGCGCGTCCTCCATGCACCACGAAGCGTGTCCGCACCGGCTCGGCAGCCTTTGTCTTTTATCCCAACATCCTGCCGTTTAAATGCCCCGTGCAAGTTTTCCCGGGAAAACAAACACACAGATGCACAGTTAGGAATCCCTTAAGTCCAGTCGAGACGGCAGACACCAGTGGGGCACTTGTTCTTGACAACCTCAAAAAGAGTTCCTAATTATTTTTTTCCGTCGCTCTCCAGCTTTTCTTGCTCTTTCTTGTTCTTTTCCTTTTCCCCCCTCCCCTCTGTCACCCACCTCCGACGCTCGCTGTGCTGGATAGTGGACTCGACGGACTCAACCCTTCTGGAAAAAAGCCAAATGAACCTGCCCACGGGCTTAGCGGAGTGCATGCTGGGAGATGCAGTTCAGTCGACAGTCCTGGGAAGCGTCTCTAAAAAAGACACACGAGGTACGCATGACGCGCAGACTTGTAGTTCGCTGTTCACGTCCTGGCCAATTAGTGGGAGGGCGAAGCGCAGTGCCTGCCGGATATTGTAGTCCAACTAAGGTCCGGCCGCTGGTTGAATAACTTGCGTTTTTTGTCACTATCAGCCAAACGATACTCCCTTCTCCAATCAGCGGGATCTCAGCGTTTAGGGCAGGTGGCGCACTGCCCCTTCGTTATCCAGCAGACGGTGCTGTTGTGCAGAAATTAAATAAAAGTGTTTACCAACCCAGTTTAGTTGTAATATTGAGATACACTCAATTCAATTTCCAATCTTGAAAAATAATTATTTTTTGGAGTATGTGAATGTGCCTGGAATAGTGTTGCATAAAGTGCCCAACATACATGAGTGAAAATAGAGTAACTTTTGCCTCTAAGAAAACTCTTTAAATAGACATTTTATGGTATCTAATATTAATTGTACTTAAGTAACAAAAGTGCAAGACCCGGGTTCGCTTCCCGTGTCCTCCCTGCATGGAGTTTGCATGTTCTCCCCGTGTCTGCGTGGGTTTCCTCCCACAGTCCAAAGACATGCAGGTTAGGTGGATTGGCGATTCTAAATTGGCCCGTGGGTGTGTTTGTGTGTGCCCTGCGGTGGGTTGGCACCCTGCCCAGGATTGGTTCCCTGCCTTGTGCCCTGTGTTGGCTGGGATTGGCTCCAGCGGACCCCCGTGACCCTGTGTTCGGATTCAGCGGGTTGGAAAATGGATGGAAGGATGGATCTTTCACAGTGTGGCACAGACACTAAGGCTTTGGACTTCAAACCCTAAGACTGTGGGTTCAAATCCAACTGCTGACACCACTGTGTTATTCACCTGCTGTGTTTCTTTTGGTAAATAAAGGAACCAATTGCATCTCTCAAATGTTGTAAGTTGCCTTTGATAAATGCATCAGCCAAATAATAGGTAATTGATAATATACAATCAAAAAAAAGTTCTTACAGACTTTAAGTAATTCACATTGTCCTCTTTTGGCATGAAAGTCATATTGTAATCACTATAGCAGCGTTTCTCAACCTTTAAGTATTTGCGACCCGAGTGTTCATAACAGTTTTAATCGCGCCCCCCTAAGGTTTTTTTGAAAGGAGCCCACTAATACCAATTTGTTCTTTTTTTAATTAACAATATATCATAGATGAAAATTTTATTATACCTACTTAACTTTTATTGACATTTATCTAACGCTATATTTATTTTTCTAGTATCAGAATGTAGTTTAAGTTCATCTGTTTTGGTTTCAATAGATGTATTTTTCATATTTTCGATTCTTGTTTTCTTTTTTTCACATCTTTGCGCCCCCCCTAGGGGTGCCCACCCCACAGTTTGAGAACCACTGCACTATAGTACAAACAGGGCCAGCTCTAGGCATAGGCCAAGTAGGCACCACAAAATGCTGTTTCATATCCGATCATGGGGGCACTGATCTTCAACAACATTTATTTCTAGAGCACATTTTCATACACATGATGGAGCTCAAAGTGCTTTACAGGATGAAGAAAGAGAAAAAGACAAAATATATAAAAAAAATAAAATTAGGCAACACTAATTAACATAGAATAAAAGTAATGTCTGATGGCCAGGGACGGCTGGAGAAGAAAACAAAATCTGCAGGGGTTCTGAGGCCACGAGACCACCCAGCCCCCTCTAGGCAATCTACCTAACATCAATGACCTCAGTCAGTCCTCCTGGCATTCAGGGTTCACGTGGAAGAACTTGATGCTGATGGTCATGTGGACTTCTGGCTTTTAATCCATCAATGGAGGGACATCACAATGCTTTGGTCGGGTGGTGGGGGCACAAAGTGCCACCACAGAAAACCAGAAAAAGAACAGAAGAGAAAGTAGGGGTTAATATGGATTTTGGAGCCACCACGTGATAATTAATTGAATATACAGAGCATCAGGATTAAACTAAAATGAAGCTCTGAGAAAGCCATGCTAAACTAATGTGTTTTTAGCAGTTTTTTAAAGTGCTCCACCATATTAGCCTGGCAAATTTCTATCGGTAAACTCGTATTCCAGATTTTAGGTGCATAACAGCAGAAAGCCGCCTCACCACTTCCTTTAAGTTTAGCTCTTGGAATTCTAAGCAGACCCTCATTTGAAGATCTAAGGTTACGATTTGGAGTGTAAGATGTAAGACATTCAGAGATAGGAGATGGAGCAGATTATTGAAGGCTTTATAAACCATAAGCAGTATTTTAAAGTCAATTCTAAATGGCACAGGTAACCAATGTAGTGACGCTCAGACTGGTGTGATGCGCTCGGATTTTCTTTTCCCAGTTAAGATTCTAGCAGCTCCATTCTGCACTCGTTGTAATCGATTGACGTCTTTTTTTGGGTGGTCCTGAGAGGAGTGCGTTACAGTAATCTACTCGACTGAAAACAAAAGCGTGAACGCATTTCTCAGCACCTTGCAGTGTTACAAGAGGTCTAACTTTTGTTTTATTTCTTAAGTGAAAAAATGGTGTCCTAGTGATCTGATTTAATATGTGATTTAAAATTCAGGTCAGAGTCAACAGTTACCCCTAAATTCCTTCACATACTGTGACGTAACTGGCAAGACAATCATGGACACAGGATGACTCCCAACGAGTCGTATAAACTATAAATTAGACAGCAAATAAAAAAATCAATGTTTCTGAAATTAAAAGAAAACCTTTAAAGCAGTATCTGCATAATACAAAACCATACAATAAATCAAAATACACACAGTGCATTAATTTCTACAATTGTAACTGTGCTTACAAGGTCAGTCAATCTCTGGATGAGACACCAACATTATGAGCTGGCATTCCGTCATGCCAGTGAGAAGTTTCAGCCCCAGCTTTCAGGAGAGTCCAAAAAAAAAAGTCAGGTATGGATTCCAACTAATGGGGTTTCTTCCATGGATGGTATGCTACTTAAAACAGTAATGAAAAGAGCAAGAGTCCATAGGCACCCATTGCCAGAGCACTGGTGTCAGTAGTGGGATGAGAAAACATACAGTCTGATTTAGCACAGAGCCAAGTGCTGCGGAAACCCACGCTGGACTTGCTGGGATCTTCTGAGAAAATGACAGAGAATTTCAAGGCTGAGATCCAAGATTTGGAACACCATTTCCTTCCTGTACTGATGCAGCAAGACAGACGAGAGATGGCTACTCTGCAGCTCCACCATTTTTCCATCTGCTAAAGTCCACAGTCTGGGTGCATGGCTGACGGTGGAGCTTTGGGCTTATGCAAGGGGGAGAAGCATGTACTGTAGCAGATGGAATTGCCACTGACCCCAACGAGAATCCATCGGTGGCCGGCACTGGCACTCCAGTATCTGAAATGAGTGAGGTAGGCTGGAATAGGAGAGGCATGCTGCTTTAAGAAGGAGCTAATCCACCCATAAAAACCCTTCATAGCGAGTTTTCTTAACAAGAACATCCATTAAATGCCACCTAACCCACATACTTTGTTTTTTCAAAAATCCCAAGAATCAATGTGATGGTTAAGGCCTGTGTTGGAATTAGATAGATAGATAGATAGATAGACAGATGTGAAAGGTGCTATATAATAGATAGATAGATAGTGTAGTTGGTAGGATTAGATAGACAGATAGATGTGAAAGGCACTATATTATACATAGATAGATAGATGTGAAAGGCACTATATAATAGATAGACAGATGTGAAAGGCGCTATATAATAAATAGATAGTTGGCAGGATTAGATAGATAGATAGATAGATAGACAGATGTGAAAGGTGCTATATAATAGATAGTGTAGTTGGCAGGATTAGATAGACAGATAGATGTGAAAGGCACTATATTATACATAGATAGATAGATAGATAGACAGATGTGAAAGGCGCTATATAATAGATAGATAAATAGTGTAGTTGGTAGGATTAGATAGACAGATAGATGTGAAAGGCACTATATTATAGATAGATAGATAGACAGATGTGAAAGGCGCTGTATAATAAATAGATAGATAGATAGACAGATGTGAAAGGTGCTATATAATAGATAGTGTAGTTGGCAGGATTAGATAGACAGATAGATGTGAAAGGCACTATATTATACATAGACAGATGTGAAAGGTGCTATATAACAGATAGATAGATAGTGTAGTTGGCAGGATTAGATACATAGATAGACAGATAGATGTGAAAGGCACTATACTATAGATAGATAGATACTTTACTAATCCCTAAGGGTAAATTCACATACTCCAGCAGCAGCATACTGATAAAACAATATTAAATTAAAGAGTGATAACAATACAGGAATACAGACAATAACTTTTCTATAATGTTAATGTTTACCCCCCCCCCCCCCCAGGTGTAACTGAAGAGCTGCATAGTGTGGCGGAGGAACGATCTCCTCAGTCTGTCAGTGGAGCAGGACGGTGACAGCAGTCTGTCGCTGAAGCTGCTCCTCTGTCTGGAGATGATCCTGTTCAGTGGATGCAGTGGATTCTCCATGATTGACAGGAGTCTGCTCAGCGCCCGTTGCTCTGCCACAGATGTCAAACTGTCCAGCTCCGTGCCTACAATAGAGCCTGCCTTCCTCACCAGTTTGTCCTTCTTCTTTATGCTGCCTCCCCAGCACACCACCGCATAGAAGAGGGTGCTTGCCACAAACATCTGATAGAACATCTGCAGCTTCTTATTGCAGATGTTGAAGGACACCAGCCTTCTAAGGAAGTATAGTCGGCTCTGTCCTTTCTTGCACAGAGCATCAGTATTGGCAGTCCAGTCTAATTTATCATCCAGCTGCACTCCCAGGTATTTATAGGTCTGCACCCTCTGCACACAGTTACCTCTGATGATCACGGGGTCCATGAGGGGTCTGGGCCTCCTAAAATCCACCGCCAGCTCCTTGGTTTTGTTGTAGGTTGTTTGAGTCGCACCATTTAACAAAGTCCTTGATGAGGTTCCTATACTCCTCCTCCTGCCCACTCCTGATGCAGCCCACAAAAGCAGTGTCATCAGTGAACTTTTGCACGTGGCAGGACTCCAAGTTGTATTGGAAGTCTGATGTATGTTGGCTGAACAGGACCAGAGAAGGTCCAGTCCCCTGCGGCGCTCCAGTGCTGCTGACCACAATGTCAGTTACAGAGTTACAGTGGATTGAGCAAATCCTCAGACCCCATCACTGTCTACACACTCTGTATGGAAGATTTCATTTGAAATGGATCAATTTGCAGTTTATGCCCATCAATGTACACTCAGTCTTACATATAAAGCAGACTGTCACAATCTTGGGGTCTTTTATGTTTTGTTATCATCCAGTTGACGCTCGGAATGTTTCTGCTGTGCTCTGTAAAAGCAACCGACAGTTTTATCATGAAAAATCTGTGGTATTATTTGTCAGTCAGTCAGTCATTATCCAACACAGGGTCACAGGGGTCTGCTGGAGCCAATCCCAGCCAGCACTGGGCGCAAGGCAGGAAACAAACCCCCGGGCAGGGCGCCAGCCCACCGCAGGGTATTATTTGTTTGTTGTTTAATGGACATTTTAGTTAACTATATATTTCATCTTGCATTATTCTTATTGTAACAATGTTGTAGTAGCAACAGAATGAAATCAACCTAATAATAATATTAATTTAATTGACTTTTTTTGTCATCAAAAATTCTGCATGTAAAAAACTTATTACTACACCACAAAACAAAAATGAATCTGTCAAAAGACTTTAAAATAGACTTCGTTTTTCCACTGCTTTGAACGTATTCCACGATTATAAACTGCTCATAAAAAAGTAAAGGCACACTTTGAAAACCCATCAGATCTCAATGGGGAAAAAACAAATCCTGGTGGCCATCTCTGCTGGTATGGACTGGTATGGTGATGTGTGAGGAACGAAAGGATGGAAATGAAGATGATGAACCTACAGAGGGACACCCCGAAAATCAAAGGGAACAAAGTGAGGTGGCAGGCAGGCAGGCAGGGGAGTCCATTTGGCCAAAATCTCACTGCAGCAACTCCAAATCATACTCAGTAGTTTGTATGCCCCCCCCCCCCCCATGCCTGACAATGTCCTAATGAGACGATGGATGTTGTCCTGGGGGATCCCCTCCCAGATCTGGACCAGGGCATCACTGAGCTCCTGGACAAGCCGAGGCGTTGGATGGACCGAAACATAATGTCCCACCCAGAGGTGTTCTATTGGAGCGTGGGGGGGCCAGCCAGTCAATGGTATCAATTCCTTCATCCTCTCACCACATGAGGCCGGGCATTGTCATGCACCAGGAGGAAACAGCATAGGGTCTGACAATGGGTCCAAGGATTTCATCCCAATATCCAATGGCAGTCCTACGGTGCCGTTGTCTAGCCTGTTGAGGTCTGTGCGTCTGTCCCTCCATGGATATGCCTCCCCAGATATACCATCACTGACCCACCACCAAACCCGTCATGCTGAATGATGTTACAGGCCGCATAACGTTCTCCACGGCTTCTCCAGACCCTTTCACGTCTGTCACATGTGCTCAGGGTGAACCTGCTGTCATCTGTGAAAAGCACAGGGTGCCCACCAGTGAAGGACCTGCCAATTCTGGTATTCTATGGCAAATGCCAATCGAGATCCACGGTGCCTACCAGAGGACATTGTCGGGCCCTCAGGCCACCCTCATGAAGTTCATTTCTGATTGTTTGCTCAGAGACATTCACGCCAGTGTCCTGCCTGCCTGCTGGAGGTCATTTTGTAGGCTCTGCCAGTGCTCATCCTGTTCCTCTTTGCCCGGTGGGTCCTGCTGATGGGTTAAAGACCTTCTACCAGGGACCCTGTCCAGCTCTCCTAGAGTAACTGCCTGTCTGTCTCCTGGAATCTCCTCCATGCCCTTGACACGGTGCTGGGAGACACAGCAAACCTTCTGGCAATGACACATGGTATTGATGTGCCCGCCACCGTGGAGAAGTTGGACTACCTGTGCCAGCTGTGTAGGGTCCAGGTATGGCCTCATGCTGCCAGTAGTGACACTGACCGTAGCCAAACGCAAAACGAGTGACAAAAAGATAAGGAGGGAAAAATGTCAGTGGCCTCCCTCCAGCTGTTAACCCATTCATTCCTGTTTTGGGGGTCGTCTCATTTTTTGTCCCCCCTAGTGCACCTGAAACTGATGAACAAGCCCCTCTGCTACTGAACTGAGCAGATCAACAGCCCACAAGTGTCACTGACTTGATGCTCTACTCGGATTACAAAGGGGTCCTTTTGTGTTTTTGAGCAGTGTACTGTATATTGATGAATATGCTCTTTAATAAAACCCCTGTGTGCGTCCAGTGTCCGCGTGTGTGTGTGTGTGTGTGCGTGTGTGTGTGTCTTCACGGTGCGCTGCTTCAAAGGACGCCTGACGCGTCACACAAGACAGAGAGGGCGGGACCAATAGAATATCACGCGGCAGATCCAATTGGATTTCGGTAAATGAGGTAAGACCTAAAACAGAAAACACGAAAAATCCAATCGGGTAGTGAGACGCGGAGACCAGCTTCTCCATTGTTGTGCAAGTGTTCACTCTGAGGGTGTCAGATTTGCGATTAAGAAAGCTTGGCCCATTAAAGTGTAAAGTAAAAGTAGATTTATTTTCGCACACATTACATCAGTTGCTGGGGAGAATCTGCTGATTGCCCGCTGTTGGGATAGAAAATTAAACGCATATTATGGACAGCAAAGCCAGTATTACTGTCAGAGAAAATTACAGGCATTTTACAGAAAAAATGTAATGAGGTAAAAGCAGAGGCGTGACCATGGGGGGGCTGGGGTGGGCACTGCCCATCAGAGAAAAGCCGTGCCCCCCCTGCAAAATGCTCTGTCTGTCCAATGAAAACTCTGGAGAAGAATAACATTTGATTTTCAAAACTGAGTTGCTTTCCAATCGGCTCGTTTTGAATTTGCGGCGTATCCGTCAGCGTCTCCTCCACTAGACTGGCACCGTGATGTTCACAGTTCACTTTGCCGCGCATTTTGCAGTACGTTCTGAACCTGTTGACCGCATTCTTTAATTAAAATCGCGTATACGTTCCATTCTTCTTTTATTTTCTGGCTGGTAACACCAAAGGCTATGCATAGGTGGCTTATTAAAAGGCAGACATCTTCACCCTCTGTCTCTCCGCAAGCTGCTGGCTCCATGGTTGAGCCCAGCACCGCTGCTACCGACACGGAGCACAGCGCACCCACGTCGGGAACTGAAACTGCAAAAGATGTAGATAAGCCTACACAATCCTCCAGCTCTGCGCCCGTGTCGGGTACTCCAAACAAAATCTACAGTCCGGTCTGCCTGACTTCAATATGGATAGCCCATCCCAGCCCGTTTTAATTAATTATCCCAAGCGCGCATTCGGAAAGACACTCAGATGTTTTAGTGTAAGCTGGTATCAGACTCGACCATGGCTTGAATATTCTGTTGTCCGTGATGGCAGCTTTTGCTTTGCCTGCCACAAATTTAGTGTTTCCAATTCAGACCGCAAGGACATATTCACCAAACACGGCTACACTAATTGGAAAAAAGCTCTAGAAAAAGACGACGGCGGCTTCCACAAACACACGTCTAGTGTCCCGCACGTCAGAGCCATGTCTGCATCACGGCACTAATCACTGGTGTGTCTTCAGCTCTTTCCCTACTTTGAACCGCATTCTCACTCCACTCCGCCGAACAATGCTGCATTCAAGGAAGAGAAATTCAGTCATTCTGGCACATGAGAAAAACATCACAGAAAATCGAGACGTGAATGAATTTATTTCAGAATTTGAGTAACCGCAGACTGGTCCTGTAGATAACATCCTAGTTAAACACTGGAAACTGATGTCCTACAGCCTCCCATGACTACAATGAGCCACGTTTCTGTTCTTGCTCTCGTATGTTGTATACATTTGACTTTATTCATATTTACCTTGTAGATGTAGTTCTCTATTTGTTCACAAAAAATAATAATTCAAGTTCCATTGTCTCTGTTAATTTTATTGAACAATAGGTTATGATTAATGCCACAATTTTTGCTTTTATATGTTATATAAAACTATGTTGTTATTATTATTTAACCCCCCTACAAAAATGGGGATGGATGGATATTTTTTGCCCCCCCTCCAATGTTCTGGTCACACCTCTGGGTAAAAGGTCCCCTGCCATGTAATCCAGACTGTTCCTACTAATGTTTATGGACTACTGTTCTAGCGCCTGTTATTGTAACGGCCTTAATGTCTACTGTATATATATATATATAAAACATAAATTAGCAGTTTTAGTTTTTGTCTACCATAAACATCCTATATTTATTTTGTGGATTCAGCGGCTCTCTTTGTGATTTTTGTTTATTCATTAATGACCTAAATGTCATTTGTTTCGCAGTATCGTAGCTAACGTGTTTGTGTTACAATTTTTACATAAAAAAAGTAATAGGAAGTTTTCTTTTTTTAATACATTCATAATCAAAAAACTAATTTAATTTAATTATCACAACCAAAGGTAAACTAGAGACCACATATTTCTGGTTCATTTGGCTTTTGCCATATCAATAAATAAATCTCAAGGACAATCATTGAAAATTGCTGGAATCAATTTGGACACACTGCGGGTGGGTTGGCACCCTGCCCGGGATTGGTTCCTGCCTTGTGCCCTGTGTTGGCTGGGATTGGCTCCAGCAGACCTCCGTGACCCTGTGTTCAGATTCAGTGGGTTGGATAATGGATGGATGGATGGAATTTGGACACAGCGTGTGTCTCACATGGACCACTTTATGTGGCCATTCAAGGGTGAGAAGTCCTAAGAGCCTTTATATATACAGTATATGGAAAAACTAAAAATATTATATATAACAAGGCACTGCAGTAAACAATACAAGCACATTGGTGAGTCTTCATTGGAGGAATGCTGAAGTGCGTTCGGAAGGCGCGTTGCGTGATGATGATGATGATGATGGATTCATTGTTTTTGAAGAACACTTCAACAGTGAATGCAACGGTGCACACGGACCAGGACATGGGATTTCCTATCAAAGGACCCCAAACCACTCGGCTGCCCCCTACCTCACACAATGACCTTGAGAAATGTGGGACTTCATTTGGGCTCACCCTGTCCATATTTGCGATGAATGAATTGACAGGTTGAGATAAACAACAAGCCATTTAATTACACTGCAGATATTTTAAATGCAATATATTTGGTCTGATTTCTCGGCCCAAGTCATTTTTATATAGTGCCTTTCTCAAAGACTACTTCACTGGACTGTACATGTGCACAGAGCAGGCAGCTAAGGGGACACCATCAGGGTGGCACCGGTCACCAACGACCTTTTTTAATTCTAGATCGGCTCTTTCCCAAAACGTCTGGAGGTCCCAGGGTCTCCTCCCGCTTGTGCTGAAGCCACGTCGGGGACCTCGTCCTTTATTCGATGAATGTCACCCACCGAGGCTCTAAATTAAACGCGATTCTGTACAAAGCAGGAGCCTCCTCAGTTCTCTCCCTCATCAATGGCATTGATGAAGTCCTGGTCTGGATAGATTAGAAATCCGGTGAACAAGCTGTCTGTCCAGTAGGGGTCAAAGAAGAGGCCGTTCTGCTCCGAATAAAAGATCTGAAGCCAGACCTCATCCCCTTGCTTGAGATGAAGGACCGTAGACCCGGAAGCCACATCATAGTTGCCTGTGTTGGCATCAAAAGTCTTGATCTTATACTGTCCATTGTGCACCAGTCCAATTGCCAAGTGCTTGTTGGCCAGCGTGATGTCGTAGGTGAAGTAGTAGATGCCAGGAATGGCACACCCAAACTTCCCAGTGCTGGCATTGTAATGGCTGCCCTCATTCATCAGCACTTTGTTAAACAGGATGGGCTTCCTTTCTTGGGGGTAACTCTTGGTAACGGCCACAGAGAACGCTGACCTGGCCATATTGGCCCCACAGCGACAGACTCCCGGTAGTCCAATCTCGCCTCCATCACCTGTCTCTCCTTTCAGGCCAGCTGTCCCCGACTTGCCGAGGTCACCCTGAAGCCCCTTCAGGCCCCGAGGACCAGCCTTGCCGATGACGCCCTGTCTGCCTTTTGCTCCGGGTTTGCCTGGAGTTCCTGGTTTGCCTGGCAGGCCTGAAAAGGATTAAAATAAAAGGGGAAAACGTCAGATTACATGTCCTTATGTGGCTGATGCTTTTATCCACCATTTGAGATACAATTAGTTTCACTTCTTTTGTTTCTCCAGGTGGCACACAGGCAGGTGAAGGGACTGGCTCAGTGGTCTCAAACTCCAGTCCTGGAGGGCCGCAGTGGCTACAGGGTTTCATTCTAACCCTACTCTTAACTGGTGACCAGTTTGTGCTGCTAATTAACTCCATCCATCCATCCATTGAACAACACGCTATATCCTAACTACAGGGTCACGGGGGTCTGCAGGAGCCAATCCCAGTCAGCAAGGCAGGAAACAAACCCCGGGCAGGGCGCCAGCCCACTGCAGGGCACACATTAGGGACAATTTAGGATCGCCAATGCACCTAACCTGCATGTCTTTGGACTGTGGGAGGAAACCCACGCAGACACGGGGAGAACATGCAAACTCCATGCAGGGAGGACCCGGGAAGCGAACCCAGATGGGTCTCCTTACTGCGAGGCTGTCACTGCGCCACCATGCTGCCCCGCTAATTAACTTCTTTTCCTTTTATTTTAATTGACTTCTTTTTTAAGATTTGTTCCCCTGATTGGCTACCCAAACAGAAATGACAAGTGACGTGAGTGAGCCAACAGAAGACCACCTAAGTCAGGGCCTTCAACTCCAATTAGGCGCCGAGTCTTGTTGTTAATTAAACTCGTTCTTTAACTCCATGGCTTGTTGCTGCTCTCCTGTCATGTCCGACATTGTCAGAGCACTGGGGACCTGAGCAGATCAACATTTCTGAGGCCTTCACCTTTCTTTTCGGATCTTGGATGATTGACAATGTTGGTCCTGTTTTGCCTCATTTTGTATCTCATTATTGTTAAGGAAAAAGAAACAATCAAGGGGTCCGAGTCTTCAAGAGCAAATCAAATAAAATTAATTAGCAGCAAAAACAGGCCACTAATTAAGAACAGGGTTAGAATGAAAACCTGCAGCCACTGCGGCCCACCAGGACCGGAGTTTGAGACCACTGGACTAACTCATGGTGACAGTGGGTCAGTTGCAGTTGTCACACATGTGTGAGTAGGAGGATGTTGGATGGCCAGGCCGGGGGAGGGGGGGTGGCAGGGTGCATTAACCCTTTATCTGCTACCTCTACAGGGAAAACCTGTCTGACTCATCGCTGACGACGTCACTTCTAGTGCCCAGGACGAAGTCACTTCTGGTTGTGACATCAGAAAAAGGTCACTTCTGGTTCCCCCACGTCACTTCGGGTCTTCACATTTAGAACTGCCATCTTTACAAACTCAGTTCAGTTCACTTTTGGACACTTCTGTGCTATTTTCAAAACCCATTGCAGTCGGGGACAATACACGGGTGGCTGAAAATCTACTGAATGTATGTAGAAAGGTAATGGCGGAGAGAGGAACACATTAGCAGACCCGTCTCTGATCCCTCACTTCTCTCTAGGACTCATTTAATCAATGACGCAGATATCACTGAAGGGGTGACACTTGTCAATCCAGCTGTCCCTAATAGCTGAACTCATCACCAAAGCGCATAAAATACTCAGGGAAGGGACAATAAGTGTAAAGAACGCCATCACAGTGTAAACCTCACAGCACAACATAATAAATACGGAGAGACGCCTCATTTCAGAACTAGAGGACACCGACATTGAGCCGTGTGTGTGCTTGAAGTGTTCTCTCGTGTTTGTGGATTTCACTTTCACCAAACAACAAATCTTTTAATTCTCGCAGATACGCCTCTTCATTGGGAAGAATGGCAACACAAAAGTAGACAATCTACAAGTGTCTGACTTAAACTTTAAATCTGAACAATATATTCAATCTCTTTTCGCTGTTCCGTTATTTCACCGAGTAATAATTTCGGTTTGTTTGCACTCATGTGATCTTTACTTTTTTTGAGACTTTTGAATTTTCATACTTCCATTATCTCTAACCTGCTCTGCATGTCTATCACGCCAACACTTTTGAATTCTTTATGACGTTCTACTTATCTATCAGGAGTGGGCAGGAGGAGGAGGAGTATAGGGACCTCATCAAGGAGTTTGTTAAATGGTGCGACTCAAACCACCTACAACTGAACACCAGCAAAACCAAGGAGCTGGTGGTGGATTTTAGGAGGACCAGACCCCTCATGGACCCCGTGATCATCAAAGGTGACTGTGTGCAGAGGGTGCAGACCTATAAATACCTGGGAGAGCAGCTGGATGATAAATTGGACTGGACTGCCAATACTGATGCTCTGTGTAAGAAAGGACAGAGCCGACTATACTTCCTTAGAAGGCTGGCGTCCTTCAACATCTGCAATAAGATGCTGCATATGTTCTATCAGACGGTTGTGGCGAGCGCCCTCTTCTACGCGCTGGTGTGCTGGGAAGGCAGCATTAAGAAGAAGGACGCCTCACGCCTGGACAAACTGGTGAGGAAGGCAGGCTCTATTGTTGGCATGGAGCTGGACAGTCTGACATCCGTGGCAGAGCGAAGAGCGCTCAGTAGGCTCCTATCAATCATGGAGAATCCACTGCATCCACTGAACAGGATCATCTCCAGACAGAGGACAGACTGCTGTCACCGTCCTGCTCCACTGACAGACTGAGAAGATCGTTCCTCCATCACACTATGTGACTCTTCAGTTCCACTGGGGGGGTAAACATTAACATTATACAAACTTATTGTCTGTCTGTATACCTGCATTGTTATCACTCTTTAATTTAATATTGTTTATTATCAGTATGCTGCTGCTGGAGTATGGGAATTTCCCCTTGGGATTAATAAAGTATCTATCTACTTTGTCACATACTCTTTGTCTTTTATTTCCAGCCCCGGGTCTGGTTAGATCTCTTGGTACAATGTCTCCTCTCGCAGGACATGAAAGTGTCTCTCTGAGAAAGTCACGTCTCGTCTCCTTCCAACCTTATAAGATTTTTTTTTTACAATGGAGAGATTTGTGTTTTTCCTGTAAAGTCCTCCCACAGTTAAAATGGCTTGTTATTTACTACATTGGGTAAAATAATTGGCGGGATACAGTAAGGCCAGGTTTACACTTCACGTGACGCATGCGCCTGTGGACGCTCCTGCTACGCCAGTGTTTTACTGTTTATACTCGCGCGCATACTTTACGTAAATCTGGAAGATTCCACCAGGTGGCAGTGCGAGATATTATCACGGTGAGAACAGGTTCGGCTTCGCTGTGTTGTGAATTGCATGAAACCGCCATTAAGTTCCGAAGGCACCTTGCCGCAATATCTCTGAAAAGGATGTTTAATGATGACATCCATCAATCCGGGAATGTGCCCATTCCAGCTAGCATTGGGCACGAGGCAGAAACAATCCCTGGACGGGGCATCAGGTCATCACAAGGTGAACACAAGCACACACATACACACTGACGTCATGTTAGTGTCACCAAATCTGCGTATCTTTGGAAGGAAACTTGTGGAAACATAGCAGGAAAACTCCAGGCGGGGAATAACAGTGACGTGACTCCCTACGAGACCGCAGTGCCACTGTGCCGCCCCCACACGTGTAATTATTAACAGTATTCATTATTTAAACGAAATTAACGATTTTATCTGTAACATATAACATACATACTTTAACGCATTTCATCACGAAAGTGACATCAAGTATAAATGGAATATCAGACATATGACGTGTTCTGTGTGGCGATTGCTGCTGTCAGGTCGGGAGGAAACCCCAGAAGCTCGTAGTGATTAACAACTTTTAAGATGACGGTTATGACGGTCTATCTCTAACAATAAAGTAAACTATGAGATTAAAGTGGACATTTCAAGATTAAAGCCGAAATTTCCACTTTAATCACACTTTACACCTTTTCACTGTGCCGTTATTTTTTTTCCCCTCTGTGGCACAAATCCAGCGCTGTACGTTCTGCTGCTGTTGTGAAGATGCAAAAAAGATGGCAGAGAAGATTATATGTGAGACTTTTGAAATGTATCGCGTCATTACAATGGGGAATATGCGACGCTTGAATATAAAAGCCCCACGAACGCACTTGGGTGTCGACATTTTGCTTCACCACATCAAACATCGAAGCGCGCACGTCGATCTCGTAGAATCCTCATAGCGGCTTCCTGTCACGTGTAGATAGTAACCCGAGACTCTGACGTCACTTTTTAAAAAGTCTTTTGCGCACGTTACTGGAGCTCATTGTGTGATAAACCTGCAGCAGGCTGCTCGGGGCATCCTGATGACACTTTCGAGCACTCCGACGTTGATATCCTCGGTGAAACACTGGGCACACACGTTATAGCCCTGGACAGAATGCTATCTTCAAGGTTTTATTTATTCATATATATTTTTGGTGCGCTATAAATACCGAGTCCCCTTTGCTTGTTTCCTTTAGGTTACAAAATGCAACAAGCTGGCCATCCACCATTACGGCAGTCCTCAATGACTTTTTAAATTAAAAAATCGGGAGTGGCCTCCCCTCGACTTTCTGATATACCCAGATATTGGGATGGATATTTGAGGAGTAAACCGCAGGGCAATGATTATATTTTTATATTACGTAAAAGAACCAAAATGAATGATATATTGAACAATTAATTATTATAAAAGTAAAGTTGAATAAATCGGACTCTGCAGCCGCATGAATAAAAGGTAAAGTACCAGTTACGGTTAACGGAAATAGCCCAAAAGTTGATAGGAATCTATGTTTTGTACTTAATTCTCGTATGCAAAATATGGTTGACCTGAGTGAAAGCGTATTCAGGTTACCGTGTTTAAACACACACAGACAGACATAATTCCAAAAATTGTATTTTCGGACTCAGAGAGGTCTAATTATGCAACTGTTGGACTGACAACCGTCTCCCCGCCATTTCGGAGTGCAGAGCAGGTGCTGCCATCTATCGGCAAGAAAAAGAATTTTAAGTGCAATCGCTCTGTGCAGGGCAGGTGCTGTGAATTCTCTATGTAATAAACTTAAAAAGTTATAGCGTAATGAAAATGGCATAATTAGATCTGGACCACCCGATGGCCTGCCTGGCCATCAGATCTTATTTTTATTCTAAGTTAATTAGTGGTTTTTTTTGAGAGGTTCCGGCTAGATATAGTCAGACTCACCTCGACGCACAGCTTGGACTCTGGAACCAATCTCCTTGAGAGGGGCTGGACTCTGTACCACTCTGGAGTTGCCCCCGGTGAGAGGCGCAGAGCGGGTGTGGGTATACTTATTGCCTCCCGACTTAGAGCCTGTTCATTGGGGTTTACCCCAGTAGACAAGAGGGTAGCCTCCCTCCGCCTTCGGGTCCTAACTGTTGTTTGTGTGTGTATGCGCTGAACAGCAGTTCGGAGTACCCACCCTTTTTGGAGTCCCTGGAGGGGGTGCTAGAGGGCATACCTTCTGGGGACTCCCTCGTACTGCTGGGAGACTTCAATGACAGTGAGACCTGGAAGGGCGTGATTGGGAGGAATGGCCCCCCCGATCTGAACCCGAGTGGTGTTTTGTTATTGGACTTCTGTGCCCGTCACGGATTGTCCATAACGAACACCATGTTCAAGCATAGGGGTGTTCATATGTGCACCTGGCACCAGGACACCCTAGGCCTCAGTTCGATGATCGACTTTGTGGTCGTGTCGTCAGACTTGCGGCCACATGTCTTGGACACTCGGGTGAAGAGAGGGGCGGAGCTGTCAACTGATCACCACCTGGTGGTGAGTGGGCTTCGATGGTGGGGGAGGATGCCGGTCAGGCTTGGTAGGCCCAAACGTGTTGTGAGGGTCTGCTGGGAACGTCTGGCAGAGCCCCCTGTCAGAAGTAGCTTCAACTCCCACCTCCGGCAGAACTTCGACCACGTCCCGAGGGAGGTGGGGGACATTGAGTCCGAATGGGCCATGTTCTGTGCCTCTATTGTTGAGGCGGCTGACCGGAGCTGTGGCCGTAAGGTGGTCGGTGCCTGTCGTGGTGGCAATCCCCAAACCCGTTGGTGGACACCGGCGGTGAAGGATGCCATCAAGCTGAAGAAGGAGTCCTACAGGACCCTTTTGTCCTGTGGGACCCCGGAGGCAGCTGATAGGTACCGGCAGGCCAAGCGGAATGTGGCTTTGGTGGTTGCTGAGGCAAAAACTCGGGCGTGGGAGGAGTTTGGGGAGGTCATGGAGAACGACTTTCGGATGGCTTCGAGGAGATTCTGGTCCACCGTCTGGCGTCTCAGGAAGGAGAAGCAGTGCAGTGTCAACACTGTATATGGTGGGGATGGTGCGCTGCTGACCTCGACTCGGGACGTTGTGGGTCGGTGGGGGGAGTACTTCAAAGACCTCCTCAATCCCATTAACATGCCTTCCAATGAGGAAGCAGAGCCTGGGGACTCGGAGGTGGGCTCCCCCATCTCTGGGACTGAGGTCACCGAGGTGGTCAAAAAACTCCTTGGTGGCAGGGCCCTGGGGGTGGATGAGATACGCCCGGAGTTCCTAAAGGCTCTGGATGTTGTAGGACTGTCTTGGTTGACACGCCTCTGCAACATCGCATGGACATCAGGGACAGTGCCTCTGGATTGGCAGACCGGTGTGGTGATCCCCCTCTTTAAGAAGGGGGACCGGAGGGTGTGTTCCAACTACAGAGGGATCACACTCCTCAGCCTCCCTGGAAAAGTCTATTCAGGGGTCCTGGAGAGGAGGGTCGGTCGGATAGTCGAGCCTCGGATTCAGGAGGAACAGTGTGGTTTTCGTCCTGGTCGCGGAACAGTGGACCATTTCTATACCCTTAGCAGGGTCCTGGAGGGTGCATGGGAGTTTGCCCAACCAGTCTACATGTGTTTTGTGGACTTGGAAAAGGCATTCGACCGTGTCCCTCGGGGAATCCTGTGGGGGGTACTCCGAGAGTATGGGGTACCGGACCCCCTGATAAGGGCTGTTCAGTCCCTGTACGATCGGTGCCAGAGCTTGGTCCGCATTGCCGGCAGTAAGTCGAACCCGTTTCCAGTGAGAGTTGGACTCCGCCAGGGCTGCCCTTTGTCACCGATTCTGTTCATAACTTTTATGGACAGAATTTCTAGGCGCGGCCAGGGCGTTGAGGGGGTCCGGTTTGGTGGGCTCAGGATTGGGTCACTGCTTTTTGTAGATGATGTTGTCCTGTTTGCTTCATCAGGCCGTGATCTTCAGCTCTCTCTGGATCGGTTCACAGTCGAGTGTGAAGCGGCTGGGATGAGAATCAGCACCTCCAAATCCGAGACCATGGTCCTCAGCCGGAAAAGGGTGGAGTGCCCTCTCAGGGTTGGTAGCGAGATCCTGCCCCAAGTGGAGGAGTTCAAGTATCTCGGGGTCTTGTTCACGAGTGAGGGAAGAATGGAGCGTGAGATCGACAGGCGGATCGGTGCGGCATCCGCAGTGATGAGGGCTCTGCATCGGTCTGTCGTGGTGAAAAAGGAGCTGAGCCGCAAGGCGAAGCTCTCAATTTACCAGTCGATCTATGTTCCTACCCTCACCTATGGTCATGAGCTATGGGTAGTGACCGAAAGAACGAGATCGCGAATACAAGCGGCTGAAATGAGTTTCCTCCGCAGGGTGTCTGGGCTCTCCCTTAAAGATAGGGTGAGAAGCTCAGTCATCCGGGAGGGACTCAGAGTAGAGCCGCTGCTCCTCCGCATCGAGAGGAGTCAGATGAGGTGGCTCGGGCATCTGATCAGGATGCCTCCTGGACGCCTCCCTGGTGAGGTGTTCCGGGCACGTCCAACCGGGAGGAGGCCCCGGGGAAGACCCAGGACACCCTGGAGGGACTATGTCTCATGGCTGACCTGGGAACGCCTTGGGATTCTCCCGGAAGAGCTAGAAGAAGTGGCCGGGGAGAGGGAAGTCTGGGCATCTCTGCTCAAGCTGCTGCCCCCGCGACCCGACCTCGGATAAGCGTGAGACAATGGATGGATGGATGAATTAGTGTTCTCTTATTTTAATTCTTATTTTGTCTTTTTTTCTCTTTCTTTACGGTGGCCGAGAAGGGCAAAACAAATGTGCATTTCACAAAACAAATTTATAATTGAGCTCCATCATTTGTATGAAAATGTGCTATATAAATAAATGTTGTTGTTGTTGTTGTTACACGAGAAAGTAAAAAGCGGCGCTTCCCTCTTACTAGTATTCAAACAATCCATTGAATCAACCTGCTCAGTTCTTCTACACACTTCACATTAACGCGAACATTAAAGCTGTCATTTTCTAAGCGCTCTCTCAATTTTGATGCCAGCTTTTCTACGTCATCACTTCTACTCTAAACTTCGCCTCCACGCATTTTTCCCGCTCCCCCCACCTAAACGTATCTCATTGGCTAATTAACGCGCGGTATGTTATGATTGGTTAAAAAAAGCATCAATTACATTTTTCTTCCTCTCGCGCTCTTTTTCCCCAGGTCTTCCTGCTAGTTGTTGAGACCCGTTAAGTTCATCAATACGCCGACTAGTATAAGCACTGCTGTACAATTTACACCACGTCTATAATTGTATTGTATGTAATAAAAATAAGGACCGATTTGATTTGACACCTCCAGGACACTCTGAAGAAATACAGCGTGGAAGAAACTGGCGGCATCTTTCAATGCGCTTTTTCCGAAACGTCAGCCGAGCGATTTCTTCATTGGGGACACCGACTCCACGTCTTTTTTTCTGAAGATTAATGGCTACATGAATGTTGTTCCACATTTTCCTATTTATTATATTATGCAATATCAGTATTTTCCTGGATCGCTTGTCTTCTTCTGGGGCATTGAGGCAAATATATTTGATTCAGTGTTACGCTAATACTTAAGTTCGAATATAAATATCAAATATGGGTTCAGTATTTTTAATGGTATGGTTCTGCTTTTTCTTGTCCGTAACAACCTGTGGAATTCATGTTGTAAACTGCCGAGCTAAGTCCGTTAAACCTGCTAACCACGAGGTGGGCTAAGTTCGCACGTAAGTTTCTTCCCCGACTCCCAGAAGCCCACTGTGGCCTCATAGTCTTCGTCTTGGTCCCTGAGGGACACAGCAACAGCGCTAATCGCTAAAGTTAAGACTCGTTACCGTAAATATGGACCGGCGTGGGGTCATCTCGAGCGCAGAGCACACTGTAGCTGAACCACAGTGTTAGAAGTGGGATCTGAGCCCACCATCTCTGGGGTTTAAAGTCCACAGCCTTAACGTCACGCTGCCTGATTAGCCTTTTAGGGACATCACTGAGCGAGCCATCTCTTAGCCTGCCTTTTCCATTTCAGGGTCAAGCGGGGAGCCGATCCGGGCAGCACTGGGCAGAAGCCTGGCGCTATATTTTAGCCAGAGTTCCTACCTTGTGTTTCCATTCAAATTTCAATTTGAATTATTGTTGTGACTATTTCTGTTAATACTGTATATGTTATATAATATATTAATATATGTTTTAATGCAGTTTAGTATTCGTTAACTTTTAAAATCCATCCCTCCATTATCCAACCCGCTATATCCTAACTACAGGGTCACGGGGGTCTGCTGGAGCCAACACAGGGCGCAAAACAAGAAACAAACCTCGGGCAGGGCGCCACGTTTAAAAGAAATGTGTTAATATTCCCTTTATTTTTTTTAATGGGGTGTGGGGAAGAAGCGAAGCCACCTGAACGAGAGAAAACCAAAAGGGCTTTGTCTGGTTTGCAGGAATACATGTACTGTAGTTGGCATTCCCAGCAGTGTTTCAATTAAAACATTTGGAGAGTAGATTTCAGTCCAAGACTTTAATATGAAGTGATATGTGCACATGTATGTGTGGTCAATAATAAAAGTAACAAGTAAAACTATTATTAATATTTAAATTACACGCAAAGGAAAACAGATAACGTGTTGCAAATTCTTAAAACAAGAATCATTAGGCGCTAAGTTGCAATACTGAAATTGGTCACTAGATGCCACTATTACTCCTAAAGTCACTACTGGGTAGCGTTTTACAGGATTAATCAAAATACAAACTTAGGATAACTTGCATTATGCATGGAACGGGTGACCCCTCAACAGCACACTAGTTCAGATGGAGTGGGACAGTATGAATAAACGTTATTAATAAATTAAAAATTCTTAGTTTATAGTGCCTTATAAGAACTGCAGGGACAGTTAAAGTTCTCAAAAAATATAGCAACATTACTTTTCTTTACTGATTTAACTTTAACAAGGAGATTACTCACTGGCTCTAAAAGTAAATGCACACATGCAAACATTTTACCAGAACAGAACTTTCATTTATTCGTTTGACACGCCACACAATTCCTAAGGACATCTCTAACAATCTGAACTGCAAGTACTTTATAGACAAACTGCTTTTCCCTTTTCTCACCTGCTACCCACAATTCTTCACTCTGCGGCTGGCAGCATCTAAGTCCAGCCTCCTGATGATTTAACTCCGCCTGTCAGGACCGCTACAGAGCTCTATAAAGGCTGATGGGGTTTGCAGTCCCTCTGCACTTTGGAGGTGGGTGACTTAGATCTGCTATTTCTTTGTCTGTTTCCCTGATTTACGATTTTGTTGCGCACTTATATCTTGCACTAATTATTGTGGATTGCACTTGTGTTGCTGTGGATGGCCTTTTTTGGTACATTTTGAGTATTTTGTTATCTGGGCAATTTTTTGTTAATAAATCCTTTTCATAAAGATTCTGGTGCCACTTGTCTCTTTCATAGTACAGTACTCCCTCTTGTGAGACTTGCTGTGGATATCTGTGACCGTCTTTTGCATTTTAAAAACTGTTCTCTCATTTTATGGCCTAAACAGGCCAGAAGCCTCCCATTTTCCTAGAGTCAGGCTCCTCTGGGGTGAGACCTGTCTTGGAGAAGGGCAGTTAGGACTGCAGCTTGTATTTTGTGGGTCTTTTTTTGAAGGCCTCATCTTTTTGCAGCTTGTGTGCTTCTGCAACGTGACACCAGAGGGGACAAAAGGGGGCCTTCTCAACTGAACTTGAGTGCACACAGTGTGAATTCAGAGCAGCACAACCTGAGCGCTTATCCATCCAAATCGCAGCGACTCCACTCCGTATTTCAAAGCTGCCCAAGTTCCACAAATCTCATTCATTTGATTCTCAAACTGAATTAACGCTGTGACCCGCGGGTAGTTTGCAAAGTACACGGCGAATCTCCAGTGGAAAAGGTTTGATCGGAACAGCGAGCCCGAAGCCCCATCCACACTGCTATGTTTTCATTTAAAAAGTCCTCTCGTGTGGGGTGTGAGAGGAACACCAGTGAAGAAATGACAAAGACACGGGGAGAACAAGTCGACTCCACACCGACAGACCAGTCTGGGATTTGAGCCACTTTGTGGCACTCGCGTCCAACAGATAATGAGAGAGAGAGATGAAAGGCGCTATATGATACATAGAGGGTCAGTAATGCAAATCTCAAATCCATTATTTCTGGCCACATTTTTATAGGACTTGTTAGCTGAGCAAGAAAGCCGATCCTGGCCTGGGTAGTAAGAAGGGTTCTGTTTTTCGGCCTTTCTTACCTGTTAGGAAAAAAGTAAAAGACCCGTGTAAATACTGTAAAGGAAAGGAGCTATATAACTAGGCTGGGGTGCCCAGCTAGAGGACTGTTTTCAAGGACAGCTGATTTAATGAGGTGGCACTGGCTATCCAAATGAATAAGAAGGCAATACTGGTAAAGGTGGGCAGGCGCTGGTCCTTCAAGTGCAGTGGTGCTCCAATGACACGCATGGCCACCGAGGTTACTTCTGCTAGACAGACTTTGGCTGTGGGAGGAATAAGACAGGTCCATATGTGCAACCCAACAGGTACGCAGATGCTGCCATGGCACCTCCATGGGCACCAAGTGTAGGTAACGTTCAAAGTGCAAAGCCAAGACGCAACATGGAATCTCCTGATCTGAAACATGACCTAAGAGGACTTCCCCTGTGAGACATTTGGGGTCCTACCCTCATAGACCCAGTGATCATCAAAGGTGACTGCCTGGACAAACTGGTGAGGAAGGCAGGCTCTATTGTTGGCCTGGAGCTGGACAGTTTAACATCTGTGGCAGAGCGAAGGGCGCTTAGCAGGCTCCTATCAATTATGGAGAATCCACTGCATCCACTAAATAGTATCATCTCCAGACAGAAGAGCAGCTTCAGCGACAGACTGCTGTCACCGTCCTGCTCCACTGACAGATTGAGGAGATCGTTCCTCCCCCAAACTATGCGACTCTTCAATTCCACCTGGGGGGGGATAAACGTTAACATTATACAAAGTTATTGTCTGTCTGTTATACCTGCATTGTTATCACTCTTTAATTTAATATTGTTTTTTGTATCAGTATGCTGCTGCTGGAGTATGTGAATTTCCCCTTGGGATTAATAAAATATCTATCTATCTATCTATCTATCTATCTATCTATCTATCTATCTATCTATCTATCTATCTATCTATCTATCTATCTATCTATCATATAGCACCTTTCACATCTATCTATCTATCTGTCTTATATAGTGCCTTTCATATCTATCTATCTATCTATCTTATATGAGCCTTCTGATTAAATTCCAAATCTATCTATCTATCTATCTTATATAGTGCCTTTCATATCTATCTATCATATAGCACCTTTCACATCTATCTATCTATCTTATATAGTGCCTTTCCTATCTATCTATCTATCTATCTTATATAGTGCCTTTCCTATCTATCTATCTATCTATCTATCTATCTATCTATCTATCTACTCACCCCTTACTACACAGGACACACTCTGCGCTACAAGTGGGAAATAAGGTGTAGTGATGAAAGTGGCCAGCAGTGGGACAATCAGCTTAACATAGGAAAAGATGGGCCAAACAAAGAAAGACCCCAAAATGGACTCCTGTCTGTCTTTGAGATCTGCACCTCCACTGAAGGTAGGGTTTGGATGGAGAGCTCCCAGTGGACCATTTAGAGCTCTGCACAAAAAAAATCCAAATTGAATGGGCACAACACCCACCCGGTGAAGGGGGGCTGACAGGTGAAAAGGCAACAGTGTCAAGAATTTGGACAGACGAGACCTCTGCAGATGTGGACTGTAATAGTTGAGAAGACAGACAGGAATAAGATAAGATAAGATATGATAGATAGATATGAAAGACACTATATATAATACATCTATAATGTGAAAGGCAGTATATAATAAATAGAAAGGAAATATACTAAATATAGACAGATATGAAACATTATATTAGAGAGAAGATGAATGCACCATATAATAGCTAGACAGGGGATAGCAAGGAAAGGCATTATATATTGGACAGAGAGATGAAATAAACTATATAACAGATCTAAAGATGTGAAAGGTCTTCTCATGATGGATGGTTGAGAGTCAGAGAGGTGAGATTGCGTTGGTTTGGACAAATGCAGAGGAGAGCTGATGGGTATATAAAGAGGAAGGCCAAAGAGAAGGTTAGGGATGTGGCGAGAGAGGTCATGAAGGTGGCGGGTGTGACAGAACAAGATGGACAGGATAGGAAGAGACAGAAAATGATGATCTGCTGTGGTGACCCCTAATGGGAGCAGCCGAAAGAAACAGAAGAAGAAGAAGAAGAGAGATAGATATGAAAGGCAGCACAAAACAGATAGGAAAGACTTTATATAAGATAGAAAGATGACAAAGGCACCATTTAACAGATAAATAGATATCAAAGGCACTATATAATAGACAGCTGCAGAGGAAATTATTACAGAGGTGGATGTTACAGGCATTATATAACAGATAGACAGATAGATAAGACATGGGATGGAAGAGAAAGGTAACATCATAGACAGATTAAAGGCACTAATAAATAGATTGGAAAGTCATTATAATACACAGAATATATATATACAGTGTATGAAAGGAACTATATAACAGATAGCTGAAAGGCACCATACAATAAAGATAGAAAGATAGATGAAAGACATTATATAACAGATGGAAATAGATAGAAAGGTGCTGTTAAATATATAGTGAAAATATATAACCTATAAATATGTAATATTAATATAATTTTATTATAGATAAAGGGCCTATGATTAACAGATTCATTGACTGATAGGTGTAGAGTGGCGAGTGTCAGTTTAAATTCCCTTCCTCCCAAAATGTATTTTGTGACATTTCCAACTGACCGAGTGTGGATGGAGTTGAGATTTGTCTGTCGTCACTCTTGAGCATCTGAGGGTCACCTGCCAGGCTCTGATAAGGAATAAGATAAGGTATGCAAAAAAAAAACCCACCGGGACAAGAAGGGGTGCCAGTGCTAACCTCATCATCTCTTTTCTCTTCCCAGGCTCTGAGAAGCCACCCAAAGAGGGGCACCCTAGTCAGGCCCCCACTTGATTAAGCCACGCCCCTTACGTCGTATAAGTCCCAGAAGACGGCGTCTCAGTGGGTGGAGCTACATGGTGTATGAGCGAGCTCTGAGACGAGGGCCTGCTTGAGAGAGCTGATTATCTTGTGAAGCCCTTGATGGTAAAGAGGCACTCGTTACAAAGATTTCTGTTGTGCCATCACACAGCCACCATTGTTCAGGTTTTTTGGACGCTTGCAGTAAACAGGGTGGCCCGGTTACCACCTCCAATTTTCTTTAGCTCTCTGATTTCTTCTTTGCCTTCCACAGTAATTTCCCATAATCCTTTGAAATTAATTCTTTTCTATGTCTTGAATAGATTTGAATAGACAGAGACATAAAAGGCACTATGTGATGGAATGAAAGGCACTATATGATAGATAAATAGATATATGTGAAAGGCACTATATAATAGACAGATAGATAGACAAGGCACTATATAACAGATAGACAGATGAGAGAGGCACTATATATTAAATTTGCATTACCTTCTTCTCCTTTGGCTCCTCTGTCTCCATCCTGCCCATCTTTGCCATCCTTACCAGGTGGTCCAATCACGCCAGTAGACCCACCAGCTCCGGGGGCCCCGGGTACTCCAGGTGGCCCAGCAGGCCCCGGCAGGCTGCACACCAGTTTGGAGGCGTCGATCACCAGAAGTTTGCTCCTCCTAGTTGTGTTGTGCACGGGCTGATTGGCCGCACAGGGGAGGAGGAGCACGATGAGAGCCAATAGCAGCATGTCGGACCTAAAAGAGAGCAGCGAGCGTCAGTGAGAGACAGACAGACAGAATGTGAAGCAGAGAAGGTCACCCAGCAGGACAGACTGAGTGGTCTTTCTGGTGATTTTGTGGCCCCCCACTAATGAGAATGGGCAGGTAGTGAAGAGCTGGACTGGAGGTGTGAGAATGCAGGAGAGAGGCAGGACTGGAGAGGAGAGTTGGAGTAGCACATGGAGGTCATCGTGACGTGTTTGTTTTATTTCACTTTATGTCATTTCTTGTATATATGGTGCATCACAAATGTTTGTACTAATAAATTACATTACTACAAAAGTTTCTGAAGCACCATCTGTTGGAATGACAAATGTAATGCATATGGTACTGTGATATGCCATTTGGTAGGGGATTGGTAAAAGCAGTGTTAATGCTGGTGATGCGCCATCTGTTGGAATGACAGAGATGGAGCAACTGGATGGACACACAGATACTTAGCCGTCTATTAAGGGGCTGTGATAGGTGTTGGATTTGTCATTCCAACAGATGGTGCATCATAAATATTTGGAATAATGCATTATAAAAAAATTGTTGTGATGCGCCATCGGTTGGAATGACAAACACATTGCAATTTTTTACGACAAGTGCTTGTAATGCTCCATCTGTTAGAATTACAGAGATATAGCAACCGAACAGGCACACAGATACTCAGACACACAAATTATTATCCTTTTATTAAGGTGGATCTGCTGTGCTACTCCTCTAAGATAGGCTGAAATCTAAGCAGTCTGCATAGACAACAGTGCTAATGTTTGCAGTGCACCATCTATTGGAATATATTTTATAATGTATGTAATAATAAAATGAATTGTATTTACCATTCAAACAGATGGCGCATCACAAACATTTGGAGTGACAAATTTATATGCACGTATTCAAAAAATTCATATTCAATGCATATGTGTCTGTTATATACCATTTGGCATGGGATTCATAAAATCAGTGTTAATGTTTGTGAAGCACCATCTGTTGGAAAGAAAAAATGCAATGCGTGTGTCTGTTACATGCCATTTGGTATGGGATTTGTAAAAGCAGAGCTAAAGGCTGATTTAGACTCAGTGCAGAAGTATATGGCATAGTCTGACGTGATGGGGTATGTATCACAATGTTAGGGACCCTCCGCATGCCCCGCGATGCCAATTGGCCAGTTTGTTAACTATGTATTTCCTGAAATATATTTCCGTTCATCTTCTGCTATTCTGAAATAAACATGGAGCAGAATAAGAAGAGATCAGGAAGATGACCTAAATGATAATCTTAAAAACGATATCATCTCCATGTGATGCTCATTAATGTGCACGGGAAAGGTGCTATATAAATAAAATGTATCATTATTATAAGTATTATTATTAATGAACTCCCAGACACAGCTGACGATGGCTGCTTTCATCTTATCTTCATCCTCATCCTCGCCTTCTTTTCTTTCAGCTTACATTAGCTAACCTTTATTAATCCCAAGGGGACATTTAAATGCCCACAACAGCAGAGACATAAAAAAAAACAAAAATACAGAATAATAGGACAATCAATCGATCAATCAATAATCAATTAATATTTGAGCAGATAAAGCAAGAGTATCTGCATTTAGTCTGAGATGTCAAGAAAAAGCTTTGAAATGTCTGATAGCGGTGGGTAGAAAAGACCCCCAGAGGCTCCTCTTAGCACACCATGGTGGTCTGAGCCTGAGGCTACAAGAGAGCGCCTCCTGGAGGGGATTTTTCATGATGGCATCCCATTTTGCTCCCATCCTCTTCTCCACAATAGCTTGCAGCGTGTCCAGGGTTCACCCCGTGATGGAGCAGACGCCCCTGACGTGTCTGGTCAGCCATTGCTTAAGTTGCTTTCTCAGGAGACCACAGGGTAGAACACCATGCTGGCTACTATGGGCTGGTAGAACATTGCCAGCAGTCAAAGACCCGAGTCGCCTTCGGAAGGCTCTGAACATGAGCGCCACCGTGTGGTCGGACCAGTGCACTGTGCTGGTTCTTGTAGCTCCGCACCACTTCCTCGTCCTCCCCATGAATGGCGACGGGTCTCAGAGGCTCTTTGACTCTCTCTAAGTCCACCAGCAGTTCTTTTGTCTTGCAGATGCGGAGCTCCTCCTGCACCATAACACAAAGTCCTCCACAAGCCTCCTGCAGTCAGACTCGCCTCCATTATTAACGCTGTCCGTGATGGCGGAGTCGTCTGAGAAATTCTGTACTGCAAGTCCATTGTGTAGAAGATGAATAGGACGGCAGACAGGACAGTTCTCTGAGGTGCCCACCACCATTTTGGACACATAGTCCCAGCACCGTCTCTTGGGAGCGTCAAGATGCATAGCTGAGTTTTGTCCCCAGACTGCCTTGTCAGTGTCACAGACTGCCTTGTCAGTGTCACAGTGCCACTTGCCTTTCACACACATGCATTGATGTCTGCTAAATTCCACTAAAACTCAATTTTGTCCTTTTCCTGGACAGACGCTTAAAACACAGAAGCTGAGAAATAATAGATTGCTTAATAAAATCAGGGTGGAATGAAAACCTGCCGCCACAGGGGGGCGCCAGGACTGAAGTTGAGAGCCAGCCATTTTCTAAAGCGCAGGGTGGCGGGGCAGCGGGAGCCTCTCCCAGCAGTCAACGCGCACAAGGCAGGAAGAGCACGTGGATGGGACACCAGCCTATCACAGGGTGAACTCACCAATCTGGCGCCAGTATAGCATCGCCAATCCGCCTAACCGGCATGTCTTTGAGCTGTGGGAGGAAACCCACCTGCACATGCAAAGTCCACACTGGGGGGCACCTGGGACTCTTACTGTGAGCCGCCCTCGCAATGTTTGAGGCTCAGCTTCCCTCCGAGTCCGTCCACTTCGTGATCTCCCGACTTTTGTGAAGAGCGCGGGGTTAAAACGAACCGATTTAGGCAAAGCTCGGCGACACTGGCAGGCTTAACGTACGGGACTTTTCACTTATTTGGCTGGGGGGGGGGGGGGGGGGGGTACACGATAGGCTCATACTGTCATCCCCACACCCCCTGTTATCGCGCGAGACCACCGCGCACCCACCGATCCCGGACTCACAAGATAGGCGGCGAATCCAACTTGTGCGTGAGGGGCGCCCGGTAGGTTTGTCGTTGGGTCCGCAGCTGGTCCCTGTTGCTGCTTATGCTGCTGCTGTCACGCACTTTTCTCTCGGTGACCCCGGCCTGGAGACGCGAAGTCAAAGGATGTACGGGGTGGGGGGTGATCATTAAATTAGTTAATTAATAAGTGTGTCAATCAATTAATTAATAAACTCAACCGTCGGCCACCGTACCTTCTGATTCGCACTTCTTTCTCCGTCGGTTTCGGCACTGCAGCAGGTCGCCCGTCACAGAGAAGATCGCCTCGTTTTTTGCTCCATGACCCCCAAAACGCTGCCGTTTGAAAGCGCAGCTGCCAGCGAATATTTGCGCGCTTGAGTCATCGCTGAACGCCTCAGCGGGTCACGTGAGAACGGAAGGCGCATTTTGGGAGCAGATGTGCGCGCGGCCGGACCGGAGGAGCGCGTCCGGGGGGAGAAGCGCGGGGCAGAGGCAGTTGGCAATGGGTGGCACAAAATGAACTCGGGGGTCTTCACGCGGTTTAGCTGGAGCTTTTATCCAAGGCGGCTTACAACACTCGAGAGATGCAACTCGTTCCGTTTCTTTTGTTTCTCACTCGGAGCGCAGGGAGGTGAAGTGACTTTCCTCAGGGTCACAGTGTGGCGTAGCTAAGCGGGGTCATCTGTCCCCGGGCGCAGCATCCAGGGGGCGCCAAATTGATGTTTCTTTCCCTTCCCCATTGCATTTTGGCAAACAGGAGGGTGCGCGAAATCTTCAGTTGTCCCCGGGCGCTGAAAACCCCAGCTACGCCTCTGGCACCGTCACACCGAGTCGGTCGAGGGATGGCAATCCACGCCACGAGCTCCAAGTTTAAAGTCCAAAGACTTAAGTTGCCACGCAGACTCCCGGGTTCATCTCGTTGTATTCGTTCAATTTGCACTTTTCCCCCTGGGGGTGTGTGGCTCTAAACTGGTGGGTGGGCCCTGCGATGGAGTGCCGTCCCGTTCTGTCTCTCCACCCAGTGCCGGTCGAAGCCACACGGAGTCCCATGGTGACTGGAGCGCGTGCCCCTTGAGTCACCACAACGGCGTCACTCGGGGGTCCGTAGCACAGACCGGGCGTAATCTGGAGGACGTGCCTCCGGTGACGACGCTTTATAGGCGACCACCTATGGCAGAGAATGGACTGACCGGCTCTGCCTCCACCAAAAACTGACCGGTAAAGCAAAAAACATCAAAAATGAAAGCGTGGCCAGGGCTGGTGTTGTACACAACTGGCCGACAGAGTGGTCTGCCAGCTGAATCATCAAAGTCATTTGACCCGTAGGTGCTTTCCTTAGCCACCTTCATAAAAGGATAAGCGTCAGTGTGTCTGTCTCTGTCATTCCAACAGATGGTGCATCACAAACAGTAAATCTGCTTTACAAATCCATATAGGAAATGGCATATAACATAGACATATATGCATTGCCTTTGACATTTTAATAGATGGTGCATCACAAACATTTGCAGTAATACAATACATGGAATTTCTCATTCCAACAGATGGCGCACCACAAACATTATCACTGCCTTTACAAATCCCATACCAAATGGCATATAACAGGCAAAGGCATCGCACTGCAAACGTTGATGATTTCCATTTCAATTCGTCTTGGACGGGTAGCACAGCTCGTTTAAAAATAAGCTGACAGCTGGCCTGCAAGTGTAAAGGCGCCATATAAAAGAAGTCCATTGGTTCAAGTGCACTCAGCGGAAAGAACTTAAAATAGCAGCCAAGCGCGGGGTCGCATCTCTCTGATGAACTCATTTTTATTAATGCGGCCGATTGAGACATCGGCGGACAGTCTCATCGGACCAGAATCGACTGTAAAACATCATTTGAACAGTCAACAACAACAACAAAAAAAAAGATTTTGAACCCAGAATCGGAAGAGAGTCGCTCTTATGTGCAGGGTGACTGTGCTCTTAGTGGGGGCTCCTCTGCTCGTCTTTACCGGCAGGACTTTCCTCGCGTGTTCGGAGTCTTTGGTGGCAACACTTGGCTTCATAAGGATAAACCCCTGGTCTGTGCCCCCCCTCCCCGATAATCTCTTCGTTCTGATGTACTTCTATTACTCGTGCGAACCCCCAAAGGAGACCCCGCCCCTCTCTCCTATTTTATATAATAATAATAATTCATGACATTTATATAGCGCTGTTCTCAGTACTCAAAGCGCAATCCGCACAGGGACGACATGTTGGATCGCTAAACTTAACGCCCCGCCCGTTCATCTGAGCCGCTGGTGAATCCCCTGAGCCCCCAAACCTCAATCGGCACCAGGCACGTGCAGGTCACGGGGTTTCACTTTTTGCTTTTTTTAAAATTGTTTCTTGGAAAAACAAAACTGAAAAGAAAAATGGGAAAAACTGAAGTGGCGAGTGAGGGAAAACGAGGGAGAGACGCTGGAGAAACGAAACAGCGCGGGTCAATTTGTTTGTTTAATTCTTGAGCCGAGTCAAGATAATCAATAAATAAATACATAAAATCAATCAGTCAATCAATCAATCAATCAGTGGTGCAAATCCGCCCAGGGCCAAACTGCATGATAAACAGCAGACGAGACGTCAGTAAGAAGCGAGTCCAAAAGCAGTTCAGAGGAGCCATCTTGGAGTCCGGGATAGACTTACACCTGCAGCCCTCTGAGCCGACCTGGAGGGGCGCTAAGAGGTGACTGCGGACCAAGGTGGGCATCACGGCCAAGGAAGGGTCTCGATGTGGCATCAGTGACATTATATACACAGGCCCCCCCCAATGATATCTGAGAGATTCCTCTTGGATTTCCTCCTCTGCTGCACAGTTTAAAATCACAAATCAAACCCCGATATGTGGGCCGTGTGACCAAAATGTCTGCAAATCCCCTTCAATGAAAGACTGCAGTGCACTTTAGTCACAAGGTCAGAATTGTTGGGTTTGTAGTTTTAAAGTGTGGAGCAGAGGGGGCCATCAAGGAGGAACGTGTTCTTGGCCCCCATCATGGAGGACACCGTATCGGTTTGGAGAAGCCATGCATTGTTATGCTGTGGTGGGCTTTACTTTCCTCAAATTTCACACCAGACATTTGAACGTCGTTACACCACATGAGGTTTTCTACGTTGAGCCCACCGCATCCGCGCAGATCGGCACACATGAAGGTCATCTCTTCACACAGAGATGCATATAAGGTGGTGGACAGGAGGGGCTTTGGGGTCTTTTAAAACTCAACCTGCTCTTATTTCAGAGGCCTGAATGTGTGAATGACAGGCCCTGGCACAGGTGCTTGTGAGGTGGGCAGCACGTTACCTGAAGACGGGTGGTCTGGCTGGATGGGTGGGTGATTGGCGCCACCATGTCACACAGGTAAACAAAGCCCTGGGGTATTCACATTACACTTTTCAAGCCCGGGAAGGTTCAAGAAGGCAGGCGGAGACCCCGTGGCACTGGCTTAATAGCATGGCATGGCACGGCCCCATGGCTAGTTTGGTGTTAGTTGACGAGGTGGCATCCATAGCCTTAATAGCGAGAAGACAATTCTTCTGAACCATCGGCTTAAGTAAACGCGCCAGTTATCGGGTTTAACTCGCCTTCGCTCCGTCTGCCCATCTTGCCATTCCTCACATTATCACTCTCGACGTTGCTGCGGCGCCACATCCCACCCTGTTATGTTTTCCTTCTCCTACTTTGAATGTTCTGCTCATTATTACTATTTGTGGTGAAGTCTTAACGTCAGAATCAGGAAATGACAAAACCTCCTCAATGGTGCCAACTTACCACCCAGGGTGCCATCGTTTGTTCCCAAGTCATGGCCTCCAACTCTGACTCAGCCGCTCCTGGATGTTCACCTTGTGGTTCGTATGCCATTGCTGTGTCGCTTTGACTTCCTCGTCTTCTCCGAAGGTGCAGGGGTCTTGTAGGCTCCATCAGGACGTCCCCGTGTTTTGCTGCATTCATTCTGCTGTCATTGGCCTTCCGGGGGTCTCCTGTAGAGAAACTTCTGCTGCCACCACCACTACCGTGCTTCATGTCTGTGACGATGTGCAGTGTAACGTGGCTCAATTTCTGGTCTTGTTAGACCACCGGACCCCCTTCCAGGGGATGTCAGTATCACACGCGTCTTCTGCCAAGATGTCCCGCGTGTTTTTTCCTCCTTGTCAGTGCCTGGTGAAGCACTCAGACTTTCCAATGTCGGCCACTGTAGCTTGGGACTCCTCGGTGGTCTCTTGGTGGCCTCCCTCACGTGTCTTCTCCCATTTATTATCCTTCATGAACGATTTAAGTGGACGTTCAGTGACCTTGCGGATTATTTTGCCTCCATCCCCTGCCTTGCACTTTTCATGGAGTTGCTCGTCGTGTCCTTTTGCCTTCATTGTGTAGTTTGGGCCTCCATAGTGAGTCACACGCAGAGTCAGGTGACCTCCACTGAACCAATGAGGGGACGTCTGAAACCAGCAGGCTGCACCCGTGATGGCGGGTGGGGGGGCTTGGGGGGCTACTTAGAGTTGTGTTCAGAATGACAGCAGTGTGTTCACCAAAGTGATTGGAGCTCCAGGAGTTTCATCAGGCCGTCGGGATCGCCGCACATTCGACTCCAAATCAGAACTCCTCCAGTTGGCGTTACTCCGTCACAGAAAGTGAAGAAAACAGAAAACCAACAGCAGCAGCGTCTGCAGACGTCTTGACAAACTCAAACATTCGCCGTTTAAACGGACAGACGTTTCGGGATTTTGCTTTCCTTCGATTCCCTGAACTCGTATTTCGTGGTTTCTGAGACCAACTTCAGGACGACTCGACTTCAGTCCTCAATTCTTCTTCATTTCTTGGTTTTGCCTCCAAAACACCATTTTTCATGTCCCCCCACCGACCCCATTGTATTGGGCTGGCCGCTTCAGAATGTCAGTCTCGTTGCTCGTTTACTGGTGTGTTTGGGGTCCTTGACTTGGTGAAGCCCCCCCACTTCACGGGCATTGAGGTGACGTGACCTCTTCAAGTATCCTGCTCCATGACCCCCTGGGATGTGATCAACAGGCCCGACTCCACTCCACTCCACTCCACATATCATGATGCTTGTGCCACCCTGCTTCACTGTCAGTGTTTGGGGGGTCCTCTGGGGGCAATCTGGCTTTCACCAGACCACCAAATGTGGCGCCTTTTCTCTTTAGGCCAGTCGACGTGATGACCTCTTCAGCACTCGTGTCACTTTTTCCAACAATGGGGCTCCTGGCCGCTAGCTTGACGTCTTCTAATTGTGACTCGGGTACTCGCAGGTAACTTTAGAGCAGCTTTGATCTTCCTGGAGCGGACCACTGGCCGACACTGTGCCATTTTGGCTCTTCTTTGATTCATTCCAATGGCAGTTTTCCGTTTTCTTCCACGTCTTTCAGATTTTGGTTGCATTTGTGATCATTCTGGCTGAGCGGCCTGTCATTTTCTGCACTTTATCAGTTTTCAACTTTTTAAATCGAAGTACAGTAATCCCTCACTTATCGCGGGAGATCGGTTCCAAGGCCGACCGCGATAACTGAATTTCCGCGAAGTAGGGACACCATATTTATTTAATTATTTAACGTGTATTTGGACGTTTTTAAACCCTCCCTGTATTGTTTACAACCCACCCTTTACTCTATTAATAACAGGGATAACTGCTAAGCAATATGAAATCGGTAGATAAGTTTACACTTACTGTATAGCGAAGTACACGTAGTTATATATGACGTGATGAATATGCTGCGCAGTAAAAATGATGACGATGAAGGTGATAATCCCCTGAATGCAGTAGCAAGAGCACGTTAATGCTGAATGAGTGAGATGAGACTTCCTGGTTAATGCAGCACTCCGTCGCTGAGCCAATCAGCAGCACACAGGAACTTAACTGCGTTCTTTGATTGGGTAGCTTCTCAGCCATCCGCCAATAGCATCTCTTGTATGAAATCAACTGGGCAAACCAACTGAGGAAGCAAATACCAGAAGTAAAAAGACCCATTGTCCGCAGAAACCCGCAAAGCAGCGAAAAATCCGCATTATAGATTTAGATATGCTTACATATAAAATCCGCGAAGTCGTGAATCCACGAAAAGTGAACCGCGAAGTAGCGAGGGATTACTGTATGCTGTTCTTCTGAACAATGTCTGCAGTGACTCGTTTTACTCCGACTTCCAAAGAGATGCACTCTGACCGGCGTGGACAACGTTTGCTGCCTTTCTTCCTTAAATCAGGGCCGTCATTGACGCTGAATGAATGAATAAATGGATGACCTCACCAACTGAACTCCACGCTGCTGTTATTAAGGATTCAGGGACTCAGAAGCAGCAGCACGCGGGTCATGACTGTCAGGTCGGTTGGCTTCTATTACTCTGCTACACCTACTAGGAAATTATTTGGCATGTAGGAATAAACTGCTTAAAAAATGAACAGAAATACATAAAACCAGTTTACAGTCCCTCCCTTTCAAAGATCCAAGAGGACAATGGGTCCTCACAGGTGGCGCAGTGGTAGTGCTGCTGCTTTGCAGTAAGGAGACTGTGGAAGATTGTGGGTTCGCTTCCCGGTTCCTCCCTGTGTGGATAGCGCTTTGAGTACTGAGAAAAGCGCTATATAAATGTAATGAATTATTATTATTATTAAAGATCTCTGACTCAGTATCTCAGAAAAGGAGTGGAAGGCAGCAATGCAGAGAATTCACTCGAGCTCCACATGTGCAGAGCATACAATTACACAACTCCAAATTATACAGTACATCCGTAAAGTATTACAGCGCATCACTTTTTCCACATTTTGTTATGTTACAGCCTTATTCCAAAATGGATTCATTTTTTTCCTCAGAATTCTACACACAACACCCCATAATGACAACGTGAAAAAAGTTTACTTGAGGTTTTTGCAAATTTATTAAAAATAAAAAATTTAGAAAGCACCTGTAGATAAGCTGTGGTGGGTTGGCACCCTGCCCGGGATTGGTTCCTGCCCTGTGTTGGCTGGGATTGGCTCCAGCAGACCCCCGTGACCCTGTGTTCAGATTCAGCAGGTTGGATAATGGATGGATGGACATGTCCAGAAGTATTGAGCTCAGGTGCCTCCTGTTTCCTCTGATCATCCTTGAGATGTTTCTGCAGCTTCATTGGAGTCCATCTGTGATAAATTCAGTTGACTGGACCTGATGTGGAAAGGCACACACCTGTCTATAGAAGGTCCCACAGTTGACAGCTCATGTCAGAGCACAAACCAAGCATGAACTCAAAGGATTTGTCTGTAGACCTCCGAGACAGGATTGTCTCGAGGCACAAATCTGGGGAAGGAAATTTCTGCTGCGTTCAAGGTCCCAATGAGCACAGTGGCCTCCATCATCCGCAAGTGGAAGAAGTTCAAAACCACCAGGACTCTTCCTAGAGCTAGCCGGCCATCTAAACTGAGCAATCGGGGGAGAAGGGCCTTAGTCAGGGAGGTGACCAAGAACCCGATGGTCACTCTGTCAGAGCTCCAGAGGTCCTCTGTGGAGAGAGGAGAACCTTCCAGAAGGACAACCATCTCTGCAGCAATCCACCAATCAGGCCTGTATGGTAGAGTGGCCAGATGGAAGCCACTCCTTAGTAAAAGGCACATGGCAGCCTGCCTGGAGTTTGCCAAAAGGCACCTGAAGGACTCTCAGACCATGAGAAATTTTACAAACTACTGAGTATGAATTGGAGTTTTGGGCCAAATGGACTCGCCTGCCTGCCTGTCTGCCACCTCATTTTGTTCCCTTTGATTTTCGGGGTGTCCCTCTGTAGGTTCGTCATCTTCATTTCCATCCTTTCGTTCCTCACACATCACCATATCAGCCCACCGCAGTACAGATGGCCAGCATATCCATATTTCCCACTGACATCTGATGGGTTTTCTAAGTGTTCTTTTCATTTTTTTTGAGCAGTTTATAATTTCTACCAACACAGCGACTGTTCAGGTTTGTGATGTCAGACTGCTGTCATTTTGAACACAACTGTATGTGACCCGTCACTTGGTGTTGTCCCATTTGTCTTTAAGTCAGAGCACTTCGCATGGTGACATCAAAGAGGCTTGGCAAACTAAACCCACTGTGATTCAAAGTTGTAGATCAAAAAAACGTGGATACCTCCAAGGGGGTGAATACTTTTAATCGGCACTGTAACAAACTATTTAACCCCACACAAGATTGGGATGACAATGACATTAACGCAAGGGATGAACAACATCTGGAAATCCAAGACCTTATGCTTTCGTATAAAGATGAAGCTGCGGTGCCCTCAACAATTGAACTTCCTGCAGCAACCTACGCCAAGTGAAAGCAGCACGCCATGCGGAGGTGTTCATTCAGCGATGCTTGACGAGAATTCCTAAAGTAACCCGGAGAGATCACGGAACAAACAGCGGAATATTAAACTGATCGGGACAAGAGAGGCTAAAGGACAGGCCTAAGGGTCGCAGGTCACATCTTCAGACTCGCATGTCCAGCATGTCTGGAAGCCACCAACGACACAGAGAGTCATGGAGAAGCCACAATACAGGAAGACCTCAGAACTTGTGGGGTAACATGGGAGGATGTGCCACAGCTGGCTGCTAACAGGACCCACTGTCTGTCCCATTGAGGGACTGGAGGAATTCAAATTTAAAACTAAAAAAACGAGAATGGGAGAAGCTGGAAGCCTGGTGGGACGAATTCTATGAGAAATGAGAAAGCCATCTGAGCATCTCTTTAAATTATTTTATTTACTTCGAGATCCTGGAAAGCTGGGAATTTCTGGATTGGCACTGCCAATCATCTCATTTAACAGTGAAGCTTTGGCCCCTTATGAGGGCAGGAGTTGTTGGACTAAGAGAGCAGACACAAGCGTTGGTCCATCAGAAGTGTCCAGCAAGGCGCCATATGCTGCACTGCTCAGCCTCTGAGGACAAAGAGTCAGGCCTGTCGGTCACAACCTGCACGCAGTGCTCTTGAATATGGAGGACATAAAAACTGAGATCATCCTGGCCATTGTAGCAGACCTACATGGAGGATGGGCAGAACTCCGCAGATTGATCAGCTACACCTGACGACACAATGGGGAACTGCCAGGGCTCTGAGAGGAGGACCGACATTTGAAATTTGTGTCAAACTCGCCAGCTTTCTAAACATAATGGATCAATGGAAACAAACCGATTTGACAACAGGAACAACAACGGTCACTCTTAAATCCATAACATACAAGAGCAAGCAAGAGCATTAATGAACTATTTATAGAAAATACAAGAGACAACGGGAGAAGGAAAAAGCAAAGTCTTGATTAACACAAACGCACTTCTGGGCTCTGATTAGCTGGAGAGTGTGGCGCAATGGAATACGAGTGGGTAACTACTGAACGTGCAACCGAAAAAGAAAATACATTGAGAAAGTAACTGCTCAAAGGACAACGTCCACAGTGTTCACAGCAATTTATACCATAATGAGAGGTTTAAAAAAGAAAGAAGTCCCAGCCTACTCAAGTCAGTACAAAACCCACCAAAAAACTCATCTGTCCTTCTGACTTTGACTGTTTAGTCCCTCGCGTCTCAAACAAGTCTGATTTTGAAATGTTATGTTTTTACGTCTTTCCCTCACTGACCAAGAAATGACGCCATGGGATCATCCGGCCGCTGGCGTTTCATGCGGAACGCCTCCATTTCTTCCTCTGTGGGCTCCCGCACTTCATACAGACTGTTGTAAGGCCGCTTTCTTTCGTCCACCTGCATCAGCTCTTCTACTTGTTTCAAACGTGCGTCTTCGGCATTCAAGGCCTGAATGAAATGAGGAAAAAAGAAAAAGAGGAGCAATCAGTAAAGGGGGGTAAAAAAATAAAAAAGAGAGAGAAACGTCACATGGCTTCTTTTCATGCCGTGTTGGTTAAGACTACAGACACATCTTACAGAACGACACATATTAAGGTAAACGGCTTATCAAGAAAACACACCAAGTGCAGGACAAGGAGCCAGCAGCACTGGAGACTTTCAGCTAGCGGGTTACGCAGTAGAAGTGTCTGAAGAAACTCCAACATAACAACAGCAGTACACCTTCATCGTGTGTGCTTACCTGTAGCCAAGTCTCAAGGTTCTGTAATTAGAACATTAGACAACTCTGGACGAGAACAGGCCATTCAGCTCAACAAAGCTCGCCAGTCCTCTCCACTTATTTCTTCCAAAAAAAAAACATCAAGTCGAGTTTTGAAAGTCTTACTGTCTACCACACGACTTGGTCGCTTATTCCAAGTGTCTATCGTTGTTTGTGTAAACAAAAACTTCCCAATGTTTATGTGAAATTTCCCCTTCACAAGTTTCCAACTGTGTCCCGATGCTCTTGATGAACACATTTTAAAGTCACCGTCTTGACCCACTGGACTCATTCTCTTTGTAGTTTTAAACACTTCAGTCAGGTCTCTTCTTCATCTCTGTAAAGGCTCAGCTCTTTTAATCTTTCCTCATAATTCAACTCTTGTAGCCCTCTAATCAGCCTAGTCGCTCTTCTGTGGACCTTTTCTTGTGCTGCTATGTCCTTTTTGTAGCCTGGAGACTCAAACTGCACATCAGACTCCAGATGAGGCCTCACCAGTGCATTATAAAGGTTGAGCAGAGCCTCCTGTGACTTGTAATCCACACGTCAAGGCGCTATATAATCTGACAGTCTGTTAGCTTTCTTAATGGCTTCTGAACACTGTCGGGAAGTCAATAGCTTAGAGTCCACTATTTCCACTAATTCTTATGTGTGTCTGGGGGTGCTGGTGCTTATTATATTTCTAGAGCTTCTGTAAAAGTTACATTTCTCCTTGAGACAAATGAAGCACTAGCTAGCGATCTGAGAAGCTTAGAAGTCAATCCAAGTGTTGGACTGCACTTATTAAACAAGATGTCACATTGCACAACTTCCAGTCACAGGGTCTGTCAGATTTGCTGATCTCATCGCCGAACAAAATCGATTTAAAAATGACCGAGAAACGCTGCCCGTGCCACATTTACATACCGAGTGCCAGCCTTCCAGCATAGTCATGCGTGCCCCCTTTTTCTAACTGCCACTAGAGTGCTGCCTGATGGATGAAGGGTTAGCAGGTATGACAAGATCTCAGCCTTTCACCTATTTTGTTGTGGTACATGAAATGGGAGACATCAGACAGATAAGATTCTCTTCTTTTAATGGGGTCCAAAACACCCTTGTCGCTACATTAGATTCATCGTACTTCTGGATGAGCATTCATTGGTGGTTAGCTCTCATGCACACAGAGCCCAGCCCACGACTAAAGACCAAAATGAAACCTGTTGGATCGGCCATCGTTGGACTAGATGAACAGCCTTAACAGGAGCGCACCGCCAACTCACTCCAATTCACTAATGCTATGTAAATGAAGGCTACGACTGAAAATCACCAAAAAGTCACATTATGTGACATGGCCTTACGTAGGTGAAGGCAATCTGTTTTCTGAAGAGACTTACAGACTCCGTATAAAAGGTGTACCCCACCAGTGAATCAAACTTGGGGCTACCTGCCTGGTGCTTTGGAGCTGAGCTAAAATCAGCATAAAGAACACTGCAGGGGTGCGGGTGACGGACTACTGAAATTCTGTTATGAAGTTTACCAGCTCCACACAGATGACACTCGTGCAGGTTTTCTTAAACTATGGGGTCACCACATGAATGTCTCATGCAGTTACCGTAGTTCATCCAAGTACAGGGTTACCAGATGTCCAGCAAAAGGAGGACATGTCCTCCTTTACCGTGTTGTGTCCTCCATCCAGCAAGCATTGCCTAAAAATGCTGAAAATGTCCGGCTGTCATTAATCACTGACTAGAACGTGTTATTGGCTGAAATTGCACGCTATCATCTCTACGTTTTATCGAAAACAAAACACGGCTGCATGCCAATGCCCACTTGGCCATTTTGTGTTGTCCGTACTTGTTATACTAATGTTGTCTTATTTTAATTTCTTATTTTGTCTTTTATTTTTCGTTTCTTCATTATGTAAAGCACTTTGAGCTACTTTTTGTATGAAAATGTGCTATATAAATAAATGTTGTTGTTGTTGTTGTTATACGAATATGCCGTAGTCTTTCATCTAAAAATGTCGTCCAGCAGTTAACACTAACGAGAGGAAATGCAAATTCTCAGACCACATGAAAACGAAGTATCCACGATTGGTGAAGGACGCACTGGAAAACGAAGCCAAGTGTTTCCTGGAAAGGGGTCTCTCTTTCAACTGCCTTTCCCAAGGTTTCTTCCATTTTTCCCTACTAGGTTTTTTTTGGGAGTTTTTCCGTTGTCTTCTTAGAGAGTTGAGGCTGGGGGGCTGTCAAGAGGCAGGGCCTGTTAAAGCCCATTGAGACACTTCTTGTGTGATTTTGGGCTATACAAAAATAAATGGTATTGTATTGTATAACACAGCATGTCACTGCTGTACCAAAGAGTCGCTACCAGTTGTTACTGACCACCCGGACCATCAAGCAGTTGATGATATTCAAGTTAACAGATTAATCCCTGACCGAGACTCTGTTATGGAAGCACCCACACTACAAATCAGCCTGCACTGCCAATTCAATGTCACACTCCAACACAGCTCAGTTACTGACACTGTCTGATTCATCATGGATGGACTGCAGAGATGGATTTACTTTTTATCTGACACCACTGCATATTTATTGCTGTTTTATTGCCATTGAACAATTTAATCTTTGCTCTTGTACCCTCTACTGTACTGTACTGTACTGTCACTGCATGTTTCTACATCTTTGGAACTGACAGATATGCTTTGCACTCAAGGGTATAATGACAACAAAGTGAATTGAATATTTCTAATGTGACCCTATTACATGAAAAGCATCAATCTATTAAAAACACATTTAAGCCATTCAATGGCACAAACATTATTTGCAGTAACCTTTCTTAGTTTCTCTTTGTTTTTTGCTTCTTCGTTGTCACTGTCCGAGTCACAGTTCTTTTGCTTCTTTTTCTTTTTCTTTTCTTTCAGTTTCTCCTGATGTATCTAAAAGACAAAAGTTAAACATTAAGAATGATGACTTGGATCTTAACTGAACCAGCACATGAAAATATAAAGAGCCTTGTGCTTACAACCATAGGCCCGGGCCAGACCACCATAGTGAATCACTCCTTGATTGTGTCGTACTGGATGTACAATACTATGGCGGAAAAATCTGATCAATGAATCCAAGCACTCCGCACTGGTAAAATGTATTCATGTAGCAGTGGCTAAAAGGTTTATTTAAAAAATGAGCAGGTAAGAAAAATGCATATTATAATCTTTTTAGTTAACTAAATAAAGGTGTCATTTTGCAAGACTTCTCACTATATCCATAATGGCTAACATGGTACAACACCCTAGTACAGTAATCCCTCGCTATATCGCGCTTCGCCTTTCGCGGCTTCACTCCATCGCGGATTTTATATGTAAGCATATTTAAATATATATCGCCGATTTTTTGCAGCTTCGCGGGTTTCTGAGGACAATGGGTCTTTTAATTTCTGGTACATGCTTCCTCAGTTGGTTTGCCCAGTTGATTTCATACAAGGGATGCTATTGGAAGATGGCTGAGAAGCTACCCAACTTACTTTTATCTGTCTCTTGCGCTGACTTTCTCTGATCCTGACGTAGGGGGATTGAGCAGGGGGGCTGTTCGCACACCTAGGCTGAAAGATTATCTTCATGTTGCTATCTTGTGCAGCTGCTTCCTGAAACGACATGCTGCACGGTGCTTCGCATACTTAAAAGCTCAAAGGGCACGTATTGATTTTTTTTATCTCTCTCTCTCTCTGCTCCTGACGGAGGGGGTGTGAGCTGCCACCTTCAACAGCTTTGTGCCGCGGTGCTTCGCATAATTAAGCCAAACAGCCCTATTGATTTGTTTGCTCCTTTGAAGAGGAAGATATGTTTGCATTCTTTTAATTGTGAGACTGAACTGTCATCTCTGTCTTGTCATGGAGCACAGTTTAAACTTTTGAAAAAGAGACAAATGTTTGTTTGCAGTGTTTGAATAACGTTCCTGTCTCTCTACAACCTCCTGTGTTTCTGCGCAAATCTGTGACCCAAGCATGACAATATAAAAATAACCATATAAACATATGGCTTTTACTTCGCGGATTTTCTTATTTCGCGGGTGGCTCTGGAACGCAACCCCCACGATGGAGGAGGGATTACTGTACTACAAAAATGAGCAGGGCTGTAAAGAATGCATTTGCAACAAAAAGTATGAAATTAAACAACCAATCGGTTTTCAGCTCTGCTACTTGGATGGACCGATCTGGACCAGCAAAGTTGTGCCGCATTCCATAAGCTTTTCAAAGCTCCAAATAACATTGATCTCAGTGGACAGTGTTCTTCTTGGTGGCGATTGGTCAGATTCTGCCCTTAGTTACAGTTACAGTCTTTTTGGCACAAATGCCATAAAATAAAAGATTTAACCTTTAGCAGGTTGAGAAGAGATATGCTCTGCAGAGGAGAGGAATGATGATTCAGTAGGAACAAGACAGAATACATGTGAGTGAATGAGAGGGAGGTCAGAAGAGTGGTGAGGATGCAGGGAGTAGAGTTGGCGAAGGTGGATGAGTTTAAATACTTGGGATCAACAGTACAGAGTAATGGGGATTGTGGAAGAGAAGTGAAAAAGAAAGTGCAGGCAGGGTGGAGTGCGTGGAGAAGAGTGTCAGGAGTGATTGGTGACAGACGGGTATCAGCAAGAGTGAAAGGGAAGGTCTACATGGTGGTAGTGAGACCAGCTACGTTATATGGGCTGGAGACGGTGGCACAGGAGACAGAGCTGGAGGTGGCAGAGTTAAAGATGCTAAGATTTGCATTGGGTGTGACGAGGGTGGACAGGATTAGAAATGAGGACATTAGAGGGTCAGCTCAAGTTGGACAGTTGGGAGACAAAGTCAGAGAGGCGAGATTGCGTTGGTTTGGACATGTGCAGAGGAGAGATGCTGGGTATATTGGGAGAAGGATGCTAAGGATAGAGCTGACAGGGAAGAGGAAAAGAGGAAGAACTAAGAGAAGGTTTATGGATGAGGTGAGAGAGGACATGCAGGTGATGAGTGTAGTAGAGCAAGATGAAGAAGACAGGAAGAGATGGAACAAGATGATCCGCTGTGGCAATCCCTGATGGGAGCAGCCAAAAGAAGAAGAAGAGGAGGATTCAACTAAGATAAAGGGACTACCAGCACACCCTAAACAAGAATAAATTTAAATTTCTAATAAACTCACCTCCATTAAAGATTTGGGCTCTTCAAAATTTTGGGGCTCCACCTGAACGTTGTCTATGCACAGAGTGTCATCCTACAGAGAGAGGGATGAAAAGCTACAGATTACTATCCACTTAATGTACACATATCCACTTAATGTACACATTTGATTTTTCCACAGGCTGTAGTGAACATGTGCTCTGCCACCTGCACAGACACTCAACTGAGCACAGCACGAGATGTCACGTTCTCTCACAAACAGTGCCCTAGAAACATGCAAACGCTGCTGGTCACACAGACGTGCTTTGGCAATGATCAGTGATCAGCCCACTGCAAATGAATGTGCATCTGTTTCTACAGAGTTTTCAGCCAATCCCATTAAAACACAATTAGATCCATTTTTTGATCAAACATACTACACTTACTGAGAAGCCAAATTTCGGTGACGATGACTTGTTAGTCATGCTAAGTGATGGATTTGTGTTTCTGACAAAAGCTAAAACAATTTTATTTGTAGGTTTAGACACGGCACTACAGACTATTCTACAGTGTCTATTGAATAACAGATAACAGAAAATGCCCAAACACCCCGCTCATCCTTACCAAGTATACTTTTACTCAGGAGTGTTTATCACTTTAAAGAGTAGCCCCCTCCAAGACAAAAGAAAAAAGAATATGAAGACTGAAGCCTTCACAAAATTCAGGGTTCAAAAAAAGAAAAGAAAAACTGGTAATACAATTAGAATACAACAAACTTTTAGACGTCTCAGAACCTGCCAGATGTAGCCCATACATGCTACACAGTTAATTAAGTCTTGTATTTGGATTTTGGCCCCAACAATTTCACCAATGTTAGGTGCTTAATGCACATGTTATAAACATTATATATATATATATATATATATATATATATATATATATTACATATACTATATTGCCAAAGGTATTGGGCCACCCCTCCAAATCATTGAATTCAGGTGTTCCAGTCACTCCATGGCCAGAGGTGTATAAACTCAAGCACCTCAGCATGCAGGAGGTTTCTACAAACATTTGTGAAAGAATGGGTCGCTCTGAGGAGCTCAGTGAATTCAAGTGTGGTACCATGATAGGATGCAACCTGAGCAATAAGTCCATTCATGAAATTTCCTCGCTACTAAATATTCCATGGTCAACTGTTAGTGGTATTATAACAAAGCAGAAGCAATTGAGAACAACAGCAACTCAGCCACAAAGTGGTAGGCCATGTCAAATCACAGAGCAGGGACAGTGCATGCTGAGGTGGGCAGAAGTCGGCAACTTTCTGCAGAGTCAATAGCTACAGACCCCCAAAAGCTCAAGAACAGTGCAGCGTAGAGAGACAGCTTCATGGAATGGGTCTCCATGGCCGAGCAGCTGCAGCCAAGCCTGACATCACCAAGTGCAATGCAAAGCGTCGGATGCAGTGGTGTAAAGCCCACCACCACTGGACTCTAGAGCAGTGCAGACGTGTCCGATGGATGAGTATGACTTTGGCGGTTGCCAGGAGAATGGGACTTGCCTGACTGCATTGTGCCAAGTGTAAATTTTGGTGGGAAAGGGGGATTATGGTGGGGGGTTAGGCTTGGCCCCTTAGTTCCAATGAAAATAACTCTTAATGCTTCAGCATACAAAGCCATTTTGGACAATTTCATGCTCCCAACTTTGTGGGAACAGTTTGGGGATGGCAACATGACTGCACACACACCAGTGTACACAGCAAGGTCTACAAAGAAATGGATGAGCGAGTTTGGTGGTGGTGCACAGAGCCCTGACCTCAACCCAACAGAACACCTTTGGGATGAATTCGAGCGGAGACTGTGAGCGAGCCAGGCCTTCACGTCTAACATCACAAATGCTCTCCTGGTCACAAATTCCCATAAACACACTCCTACACCTTGTGGAAAGCCTTCCCAGAAGAGCTGAAGCTGATAGAGCTGCAAAGAGTGGGCCTTAACTCCATAGTAAAGCTTGTGTGTTAAGAATGGGATGTCATTCAAGTTCATGTGTGTGTAAAGGCAGGCGTCCCAATACTTTTGGCAATGTACTGTACATATCACATGTAAACTGCTTCTTTAAATAATAAAGACAGCTCTTTCTTCTTTTTCAGTCTCACCAGTCTATAAGTATGGGCCCATACCACATTGCATGCCTGCTCTCAAGTTTGGGGTACTGAGTGCAGAGAAATGTTCACAGGCACATCTGACCAACAAAAAACATGTTGCTCCTCTAAATCAGTGTGCAAATATTTTTACTGCCAATGCACACTTGAAAATAAGTGTGCATGTATGCCACGCAGTAACTAGAGGGGTAGAACTCGGTCAAGGCCTGCTCTGAAAGCCATCACTTGAACATTTGACCCTCATGACCAGGTACCACAAAAAGGTATTTACAGTGGAACTGACACAAAAGAGCAAAATGGATTTAGTTTACCAAAATGCACTCAACCCTACAGGAGAATGACGTCCTCTGACAGTTTTTAGTACAGTGGATCCCTGCTGTTAGTTTAAAATAAATTCTTCAACAACAAACAGGGGACACAGTGAGAAACTTGTTAAGGGCAAATTTTGTAAACACGTTTGGAAGAGACACATGGAATAAACTACCAAGTAGTGTGGTAAAGAAATGGACTGTTAGGACCTTCACATCTTGATGTTCGTTTGGAGAATCTACGAGACTGGCACTGATGAGCCTGTGGTCTGAACAGCCTGCTCACATCAAAATGGTCCTACTGTACTACAAAAACAGCAAGGAAGAAGAGTTTGGATAACTGGTGAGAGTGAGGTTGGTATGTTTGTGGGGGTGAAAGGCCTACTCTACCTCTCTTGTACTATAAAAACTGTAAGGATGAACAAAAATACAAAACCACTGGGAGTTACGTTTTGTGCACACTCACCATATTTTGTCTTCCAGCTTCTCCTGTACAGTAAGACATCTTAATAAAAGAGTGACAACACTTGTAGCCCCATCGACCATCTTTCCAATAAGAGCCCCAAATGCACTGTAAGATAAACAAGTAACTGTTAATAATAATGAAAAAAAAAAATTAAATCCTTCGGGACATTAGAAACAATACAAAAGGCAATATAATGAACCATACATTTTTGTACGTGTTCCAGTGTGTTCCTTTTTTAAAACATTTGTATGGCTGGATTTATTTGCTCATACTTGCACGTTATAATCACTGATCCAAGCTTGGTTAATGGATGACGAGGACGCTGCGTAACGCTTTGCAGGGCCGTTCTTAGCAGTTTGGGGGCCCTACGTGGTTCAGAAATGTGCAGGCCCTGCCGGAGCTCAGGAAGGTGTTCTAATAAAACGTCCAGAAAAGGCCTTAGATGACCAGTAGGCCTACATGTACGCTTGTGTGTATGCAGAGTGGTAAAATATTGATTTTGTTCTGGATCTGTTAAAGGTTGGTAATATAGGGATATTTCATGATTTTATGGGGATCTCTCTGAATGAATCCGAAACTAATCTCTAAAATTAACGTTTGCTATCGTGCATTTGGCAAAGTTACGACGGCATGACAATATTACTAGAGATTTAGGTGAAGATTGCAATCTGAATAATAAATTACCATTGTTAATAAGACTAAGAGATGCACTGAACTGAATTTCCTGGGACTGGCACAGACGGCTGCAGTGCCAGGGACACCAGGCCCACAGCCCGACAAAAAAAAAAAAAAATGTAAGTCGGGGCCCCCGCGGATGCATAGTTCATGTATGCCTAAGAGTGTCCCTGCGCTTTGCTGTCCCATTCAGAACAGTGCACCGTAGACAGGCTTGTTTACCGTTAGCCTGAAGTGAATTAAGATGGACTGAAGAAGCATGCAATGTTTAAATATATTTTTTGGAGTTGGTTTACAAAACATATATTTACTATTTATTCCTTTTCTAAGACATGTTCAGTGCAATACAACTTTTAACAAGCACCTCTGGATATCTGACTAAGTCTAAATGCCTCTTTGGATGGTTAAAAATATGTTGTCAAAATTATAGTTTAAGTTGTTTGCAAAATGTGTTCAATAAAAAGGTTCTATATTTTGATTGCATCTGTCATGCAATGTGATTCCTTCTCTTCATTAGTGCCACCCCCTTGAAAACTATCACTTTATGGGGTCATGCAAACCTGGATTAATACTTGTGTGCACATTAAAATGTTTTTTTGTACAATGTACAATTCTCATGACAGTGGAATAGGTTATTCTTAGCCAGTCTACTGCAGAAATTACAGTGGAAAAATGTGGTTAACCTCCACTCATGCATGGGAAAAAAATACCGTGATATAGAATTTTGGTCATACCGCCCAGCACTACTTCCGACTACTACTACTTTCACCTGTGTTCCAACGACTCATGAAGCAACACGAATGTTGAAAGTGCCAATGTTATTAATTGGTGAAAATTAAACTAACACGACTTAAATCTGAAGAAGACACCATGAATGGGGGGGTAAACGTTAACATTATTCAAAGTTATTGTCTGTCTGTATACCTGCATTGTTATCGCTCTTTAATTTAATATTTTTCTTTATTTTTCTTTATCAGTATGCTGCTGCTGGAGTATGTGAATTTCCCCTTGGGATTAATAAAGTATCTATCTATCTATGAAGGTGTACAGGCAGACACTCTAGAATACATTGAAACTTCCCCCAGATTGACCTGGACAGAATAAAATTCTGGATGATTATGCATGAATGCACATAAACCAATGCTTCACATTTGGGAAAGTGTATGCAGGGGATATGCTGTTGACTCTGAGTTCAAATCAGCCCTGTCTTTCTCTGTGTTGACTTTTCATTTTCCCCTCATGTCCATGTGGATTTTTCTCTGTTTTTTTCCTCTTACTTCCTAAAGAACATGTGTGTTCGGGTAATGGGTAAATCCAAATGGGCCTTGTGGATGGGTGTGTGTGTGGCCCATGATGGAACTAGAGGGGGTAGAAGGCTCAAGTATCAAAGGAGCTCAGCAAAGTTCACGTCAACCCTTAAATGTCTACCAGAATGCTAAGTTAAATCGTGTATCGCAATAAAAGTGGCTCAAGACAGGCTGAACTTAACTATAGAATGTAATTGTTAGGCTGATTCTGGAATACTGTGCAGTTTTGGAATCCATTTTACAAAAACGTACAGGCTACAAAAAATGAGAAACAAGTTCGTCTTTTCAGGCAGATAAAAAGACTTTGAATAAGGACTCAATGACACAGATGCTTTAAAGAAATATGTCCCAAAATGTTGGGAGATCTGTGGTGGGCTGGCGCCCTGCCCGGGGTTTGTTTCCTGCCTTGCACTCTGTGTTGGCTGGGATTGGCTCCAGCAGACCCCCATGACCCTGTAGTTAGGATATAGCGGGTTGGATAATGGATGGATGTCAGGAGATATTCCTTTATACAAAGCTTAGGCACAAGGAACTTCAGCATCATTTTGGATGCATTAGTTAAGCTGTAACATGACCTTCTGGTAAGACTACTTGCTATGGGACAAACAAAGTGTAACCTGTCTACTTACTGTATGATTGTTCACAAGTACATCCTCTTCATACTTGGACTGCACAACTGCCTTCTCTTGTCCTTTGATGACGGCGCCATGTCTCGAGTACTCCACATACTCTTCGGTCTGTGCCAGCAGCAGTTCTTTCGAAGGCACATTCAGGTGTTCCTGCCCTCCATACTGCAAACCCAAACAGTAAGTTGACAAACAATTAAAGAAAAAAAAAATCAACACAGTTGTCACAAGTGACATGTCTGTATTTCAAAATGAATATATTATATATCAATCCCTGAAGCAAAACTGCAAAAGAAACTGTTACAAATGAATTTTAAATGTTAAACAATGTGTTAAAGAAAAAAAAAATAGCCTCCATTTTGGAGCCCAGATAAATGAGGAGGGTGGACATCAGGAAAGGCATCTGGCAGTAAAAATAACTGGAAAACCACTACTGGAGCAGTCAAAAAAATCTATATATATATCTATATCTATATACAGTAGAGTCTTGCTTATCCGACCTTTGCTTATCTGACATTCCATATTATCTGACGTCCCACCGCAAAAAAAACTAAAAAACACATCAATCGGCAACAAGAACTGCAAGTTGCGAGCGTGAGCGTAGTCTATTTTTTGTTGCTAAGTTCATTTTTTCAGTTAATTTTTTCTGTTGTTTTGTTGTAAAACATGATTATTAGGCCCGTAATGTGTAAAATTATAACATAGCTTGACGTTTAATAGGCTTTTTCTTAACACCACCCATTATCCAACATTTTCGCTTATCCGACGTTCTGCCAGCCCGTTTATGTCGGATAAGCGAGACTCTACTGTATCTATATATATATCTATATATATATATCTATATATCTATATATATATATATATATCTATATATATATCTATATATATATATCTATATATATATATATATATATATATATATATATATATATCTATATATATATATATATATATATATATATATATATATATATATATATATATATATATTTTTATATTATATATATACACATACAGTTAGGTCCATAAATATTTGGACAGAGACGACTTTTTTCTAATTTTGGTTCTGTACATTACCACAATGAATTTTACCGGTAAATGAAACAACTCCGATGCAGTTGAAGTGCAGATTTTCAGCTTTAATTCAGTGGGGTGAACAAAACGATTGCATAAAAATGGGAGGCAACTAAAGCATTTTTTGAACACAATCCCTTCATTTCAGGGGCTCAAAAGTAATTGGACAAATGACTCAAAGGCTATTTCATGGGCAGGTGTGGGCAAGTCCGTCGTTATGTCACTATCAATTATGCAGATAAAAGGCCTGGAGTTGATTTGAGGTGTGGTGCTTGCATGTGGAAGATTTTGCTGTGAACAGACAACATGCGGTCAAAGGAGCTCTCCATGCAGGTGAAAGAAGCCATCTTTAAGCTGCGAAAACAGAAAAAACCCATCCGAGAAATTGCTCCAATATTACGAGTGGCAAAATCTACAGTTTTTGGTCCATCCTGAGAAAGAAAGCAACCGCTGGTGAACTCAGCAACGCAAAAAGACCTGGACGTCCACGGAAGACAACAGTGGTGGATGATCGCAGAATCATTTCCGTGGTGAAGAGAAACCCCTTCACAACAGCCAGCCAAATGAACACCACTCTCCAGGGGATAGGCGGGCGTATCGATATCCAAGTCTACCATAAAGAGAAGACTGCATGAAAGTAAATCCAGAGGGTGCACTGCAAGGTGCAAGCCACTCATAAGCCTCCAGAATAGAAAGGCTAGATTGGACTTTGCTAAAGAACATCTAAAGAAGCCAGCACAGTTCTGGAAAAACATTCTTTGGACAGATGAAACCAAGATCAACCTCTACCAGAATGATGGCAAGAAAAAAGTATGGAGAAGGCGTGGAACAGCTCATTATCCAAAGCATAGCACATCATCTGTAAAACACGGTGGAGGGAGGCAGTGTGATGGCTTGGGCGTGCATGTCTGCCAGTGGCACTGGGACACTAGTGTTTAGTGATGATGTGACACAGGACAGAAGCAGCCGAATGAATTCTGAGGTGTTCAGAGACATACTGTCTGCTCAAATCCAGCTAAATACAGCAGTCAGATTGATTCATGATACAGATGGACAATGACCCAAAACATACAGCCAAAGCAACCCAGGAGTTTATTAAAGCAAAGAAGTGGAAAATTCTTGAGTGGCCAAGTCAGTCACCTGATCTTAACCCAATTGAGCAGGCATTTCACTTGTTGAAGACTCAACTTCAGACAGAAAGGCCCACAAACAAACAGCAACTGAAAGCCGCTGCAGTAAAGGCCTGGCAGAGCGTTAAAAAGGAGGAAACCCAACATCTGGTGATGTCCATGAGTTCAAAACTTCAGGCTGTCATTGCCAGCAAAGGGTTTTCAACCAAGTATTAGAAATGAACATTTGATTTCTAGTTACTTCATTTGTCCAATTACTTTTGAGCCCCTGAAATGAAGGGTTTGTGTTAAAAAAATGCTTTAGTTTCCTCACATTTTTATGCAATCGTTTTGTTCACCCCACTGAATTAAAGCTGAAAGTCTGCACTTCAACTGTATCTGAGTTGTTTCATTTAAAATTCATTGTGGTAATGTACAGAACCAAAATTAGAAAAAAGTTGTCTCTGTCCAAATATTTATGGACCTAACTGTACATCTAACTATATATATTATATCTTTCTCTCTCTCTCTAAATTATATATAGTGGGGCAAAAAAGTATTTAGTCAGCCACCAATTGTGCAAGTTCTCCCACTTAAAAAGATGAGAGAGGCCTGTAATTTTCATCATAGGTATACTTCAACTATGAGAGACAAAATGAGAAAAAAAATCCAGAAAATCACATTGTCTGATTTTTAAAGAATTTATTTGCAAATTATGGTGGAAAATAAGTATTTGGTCACCTATAAACAAGCAAGATTTCTGGCTCTCAAAGACCTGTAACTTCTTCTGTAAGAGGCTCCTCTGTCCTCCACTCGTTACCTGTAGTAATGGCACCTGTTTGAACTCATTATCAATATAAAAGACACCTGTCCACAACCTCAAACAGTCACACTCCAAACTCCACTATGGCCAAGACCAAAGAGCTGTCAAAGGACACCAGAAACAAAATTGTAGACCTGCAACAGGCTGGGAAAACTGAATCTGCAATAGGTAAGCAGCTTGGTGTGAAGAAATCAGCTGTGGGAGCAATTATTAGAAAATGGAAGACATACAAGACCACTGATAATCTCCCTCGATCTGGGGCTCCACGCAAGATCTCACCCCGTGGGGTCAAAATGATCACAAGAACGGTGAGCAAAAATCCCAGAACCACATGGGGGGACCTAGTGAATGACCTGCATAGAGCTGGGACCAAAGTAACAAAGGCTACCATCAGTAACACACTACGCCGCCAGGGACTCAAATCCTGCAGTGCCAGACGTGTCCCCCTGCTTAAGCCAGTACATGTGCAGGCCCGTCTGAAGTTTACTAGAGAGCATTTGGATGATCCAGAAGAGGATTGGGAGAATGTCATATTGTCAGATGAAAAAACTCTACTCGTCGTGTTTGGAGGAGAAAGAATGCTGAGTTGCATCCAAAGAACACCATAGCTACTATAAAGCATGGGGGTGGAAACATCATGCTTTGGGGCTGTTTTTCTGCAAAGGGACCAGGACGACTGATCCGTGTAAAGGAAAGAATGAATGGGGCCATGTATCGTCAGATTTTGAGTGAAAACCTCCTTCCATCAGCAAGGGCACTGAAGATGAAACGTGGCTGGGTCTTTCAGCATGATAATGATCCCAAACACAACGCTCGGGTAATGATGGAGTGACTTCGTAAGAAGCATTTCAAGGTCCTGTAGTGGCCTAGTCAGTCTCCAGATCTCAACCCCATAGAAAATCTTTGGGGGGAGTTGAAAGTCCGTGTTGCCCAGCGACAGCCCCAAAACATCACTGCTCTAGAGGAGATCTGCATGGAGGAATGGGCCAAAATACCAGCAACAGTGTGTGAAAACCTTGTGAAGACTTACAGAAAACATTTGACCTCTGTCATTGCCAACAAAGGGTATATTGAGATGAACTTTTGTTATTGACCAAATACTTTTTTTCCACCATAATTTGCAAATAAATTCTTCAAAAAATCAGACAATGTGATTTTCTGGATTTTTTTTCTCATTTTGTCTCTCATAGTTGAGGTATACCTGTGATGAAAATTACAGGCCTCTCTCATCTTTTTAAGTGGGAGAACTTGCACAATTGGTGGCTGACTAAATACTTTTTTGCCCCACTGTATATATATATATATATATATATATATATATATATATATATATATATATATATATATATATATATATATACTTGCTTCGCTCGCCAACCCCCCGGCCTGCGCTACACGCCAGCCACTTTGCCTCTCTGCCGTTCACTTATGTGGATTTCACTTTCACCAAATAACAAATCTTTTATTTCTCACAGATACGCCTCTTCATTGGGAAGAAACACTACTTTTCCCTGATGGCAACATGAATTAGACGTTCTAAAAGTCTCCGACTTAAAGTTTAAATCCGAACAATATATTTGATCTCTTTTCGCTGTTCCTTTATTTCACTAAGTAATAATTTCCGTTTGTTAGTGCAAATGTGATCTTTACTATCATTTTTTTTGATACTTTTGAATTTTTGTACTTCCATTATCTCTAACCTGCTCTGCCTGTGTATTGCACCAATGTTTTTGAATTCTTTATGACGTTCTACTTTGTCATCTACTCTTTGTCTTTTATTTCCGGCCTCAGGCCTGATTAAATCTCTTGGTACAATGTCTCTTCTCGCAGGATATGAAAGTATCTCCCTGAAAAAGTCTCATCTTGTCTTATCCCAGGATTTTTTTTATTATAATATATATTAAATAGCAACCCCATATAAAATAGGAATAACTATGGAAGAAGAAGTAGTTAAAGAACCCCAAACCTTCTCAAGGATGCTCTCCTTCTGCATCATTTTGAAATCCTCCTTCTTCACTTTGAATGACTTGTGTAAGAGCTCCAACTTTGTGGGGTCAGCTTGTAAATGGACATCTGAGCCTTTCTCATAAGCCTCCCAAGCAAAAACTGAAAGAGGCAGACACAAAGTACAGTACGGTAAACACAAGTAAAATACAATGCACAAGAATGAGTTCAAACTTGATGTATAACAATAACTGAAGAACCTATGAAGTGATAATCTTCGCCACTGCAGAAAAACTTTTCTTATGGATGGTGCAGGACTTGTGCTACCCCACATTTGGTAGATTTTTATTATAGGGATGTCAAATTCTTATCCATACTTTAGTTATTTAAGACAATTTTAGTTTTAAATACCAGGATTATGTCTCCTACCCTACATTTTAACAAAAGAAGGCTGCATGGAGCCCTAATCTAAAATTCTCAGAAGCACTGATAACACAATGACCCAGAAGAATTGTTTCAATTAAATACTGAATCATGTGCTCATGGCCACCACTGGAAATTAAGCAGAAGAACATTTTAACACTGAACCCAGGAAGCAGCACAAGTTTTTTTTTTTTGTTTGTAAAGTAATATTATATATATATATATATATATATATATATATATCTCTATCTATCTATCTATATATATATATATATATATATATATATATATAAAACATTGGTAGGAATTCCTATCACTGCTGCATGAGACCTGGAGAAGTCACTTGACTGAATGACATGCTAATTAAAAGAAGCCATCTTTAATTAAAAAATGTTTCATAATTAAACCCTCCCAGGAAAATTGTTGGTTCCACATATTCTAAGATGTGCCTTTGTAGATTTACTTATATGTTAAATGTTAAAAACAAATAAAAAGGCATATAAATCACCTTCCAGTATGTTACACAGCTTTTTACAGGCACTGCAGTGGCGGTTCAGACACTGTCTGGTAACTTTATAGTGTGGCCATATCCCAATACCCATTCTCAGATCGTCCCATCCTGCACATGCACAGCTCCTTATGTAACAGCACAGTCACAACAAAGGAGATGGCTGTGGTGGCCCCCTTGAAGCACTCTGATCAACGAAGAGTACATCAGGAGAGTCAGTGTAGCTTTATTTTCTTAACAAACAGCTTACCGATTATCTGGAAATAAACCTTCTAGTATAGACTTGTTTACATTTCTAACCTTGCCACTAGAATGTCTTCAAGATTCATTTTTACTTTGATAACTAGGAAATTTAAAAGAGATAAACTACAAAGCGGCTACCTTGATCCACAAAACTGTCACAAACATCGAAATGCACTGTTTAATGAATGTCTTTAATAAAGTTATTACTTTCTGTCCCCACGAGGAACTGAAATACTCACGCTGTGTCTGTGCCATTGTAATAGTAGCTCCTGAGTATCGCACAAAGTTGTCCCCAGCATAGCCAACTCTTTAAAGAAAAAGAAAAACATTTATACAGTTCATACAGTAAATGTTAAAATTATAGTTAACTGATTAAGTTTATCATCGTAGCACACACTCTTTTCTTTTCTATTGTTGCACTGCAATATTATTGGCAGTACATAAGACACTGTTGGCCTCTCTTTTAAAACTGACTTTTATTGTGTACCAGTAATGGTGGACTGCACTTGACTTATAGTTCTCATCCTCTTTCTTTCACTGTACGTTTATCATTCATTTGCTCAGAGGTTGATGCGCTGGCTGCTTCCTGAGCAGATCTTCTTTCTCCACCCTAGTGGTCCGCTTCTTCTCTTCTTCCCTCAGCAACTTTTTGCGTTAAAACTGATTAAGTCAGTTTTATGTTACAATTACTTAGCACGTTTTTCTTAATTTTTCACTTAAGCTGGCACTTAAGTCTTCAGTCTGCCTCAAGAATCAATTAAGATATGAAGAGGTTGGGGAAATGACGACAAAGATGCTAGGGAATGAGAACGTGCGCCGCATGGCCACCCTGCTGCCGAGAATTGATTCTACAATAAAATTAAATAAAAAGATTAATAAAAATCATCACCGCGAAAGTGGATAGTAAAGGTCACATAGTATATGTGTACCAACTTTCAGGTCAATAGGTCCAATGGTTTGCGAGCTCCAGGTGATTTAAAATCCTGGACAGCCAAACAGACAGTCATGGTAGCGTATTATGTTAGAAGATTGGTGGTTAGTGCTGGCGAGTCACAACACCAGGAGGCAGGTGCCCGTTCTTGGCATTGACAATGTCAGTGTGACGTTTGCAGGCTGGTGGTACTTTGCTTTATTTATTAAGTCAAGGCCGTGATGTCCATTTTGCTTAATGCTTCTTGGTTTTGAATAATATTTTTTAATAAAGTTGATGATGGCACTTTGTGTTTTTTGTTAAAGTCATAGCTACAGGAACAGTCCAGTTAGTCTGAAGCTGATGAAGGGGAAGCTGTAGCTGAATCTTACAGCTCTTACAAGTATGAACCAAACACGAACAACATGGAGGTCTTGTACAGCAGTGGTGCTCAGACTTGGTCACAGGGACCCCGTGGCTGCAGGTTTTTGTCCTAGTGAGTTTCATAATTAGTGAGCCATTATCCCCCCCAAGTGATTGTAATTTCTATAACTGGTCATTCCTGCATTCTGCATTTACAAAAGCACAGCAGGGCTATCTTTTACATTTCCAAGACATTTAGGTCTATTTATATTTAATGCTGTAACTGTAATTGCTTCACTCCCCTTTGCAGTTTTCTGTTATTCTGCCCTTCTTCTGTGTAGTTTGTTCCCTAAAGTGTCTCCTAATAATCACAACAACAGTTAACAACAAGCAGAGTAAATACCTGAGGCAAACAACATAGAATGGTGAAATAATGTGCACATTGGTGAATAATGGATTACATAACCAGAACACACAGAAAAGCAGAATGAAAATGAGGGTAAACCCAAAAATATTAAAAGTATCCCTGTGCAACATATATAAATCTTTGGTACATTATTATAAAAAAGTCCAAATTTAGTTTTCTAATTCCTGCAATGACCCAAAAACAAAGTAACTGGGAAAGAACAGCTTACTTAATTAGGATAGGAGTCCATTTTAAACAAGGAAGTTGGCTGAAAGAAAAACCTGCAGCCAAATGGGGGCCCCGGAAACCAAGTTTGAGAACCGCTATGCAGAAGGAGTGAGTTGGTATACTCTCAAGTTTTTAAATATCAGGGAACCTGGACGAGTTACTTTTAAGGAGTCAATAGCTAGTTGCTCATTACTGCCTGGCCTCTGGGGAAAAAAAAAACTGTTCTGAATCTCTCAAAGCAAGTCGCTTAAAATGAATGCAAAAGAAGCAGGTGCTATGTGCAGCAGTAATTGGCTACCAGTAATTAGTAAGGTGGTTGAAACCAAAACCAGCAGTCGCTGCATCTCTCCTGGATTGCGGCCTGTGCTTTGACAGTTGTGTCTCGTGGTTTACTGTGAGATTTGGTGGACACAGAGTGGCTGGCATCAATCACCAATATTTTTTTTCCCTGTACAATATGTTGGGGTGGAGGTACACAGCAAAGCCATGTGGATATATATCTTAATTCTGACTGCCAAAATTTTCTTTCAATGGAAACAGTCAAATGAAATTCTAAGAATCTCCAGAATGTGATGTTGATTAAGTATTTTTCAGGTATCCCACCACACAATGTGCTTGTCTATAGAACAGCTGTTAAGTAGCGAAGAGCTTCTGCTAGGGATGTTCTGCTCTGATGACTACAAAAGACATCAATCAGTGATTAGTAAATTGGACCGTCACAAAAAACAATCTTTTCAGACCCTGATTTTCTAACCTTTCAGTTATTTAATTGTAGTGCTCCTTTGTACAATGTACTACTGCAGTTGGGCCAGTGCATGTGTTTTTTTTTGTAGCAAACACGGCTGTATAAAGTACAGTGATCCCTTGCAATATTGCACTTTGACTTTCGCGGCTTCACTCTATCGCGGATTTTATATGTAAGCATATCTAAATATATATCCTGGATTTTTTGGTGGTTCGCAGATTTGTGCTGACAATGGGTCTTTTTACTTCTGGTACATGCTTCCTCAGTTGGTTTGCCCAGTTGATTTCATAGAAGGGACGCTATTGGCGGATGGCCGAGAAACTACCCAGTCAGTCAGTCAGTCAGTCAGTCAGTCAGTCAGTCAGACAGACAGACAGACAGACAGACAGACAGACAGACAGACAGACAGACAGACAGACAGACAGACAGATAGATAGATAGATAGATAGATAGATAGATAGATAGATAGGATACTTTATTAATCCCAAGGGGAAATTCACAAAAACTCTTGTGTTTTATAACGAAGTATCTATACTAATAAAAGGCAAAGCCCTCACTGGCTGACTCACTGACTGACTCATCACTAATTCTCCAACTTCCCGTGTAGATAGACGGCTGAAATTTGGCAGGCTCATTCCTTACAGCTTACTTACAAAAATTAGGCAGGTTTCATTTTGAAATTCTACGCGTAATGGTCATAACTGGAACCTGTTTTTTGTCCATATACTCTAATGGAGGAGGCGGAGTCACGTATCGCATCATCACGCCTCCTACGTAATCACGTGAACTAAAAACAAGGAAGAGATGTACAGCACGAGTCAAACGTGGGAACGAAGGTAAATGACGTTAATTTTTGAGTGTCTTTTAATACTGTGTAAGCATACATATTAACACATGTGCAATTAAACGTGTGCATTTACGGGGTGATTTCTCAGGCTTAAAAGCTCGCCTTTTATTAAAGAGGTAAATGCAAACTGTTTTCATTCTGAAGGGCACAAACCACGTTAGACTTCATGCTCAAGAGTAAACTCAGCACACAGCTTGGTCATATTACAACCGGTTCATTTTCCTCAGTTTAAAAAGGTTTACTTTTCTTCTTAATAAAATTTTTAAAGCAGTACTTCGCCACTGCGAAGCGCGGGTATTTTGATATATATCAAAATATATCGCATCATCACGCCTCCCACGTAAGCACGTGAACTGACCCGCTGCCGTTTGCAATGCCA